>NC_063274.1:8438297-8772870 GCF_910591885.1 Bombus terrestris
CGAAATTCATTATTCGGTTCCCGTTCCGTGACCTCGTTCCTCGATCGTAAATATCGTCTAGAACCCCCTCGAACCTCGAATCTTCCTTCGTCCATGTCGATCGACCGATGGAAGTCTTAACGAACTGTTCAAAGACTCGAAATTTGTAAAGTACGATGTTCTTTTCACAGCGGAAATATTAGATCTTTTTGTCGAAGTGGATCGATGGAGGATGGGCAAGAACGTGTTCTCAGATTCTTCTTTCCTCCACGCACGGAGGCGATCGCGCGCACAGGTGGCAGGGATCCTCGCGTGGAGCTCGGTTCTCGTTTCACGGATTCTCGATCCGGAGATCATTAATCACGTCGGTTCTCCCCCCGGACGAGCTGAAATCTCTCGGCTCGCGACGCAAAAGACTGCGAAACGCAGCTAGAGGAAACCCGGTCGCGAGTGGGTTTCGCGGACACTTAACAGGGACGATGGTGGGCCGATGCTTTTTACGCGGACGCGATCGCATATTTCATGTCACTTCGACTCGATCGCTTTTTCGTTTTTTTTTATTCTTCTGTCAGCTCCGCTCTGTTTCTATATGTCGAATATACTTATAGGGTGAGATAAAAGTAACGCAATTGAAAAGATCGTATAGAAAATGCTGCGTATCGTGGTTCATTATGCATCGCGAAGTTAGTCTTTGAACAGATTTGTGTACCAAATTCTTGGCTGATTCTAAAGGACCAAATCCGCCAGAGGTAAGGGCAAGAAATTAGATAATGTTTTGGAGAGTAAAGAATTTAGCGATACGTATGAACATGGAGGAATAGTTGGATGGTAAAAATATCAAAGGGGAAGAACTAGTTATACAAAAATCACCGATGGACTGATACGCAACTTGAAAAAAATGATAATTCAATTTCGTCGTTCGTATAATTTAGTAAACAGGATAATTGCTTTAATGAGACATAAAACAAAAATTCCCTACGACGACTATCTCTTAAATCGTTTAACAAGGACAGATACCATAAACTTCTTTTACCATTCCTGATAGTTTCATTGTTAATCATTTTAAAGCTGTGTTACTTTCGCGTCACTCTGTATACGTACATCGTTCGAGCATGGCAAATACACACAGAAGCGTACGCAGTTGTAATTGCCGCGTTCGGTGTTCGGTGTTCTTATCTGGACGGTGTGTCCGCGGCGAGTCGCGTCGGGGCCGTGTCGCCTTGGACTCGGCGTGTCCGATTGACCGCGTGTGAGAACACGATATCGCACGAATGAGTTATGATCCTTATTCGAGGATTTGCATACCGATTCATTATGCGCCGGTAGAAGTCAAAATTGGAACGCAACGTGGCGCAACGGCCGCGCGATCGCGCCACCTCAAGGCTCGCGGAACGCGACCGAACGATAAATCAAACACCTTCCTCCCCATGGCCCGATTTTTTATTTTTGCATCGATCGGTCACCACACGTACCATCGTCCCTCCTTCTATAATATCGCTGCTGCGTATAATATCAGGATACATAATCAAACGAGGTAAAAGGTAAGCGCTGCAGAGTGAAGACTAAGAAGGAAAGAGTAGGCATGGCGAGACGAGTGTAACGGACTTTTCGAAAACGTCCTTCGGCGGTTTGCCGCGCGGCAGGTTATTATCACGAGTGTGCCTACAAACACGGCCGGCGAAGGCCGTGCGCACAGATGTTCTAAATTGCGCGCAAACAAATCACTTTGGTACCATCGACGCACGCAAATACAGTTGTGCAATGACTCGGCCTGTTAGGTAATTCGATTTATGTAACGGTGCCGCGGCTATTGTTCACGCGTGTCGCTATTTCGCGCGTGATCCATTCGACAGCCGCTCAGGAGAAAGAGTACTTATCTTCTGGTATTACGTTATACTCGGTTCTTGCCTAGCTGTTACCGCGAGAAATACGTATAACGAAGGAGAGATATTTATTTCCGTTGCACACGTCGCACGGGGTATCGATTCAATTAATTTCGCGGTCCTCTCCTGGGTAGAACAGGGGCAAAATAAAAAGAAAAACGAAGCGAGAGCGTCTCAGCTTCTCTCTCGAGAAACGAGACGCGGAGAAACGGATGAACGGATTGTCCGAGATAAGAAGAGATGACAGGTAATTCGGCCGATGGAAACGAGACAGCCGGTTACGGTGCCCTGAACGCGAGCCGATCGTCCTCTCCGCGCGTCTTAATCCTTCTTGCGTTCGATTTGCCCGCTTTTATCGATCCTTCGCCACGATAAGGCCGACCGGATCTGTCGGAGCTGATGGATTTTTCGCCCCGACTAATTGGCCGATGCAGATGTTTCCGAAACTTGTTCGAAAATCGTATACATTATACCGGAACGATAGTTACGATATATCGTCTTCGTACAACACCGTCTGATCGGCTTGGAATCGGTTTCAAGTCTGTTTCGAGCGGTTTCACCAGGCTCTCGTAACCGAACCAAACTCGCCCGATCAATGAACAGAAAATAGAGGCTGATACGCGTTCTGCTCTCCGGGCTTTACCCCACTTTCATCCCTAGAACAGAAGTTCTAGAAGGTTGGCAAGTCGATGGGCGGAGGGAGGAGAGCGAGATAATACTCGCGCGACTGCCTTAAAGCGTGCGTACTCGCGGCTTAAACAGCAACAGCAGCATCAGCAGCACCGGCAGCACCAGCAACGAAGTACACCCCTCCACCAGGTCCCGCAGGCCGTTTCTTCTCCTCTCGTCTCTTCTCTCTGGTCACTCTCTTCTCTTACCTCGCTAGTGGTTAGTCTTGGCTCCCTCTTTTCTCCCTCTAGCCTTCTCGCTCTCTCCTGTCCACGTACCTTGTCTCTAGCGCTCTCTCCTTCTCCCTCCGCTCTCCCTCCCCCCATCTCACCTGGTTCAACCTGCGAGCCGCGTCTCGGCCCTCTTTCTCCGTCGCTCCGTCACCATCTCGGTTCCGCCACGGCTTCTCCCCGAGTCTCTTTAGTTTTGTGCGCTACCTGCCTGCCTTGTGGCTCGCTCGTATCGTATCGTATCGTATGTAAGTGAGGCGAGGTGCCGTTGGCGGGATGAGGCGAGGCTAGCCTGATGCTGGTCTATACCTGTGTGTGCCGCGGTATGGCGTTGTCTCCTCGCGTGTAGCCGCACACACTGCCCTCTTTCTCTCTTTTCCTTTCTTCCTCCCTCTTCTGTTGCCTTCCCTTCTCTCTTTCGCTTGCTCGCGTGCGCCTGTACGCGAACGCAGGTACGCACCGGCGCAGGTACGCAGCCACGACGACGGCCACGCACACCGGTGCTACGGTGCGAGCCAGAGAGAGAGAGAGACCAAACACGCAAGAGCAAAGACACGCACCACAGAGGAGACGTTCCGTTCTGTTCGCGGCGCGCGTACCTACATACCGGTACGTACGTATGTATGCACGTACTTAAGTCCCACTATGCATGTAGGCAATACGAATCGACGAATACACGTTCGATACGGTCCCGTCCGCGTGTATATACGTACAGCGAAAGCACGTTAGCCGTGGTGCGCGCGAGAGAGAGCTCACCGATTCCACCGCGAGAGAGTACGCTTCGGGCCTTGTCTGTGTATGGAGTCGAGGCACGCGATTGTGTGTGGCCGGTGCACAAGAGCGTGCTAGCTCCCCTCCCTCCGGAGCCACACTCCACCTCCTCCTACCTCTCTCAGCCTCTACCTCCTTCTTCTACCTGCCGGCCCGGCCGACACACATGTGTATGTGTACCTTGGTCTTCAGTGTAAGATCTGAACCAGCGGAGAACGCACGCTATTGTTATATCATTATCATTGTCATCGTCCGTGGCGATTCGCGCCCGTCCCCACCGTGTCTCGCGGATCGTGTTTTCGCCCGAGTGTCTCCGCGAAAACAGCCGGATCTCCCGAGGAAATTCGACAGCCCGTTCGCCGCGACCTCGCATTTTCCGGGTGCAAGCAAGCCCGCGGAAACCAGAGGAGAAACCGCGCGATCAGGAGAGATCGCGGTGCACGCGCCGCGCGACAGCCGGTGCATCTCTCACGCGCGACAGCCACGCTGCACCTCGCCGCTCCTCCCGATCTGTGCACCGGGTCAAAGGATGACGGGACAGACGGCACCTTCGCCGCGCCCTCTGACAGCAAGCCGCGCACGGGGCGGCCCGCCCGTCTGAACACGTGGGAAATCGCTGCCACCGACACTACTCGCCTCCTCTGCTTCCTACTTTGCCGCCCTTTTTCGGCGCGCCGCGTGACCAACTTTCACGATCCACCTGTTCGAAAGTTTCGATTTTCCTAGTGCTTGCTTACCTTCGATCGTTTAGTGTCACGCGTTCAACCACGAAACTTACGATCGATACTCGATCGATCGCGGTCGGAGTAACGTCGTCGAGGAGTCGTCGATTGGATTGTGATTAAAAGAAAAACGTTTGGCTCAATAAAAGAGCAAAAGTGCGAGTATAAATCGACGAGAAAAGCTCGGTCGATTCGTTTCCTGCTAACTCTCGTCCCCGTCCCCGTTGCCAGCCGATTTCTCCGTCCGGGACACAGAGAAAGAAGACGTCGACTGGTCGATTAGAATCGAGGGGACCCGATGACGGGGAGGAAGAGAAGGAGGTCTCGGGACTCGACGAACGAGATGGGCAGGATTGATCGGAAAGAGGCTATGCTTGACGCCTAATTAAATCGATTAGACTTTGGGGTTAATTGTTCTGGAACGTGAGTTCCCTTGCACGCGTCTGTCGCCGCTACCGTTATCGTCGTCGTCCTCGTTATTCCGTACTTTCAAGTGGTGGATCGTGTGTACGCGAGACGAACGATCGGTTCGGCCATTCGGTGGACGAGAGGGAGAAATCGACGCGTCGCCGATCGTATCGAAACTATTACGGATCAGATCGGTCGGCCAGTGAGTCTAGGAGGAAATTTCGGTGCTAAGTGACGATTCGTGTTTGACCACGCCATATATTTGGCATTCGTATCGGCCGAACCGCCGGTGTCACTGCTTTTTCACCAGCGTACTCTCCCCTGTTTCTTCTCTTCTTTTTTCCCGCTCTTCTGCTTCGTTCGTTTTTTTAACGTTGTTGCCCTCCCAATTCCGGTTCTTTTTTACTCTCGTTTCTCCAGGCAGTTTACTCTCGTTTCTAATCGTTTCTTTTCTACGAGACCGCCCCGATCGGATTGAACCGTCCACGACACCGGTTGTCATCGGCATGTGAGTCAAAGTGAACAACAGCGTGAACAACGACTGGTGTCCATTGTTGCATACCGTGGTTAGTGCTCTGTGTCTTTCTATCCTTTCTCGTTGACAAACATCACGGGTCTTCGTGGCCGTAATCGTGGTTGGCCCGAGTGACAGGCCTGCGTAGACCGGCTTCCAAGAGCCGCTAGAACGCCGCGGCTCCGACCTCGATGATTACTCAATTAGTTCAAAACTCGTGCTCCCATAGTGTAAACTGTGAAACGATTCGACTAGGTTCCAGAGTGACTGGGTGATCGCGTCAGTGTGAACGGGATAGTTCCTTGGAAGCGAAGTTTCGTGTGTCATTCGTTGCTAAATATCGTGAGCCAACCTGGGAAATCCGATTATGCGGACAAACAGTCGCGGTGATCGATGATCCGCGCGATCCTCGACGCTTCTCACTCGCGGAAGCAGCCAGTTGGAACCGACGGTGAGTCTACTAACGATATTTTCACGATTTTCAAGTTAGATCGGAACGCGCGGGACTAGCTCTTCGCGAAAACGATGACGTTCCGTTAGACGCTAGAAACTTTCCAGTTTCCCCTCGAAGAGGTAACTCCTGTCCGAGGTCTGGTTTAAAGTGACAAAAACGTGGCCTGACCGGGAGTGTATCTGTCGAAAGGTATCTCCTAATAAAGCAACGTAGCGATAAGTGAAGAGGAATCGGCATGCCGACACGAGAGCAACGTTCGACCGCGGTGCATCGTGTGGATGCGACGTGTAAGGAGTTCCCTCCGCTTGGATCTGCTTGGTTCGTTTCGCGAGTCGTGAGTCCCGCGAATTCGAGGCGAACGCGACCGGCAAATGGAACGATAAATCCTTCGATTGTCGAACGTCGATAATCGTTTCGCGGCGGCGCTCCGTTGTAGACACGCCGAGTGAACAAACATCGTCGGACCCGACTTGTTATCGGTCGCACGTGATCGGCCCCGGCCGATTTCAACCGGTGAAAATATTGCCCGGCTGTGCTCGGTCACGTTTATAATGTAACACCGTCGATCGCGACACACAGTTGGGAATCTTTCGCTGAAACTTCATCGCGTGATTATCAGTCCGGAATTCGTTACAAAAATGCTTCGAAAACTTCTTACCTCTTGAGTAGATCGTAGCTTTTCAATTTGGTACTCTTGACAATGGAAGTTTGTGTGTGATTACCTGGAATGGATTACCTGGGCAAGGTTTTGTTCGCTGAATGGAACTTTGTTGAGTCGAAGGGTTCGGAGGAAGTATCGTAACCCTTTTAACATGAAGAGTATTGTGAAAATCTTCTATTCGTAGGATATCCATAGAAAAGTGAATAATAGAAAATATCGTATTATGACGTACGATATCACATAATGGAAAAATATTTATATCTATCAAAAATTCCATAGTAAAGAACTGGAAAGAAGCGTAATGTTACCGTAACTGAGTTAATAATCTTAATTAAGATACGAAGTATGATTCACGAAACAATTAACAATAGCATCCCCACGTTCTTCGAGAATGAATATCGTTCTGACAACTCTTCCATTTTTATCTACGTATACGGAAGCTGAAGCTGAATCAGCCGCGTCATCATGCAATATGACGAGTAGAAAACTATGCATTTGAAAATCATCGTCGGAGAATTCACAGATATGCAAATATGTTGTTTCTTTTTCTTGACGTTCTACCGGCATTTTTCCGGACATTTTCTTAAGTTATTGTCTACTACCGAATGTGATGCAAATATATCATTACCAGAAAGTTCAAACGCATTGACGTTGAAGCAGAGGTTGTTAAATCTTTTTCCTATATGACCGATAGACAGCTTTACCTGTTACATTTTTTGTACTTATTGTTATGATTATTAGGAGAAGATCATAAATTTGCTTAGTATTCGTTTCTTTATCAATAAACGTTCCAGTGATTTTTTTCTGAAAGTAATCTTTCGTTCCCTTTAGTTTACCAACAGTACGATGTTTTCTTTAGAAATAGATTTCCAGCAATTTCTCCGCCTTGCTATATTGGCAATAATCTTTTTGCTTGGTTCAATCTTAAACTCTTTTCTCAATTTCGATGTAATTTGAGTCGTCATTCGTTCCTTGTGTCAATTTGATATGTTATAAACGTAAAAAAGCAATACCTTGTACATCGTTTTATTTTCTTATGGCCGATATTAACAATCTTGTATCTGGATATGCAAGAATTTCATTCTTTTATTTTTGATGAAAGTCTTTGCACATGTGCGATATTTTACTTTATTATGTAAACCTGAAATTATAAAAGACGAATTAAGTGAGAAAAATGAAGGCTAGATGAGGGTTAAAAAAGGTTTTTGTATTAGTTATCGAGGAATGCCACTCGTAATCGAAAACATCTAGCACCGTACACCAATCTAATCTCTTGCTTTTGAGCTATAATTTATACTTCCTCTATACTCTGTTTCGATTTGTATCTTTTTGTTCTCAAACAAGTTTCTTCTTGTAGCTTCGTGAAATATAACGCGACGAAGTGTTCTCGGGCAGAAAGCATTCGTTCCGCGAGACGTGCGTTCCGACCCGTGGAAGTAGTAAATTATTAATCAGTGTTGCTAATTACACGTTTCTATCCTGAGTAGAAATTCCCTGATATCATTGCTGCTTGTTATTGATCTCGCAAGACACCGACCTTTTCTAATGCGTTTAATTAATCCGATTGCGTAAGTAAAACGATCGGACCGATGCGTTTTCGAAACAGAAACCCGCCGAGCATAACGATTTGATCTTCCTGCAACAACCTGTATGTTCCGGATGCGAATTAATGCTCTCGTTATTTCTGGATTTTTTGTCAACCTCCAACGCAAGTTCCCTGTTCTTTCGAATCTAATCAACCAGCATAAGACAGTTAAAAAAAATTGAGTATAAACGCTTGATGTTGTCACGAATTTCATCGTATTCTTCTTAGCTTTCTACTTTTCTTAAGAAATAGGAAAATGTCACGGCAGCGTAGATCCAGCCATTTAATGCGAAGCTGGCTGCGAAATTTCTGAAAGACAATCGCGTCCCATCCCCCGCGATACGAAATGATTTTTACCCGGTTGCACGGTGAACGGTGGCCACGTTTAGTGGCCATATTTCCAACTTAAAAGGAGCTGCTGTCAGCGGTGATTTGGGTGGCGAGTGAAGTGCCGCTTTTATAGTACGCACAGGAGGAGACAGTCCAATTAAGGGCACATTTGTATACTTAAGTGCACCGATATCGATGTATAAATCGGTCCGCGTTGCACGATTTATGGCCGCGCGGCGAGCGTCGTAAAACGTCCGGCAGCCAGATATCGGTGAGGAGAGGCCAAGAAAGTCCTGGGGCCTCCACGTTCCTGGAACCATGAACCCACGTCTCGCGAATGTTTGAACGGACGCCACCAGAACCAACTGTCCCCCGTCCTTTCCTTTCCTCGCCTCTCTACTCCAGCCTCCTTCTTTTTCCTCCTTTTAATTGCTGAAAAAGTCCATTCTCGGCGGGCCGGTTGGCCGTCACACTCGTATCATTCCGGTCTCGAGTCGTGAATGAAATATCGAGATGAATCGGAAACGCCGGGGGACACGCGCGACGCTGGCGGCCTTTCCTCGTCGGTTCCATCAGCTCCACGTTTCTCAGCGAACTTTAGCGAGCATCGCGCGCGTTAAACTTCTCACTTTCTCAGACTTTCTCCGTTAATAGTAATATTTTAATTACAAGAAGTGACTGCCTACGTTGTGCGTTTACGTTAAACCGCCTAGTGGCACGCTCTTCATTGCGAGTAACTTAATACCGTTTCATTCCTTTTTTCTTTCTTCAACTTCCTCTTCTTCGCCGTCTTCTTCTTCTTTCTTCGCCTCCTCGATCGCGTCTTCGTACTCCTTCGACAGCATTTCACTCGGTCTCCTGCGTACACGCGCACGTTTCATGCACCTGCGAGCGTTCTAGAGGAGCCAGTCTCGCGGTTACCGTAAGCCGTACGCAACACGGTAATGAGTTTCGAGTCATTCCGGTCTCGAAGAGGCTTGAAAACGGCTCGCCGAGGCCGCCGTTAGAAACTCGCCGGCAATTTGTCGCGCGTAACGCTGAAAAGCACGAGATCCGCCAGCGAACGGTCACCTGGATTTTCTAATCCGTTCCGTACGATGCCAGGAGAAGCGAAACACAACACTGGTGAAATCATCCTGGACGACTACATTGTCGATACTTTCTATCTGATCCCGTCACCGGTTTATGCTTGGGAACACCGACTAAATTGAGACAGTCGATTTAGAAATTTGAAATTTTTCTTTCTTGGTACTTTGTGGTTTAGAAAAATTGTGATTTAAAAAAATCTAGGCACCATTCGTTTTAATGCAATTGGAAGAGTCCTAGTTCCACTAATTTTTGCAGAAAAACTAAATGGTTTTGTTTATTAGTGTTTACGCTTTCTTATACGCAAATTATTCTCGAGCATATGCATAAATCCAAATCTTTCTCTTTTACTTTCTTCTTTTGCAATTACTCCACTACGATTTACTATAAAGACATAATAATAACATTACGCGTCCGAAGTAAATCGAAAAACGCTCAGTGTTCGCAACGTTCATAATTATGCAAATTTCACAGACCTTCCATTATTACTTCGATACACGGATCCAGGAGACAGACAAAGAAATTATATCCATATTCTTGATACCTTTCGTTCCAGATATCTGAATCGGATAAACCAATGCACAAACTTGTGACGCCTTTGAATACTCGTATCAAAATTACAAACGACCACCAAGAAGTAAATGTTAGAAAAAAAAAAGTAGGAAGAAAAGAAGAAATAGAAAAAAAGAAGTCGTGTATCCGGAGTCCGTGTCGGTAAAAAGTTTGCGAAGAAGCGTCGTCTGGCGGAATTCGTCGGGTAGAATCGGAGGGTTAAACCCTTTACGCGCTACGTCACAAAGGAGAGCGAGTTTGCAGCCCCTGCGACGCACCAGTCGGTCCGCACCCCTCTCTCATTCTTCTGCGACGGAATTCTCTGTATGGCAGACAGGCCGGGAAGGTATATATTTCCCTTGTCGTAAATCTTCTTCGCTTGTTTCTCGCGTGCTCTTCAACGATCGCCGTTGAGTTACGCTCGTCTCGGTGACTGCACCCCACCCGGCGCGCCGCGCCGCAACTTCGTGTGTTAGCGACTCGTAAACGCTCAAAATGAAATCCTTTAAACCATGGTATATTCATTTCGTGTCTAGCAATTTGCATACAAATCTGACACGTTCGAGCGCCGGTATTGACGTTTCGCGCACCTCCGCTATCGGTACTCGCGACGTATGCTAATTGACTCCTTGGCGATTATTCTCCTTTCTTTTAACCGTATCCTTCTCTTCTCTGCGTTTAGGGTGACACCGAAGCTAGCAATTGTCCGCGGTTAGGCTGTGTGTTACGTTCTTTTAAATTTCAATACCTTAGACGTATTGGTACACTGTGTAATATTATTGAGTGATGATTTTATGAAGTGTGGAGTACTTGAGCATATCAGTTACGTTTGTTAAAATATACTTTTCCCTCCGTGAATCTGTGATATCTTTCAACGAATATACGATCGATATAGTGAAGTAATTATAGTTTTGACTCTCCTTAACTTTCAGTAATAGTTAAGATTTTCTTTTAATAAGTGTGCGTGTTAATTGCGTCTTGATATCTTAAATTGAGTTTGAAGAAGAAGGTTACGGTGTTGGAAAGTTGTAATAGCACATATAGTAAAGTTTCTTCTAGGGATGTAATGTTGTGGGTAAAATATATGCACTTTGTTTGTGTTATTTCTTTAAAATGGAGCGCAGAAAAATGAATATTTTATTAGATATTATGAAACGCGTTATATCATCTTCCATGTTGGCAGATCGTTTTACTGAATCCAACGCTTTAATATTCAACAGCGATTGTCGGTGCAACGTATTAATGATTTCGTATTCAAACATGCTGCTTAGACTTCATGACGGAAATAAGATGCAAAAGGCACAGATATATGACTACGTAACTTGTAACAATAAGTTACATAAACAGTATTATAAAAGGTAGTATTCCACCGCCCCAGATCATCGCGTCAAAAGTCCGCGTACCCCGAAACGATCGTAGAGCACCAATCTGGACAAAGATCGACGAGTGGAATCGTCGTTTTTCACGGTGTAAAATGCAAATATTAATTATCTAAGATCGTTGAGGCGCGATCTTGAAAAACGGCCGTGTAGTGTCGGGCCGGTACGTCGCGCTCGCATAACTAGTCGCGATAATCAGATCCGTGCCGGCACAAAGAGAATGAAAGTTACGTTTCTCGACGAAACAACGTGTATACGCGGTGTACACGACCGATAGAGGCCGCGCGAGCTCGGATTTGAATATGTTTACATTCTTGTTTTGTTTATCGGGCTACGATCGTCGGTGAGCGAGGCAAAATGCATCGCGGATCGCCGATGGCGTCTGACTTTTGCGAAACAGGTGGTTTTCACCATATAGACTGGACGAACACAATGAGACGTGTCTCCCCGTGGACCATAATCCATCTTGGAAGTCAATCCAGTTTGCCTTGGCATGGAAAATGCCGTGTCTTCGACGAAACTCTCTATTGTTGTTGCCGGCTGTTCGATGTAGAACAACGTACCGACAAGAGTGGGCTGGTTGCCGATCCTGTTGGCTGCGTTTCGAATCGATCGATCAATCCGCGGCTTCACAACGATCGCAATTTAACCGATTTGGGTTGGTTGCCTCGCTGGATCTCGTTCAGGATGGTGGATCTCTTCGAAATGTTACTTTATACAGAGCGTTAAAAAATAAGAGAATATAAGTTTCAAGGTTTGTACGATACACGGAGAGGAGTTTAAAAATGTTGGATCGATATCTGAAACGCAAAATCGAGCATCTTGGAGTCGAATAAAATAGAATTATATCTGCAACTTATCTTCTCTCGTCAAGAATTGAAAAATACGGATTCTAAAAATTGTTAACCCACATGCAAAGCTCGCGTTTAAGCTCTCCTCGCAGTCGCTTTATAGCTTCGTAAATATCTTTTTTTTCATCGTCCGATTTTTCGTTTCCTGACTCGGTTGAAAACGCGTTCACTTTTATCCGGGCAAACGCGAAGAGTCGCGCGCGCGTTTATCATTCGCGCCATATGAAACAACACGCGTGTTGCCGGAGTCATCTGACCCGTTCGCCCACTTAAGCTCATCGAATCACGCTTCTACGAAGCAAGTATAAAAGATCAAAGCGTTTCGGGTTTAATGCTCGCGGAGAGGATTCGAGCCGTAAAACGGCCAACAACTGAGAAATAAAGTAAGGCAGAGACGGTTCTGGGCTGCCCAAAGCGATTCCCGTTTTTAATTTCGAAGACAACACGCCCACTAAACTATTTACGAGTAGAAACAGATAGAATCTTGCACGTTGCGCTTCCAGCTTGGATTAAATTAAGCTTCGAATAAATTGTTACTATTAGTTTCCTTCGTTCTTTTAATCGACAGTGGATCGATTTCCATTCGCAGAAACGATATTATTTCGTTAATTATTTCGATCAATCGGAATACGAAAGAGGTTCGCAGAGGAAAAATCAAACAGGTTTATAATAATAAAATCGAAAGAAGGGACCATCGTAACGATAATATCCCAAAATTACACATCCGTGCGTAACGTTGAATCCAAAAGCTCCGAACGAGATGCGTTGCCTTGCTTTGGAATTCTTACGAATTTCCATCTAAAAGCGGAGCACCTACCTGTGAAGCCGAATCGTTTACCTGCAGCTGCTTTGCTGCGTCGATGAAGCGGTCATCGACCCGAGGGCCAAACACTTTCGACTTAACAAGTTTACCTCTTAAAGTCTATGGTATGTCTACGAAGGTGTCCGAACTTCGACCGATCCTCCGTTAAGATCTCCGTAGAGAATCTTCCTCTAGCATCCTCTTCCTCTAGGATCTTGTTCTTCCTTAATTTCCTTGTCGACATCGATAGTGTTCCGAAAATCGCGGCTTCTTCCTTTGACGCAGTTCCACGATCGTAAAAGAAGGTTGGGGTAGCGGCAGCACAGAAGCGGAGAAAGAGAAGAACGCGTGGATCGTTTTCGAAAAAGGAAAGGAGGTTCCCGAGTTTCGTTTGTCCGGTTAGTCCCTCGAAACGATGGCTATTCCACGGATGCAGGGCCACGAGCACGACGACAACAACAACGACAACGATTTCTTCAGGAAGAGGCGAATTCCAACGGGTGGGAGGTCGATATCATCGAAGAAGGGTGACGCGACGGTGGAAGTCAGGGGGCGACAACGCGAGAGTGGCTTGTACAGAAAGAGAGAGAAAGGCGGAGGGCAGGGCGGCGGTGGGCCTAATTAGTCAGGGATATATCTGGAATCTCATGGAGGCTGAGTTTTGTAGGCCTCCTTCAGTTTTATGTACGCAGGCGGATTTCTCCGGTGGATTAGCATACAAATCGATTTAAACTCGAGATAAATAGCCACTCAAAGGCTCCTCACACGGAGCCGACTCCGGGCATTATCTTGTCCACCGGTGAGATTAACGCTTAATGCTTTATACTTTACAGCCAACGGAGCTCTGCCTCCCCGCGCTGCCTCCTGCAGTTACCACTATATGTATGCTTAAAGTATACGTACCGTCGTTTTGTTGTTGTACTCGATCGAGAGAAAACCTTTTATCCTCCCCTTAATTCTCTCCTCTCTCTCTCTCTCTCTCTCTCTCTATCTCTTTTTCTTTCCTTCTTTTCCTTAATTTACCTTTCCTTCCTCGCGAAGTAGCAACGAAGAAGCACCATTCTCTTTCAAACACTGACTCTCCTCTTCCGATTAATCGAAACGTCTGGTTATCGTTGACGCAATATCGAGTCGTCGATGCCCGGATCGTTTACACTTTACACCCCCGATGAATTTCATGGGAGTAGCGTGCGCACAGTGGCGAAGGAGAATCTACTGGCTAAGCGAGAACGATAAAATCTCCATCTTTCTCTTCTGTTCGTTGTACGGCGCGATGATCCCCGAAGCGTATCTCTGTCCAGGCCGCTCGTGAACACGTCACAATTAACCGGCGAATCGCCTGGTTGCGAGCTCTCCTTGTCTCCTCCGCGAGAGGGACGCTTATTAAAAGGGCGAGACTCGACGGGAACCAGTCGCGCGGACTTTTCTTTAAATACGTTTATTAGGATTTACGTGGGTTGCTCTTTTTGTGGGATGGGGGAAGCTTTTTGTTTGGCGCACGGGTGTCGTGGATGCGAGAACTCCTTTTTAGCGTCCTGCTCGTTTACGAGCGCTGGCTCCCGCATGCCGCCGCACACCCCTTCGCGTTTCAACGAATTATTATCGCAAATTTATTCGCACGTTGATGATCTTTCGCGATGCGATCCGCACTTGCTTCATGTGAAAAGATGCGCGTTCGTTTTTTCGAGTTTGCCGACATTGCGAAAATTTTGTGCGTGCGTGCGATGGTATATTTTTTGATGATTCGTTTTTTACGATTGGTATTATCATAAGCTTAAACGAATTATATTGCTCGTGAAAGTAAGAGGAAGAAAGAAACATCATAAAATAATTTCCTCGATGAATATTTAACCTCCTAAGGACGTAATATTAAATTTAAGCATTCTTAGGTGATACGAAGCTGATGGTTAAATTGAGAACGATGTTTTAGTGCGAGATCGCGTGAATTTAATGACGCCACAACGGCGCCGATAAATACGTACATACATATTTCTTATACAATTCGATAGAGACTTCTAGGAATTAAAAATAGTAGGAAGGATATATTAAGTAGAAACCACAAAACCGCAAGAATATATAGAAAATCAATATTTAATATCTGTCTATCGAGACGATAACTATCTTTTATTATTTTGTCAGATTTTTATCTATCGCTGAATATAAATTTTATTTCCTTTTCAATATTCCAGTTTTTAAGAACGTGTTGCCGTTAGTCCACGTCTTTCAAATTCACGGTAGCAACAAGAGTATCAATTTTCGCGCGAAATCTGCATGTTTCTTACGTTCTTTCGCGGTATTTATGGAACCATCGAGATTACGAAACATTCACGTTCTCTCGTGTCCCGAGATCCAACGAGCGAACAATTATGACGGGCTGTAAAGCGAAATTTATAGCGTGTCTATTGTGTTCCGTTCTTTGAATCGCCGAATCCACCTCGAAGGTTTATGATTCCGTTGGAACCGCTAATTTATTCTTTCTTCTTTGAATCTTACGATCTATCGCTCGATGAACGATGTCGCCTACTGAATCGCCTAGAGAAAACGAGTTTCGGACGGAGCCTCGTAAATGCACGGCTTTGGTCCCCTCTGTTTTATCGAGATATTTCGATTATTCATGATTGCTCAAGGTCTAACGGGCAGAGCTGAATCCATGGCTCCAGTCATTAAGCATTAAGCGTGGAACACGTGGACAACGGGGCGTACGAGTGAAAATCGTATACTCCCTTGGAGATTTGTCGTATCGTCTCATAGCGCTCGTTAATCCTCATCGTTTTTATCCTAATTTATCCCGTTATTCGTAGCTTGTCCAGTTTAATTGGCTCTTGCGCAAACATATGAATTAACCATATTGAGCAAACCTATATTTTTCTCTCTCAATTTTTCTCTTTTTATTCTGCTTAGATTTGTTTATTCATATTTGCCTTTATATTCAAGATGAATCGGAAGAAATGATAGAATTATTATTGCGAGAGATGGCTGTGGTTTGGAGAGAAGAATAAAAATCGTCTTCTTGTATTCTTCGATAGCGCAAAGTTTATTTGCCACGTATAAGAATTTTCCGTATTTGTAAAATGTTACGCCAATTCACTCTGTAGATAGAGCTAATTTAGAGACCTTTCGTCGAAGAAGTTAGACACGCACGTAGTTGCATACACTTATGTTGTTCGCAAGAGAATTCAAATGACCAACGGGAAAAATTATTGACGCGGATTCTGGAGAGATGAAGTTTCGCCGAAGCACGAAACAGATAGGATGTTTGACTAGAGAACGACTATGCTGAACATCGGGCCGCGAGATTGTGTAACTTTATCGACGTGTTTCTATTTATTGAAAATTTCCTAGATTTTTTTAGTGAAACGAACACTTTCGCTAATGATTGGATCAAATTTAATAAACTACCATTACGATCTTTCGTGTGATTTCGATGCGAGCGGCAATTGCCTTGTAAAATTTCACTAATAATTGGTTCAATTGTGCAAGAAAATACCGAAATAAACTTTGAATACTTTACACGAAATTTATGCCTAGACCATGCAAGTAATAACGAAGAATCGTCGGTGTTTCGTGATAAAAGTATCAAGGTATTGAAAACACGTACAAAAAAAGAAGATAAATAAAAACCACGATTAATATGAACACGTATCAGGAGTTCCCCTATTTATAGGTTCCCAATAAAACGAGTTATGTCTGTATGACGAATCGTTTGCCACGGCATCCGCGTCTCCATACTTTATCGTAATATTTCATGCAAAAAACCAATGGAAACGTTTCAGTGCCAGTGTATATAAAGTTATTCGACTGAGGTAAAGAGCCATTAGGACAATTAAACGGCATGCCGTTAAACAAGAAGTATAAAGACACGGTACACAAGCCATTACCAACAACGGTTCATCTAAATAAACGTTAACGATCGACGATTGTGATACTGGCCCCGACGAGGTTTCACGGGGAGATGAGCGAAGAAGCTGTTGGAACGTTCGTCGAACGAGGCTCTAAATAATTACTATTACGCGAATCGAGAGAGTCGAAGACGCTCGTTACCTTGATCGTTCTATTAAGCGGCGGATTACGTGTACGTGATAAATCGATAGAAGTCAGGCGATTCGAGCGGAAACATCGTTCGGGGACTGGATGAATGAGAATGAACGGAGCGAGGAGGCTGATCTTTTTCGGTCGTTAAAGCCTTGAAAACGCAATAAGAGTACAATGGGCAGCGATCGCGCGCGAGCCCGCTACATACTACGTACGCATAAGCGGGCATAAAATCGTTGGTCAGATTCGAACGAGCGCGTTTATTTGATAGTTAGCGTTAAAATTGGTGTCTCGGATAATAGTGGCTTCGCTGGAAAATAAGTATGTTATACGCGGCGCGGCAATAATTGCGCGTTTGTATAATACTTCATTTACATTAAGTGAGACATGTACGATGGAACAGAGCTAAAACTCCTTCGTTACACCCCTCCATCTCTCTGGCTGTTTTAGCAATTACCATAATTTAGTTAATTAAGATGCATTATCGGAAACTGAAAGGTAGCTTAAAGGGTATCCACGAACGGAGATGGTATCGTATCACCATGCTTATCCGCCGTAACGATACCACACTCGTTATTAAGCAGTTATCACTCTAATTACGTATATGTTTAGCAAAAGAGAAATTTTCATTAGGCGATACGTGTATACGCACGCTACCGTAGCCGTGCCGCCGCCGGCGATCATCGTTCTTCATTCATTTTTATCACCTGTAATGACATACGGGGAACGTCGATGGTTGGGCCGACTGGTGAATTTGGCCATGAGAAAACACAACGTGGCTACCGGTATCGTGATATTGTTCTCATTAACGCATCCATTAAGAAACCACCGCCAGACGCTACTGCTTTTTTTCTTTCAATTTTTGCGCGCAACCGTACCGCGTCCGATCACACGCACCGCGCATGCGTGTAGCGGGAACATTTCGATTCGAGTTGATGCCATGAGCGTACGCGCTATGATTTGATTTGCGTATTATCGAATGATTAAGATCATAGCTCTTTTGAACTGAAAGCTAAGTTGGTTCGAAAGAAAAACGATTCCTATATATGTATATAGTGAAAATATTATTAATCGCAACTGTCCTTATTAATGGCACGATAATTTTAATTGAAGCAAAAGCTGTATAGGAACACCGTCAGCGAAGACGTGAAACCATGAACTTTCATTCGCAATCCTAATACGCTATTCACTCTATTAATTTCGTATGCAGCATCAAGTTTCACATCGAAGGCAATCAACATGCACTTTCATTTATCAAAACTATAACATTAAACATCGTATTAAAACGCAGCGCACTTGCATAATTTGCACGCTTTCTCCTCAGCTCTATTCAAATATCCTTGACCGATGCCCATAATGTAACGAATCGTCTTTCCTTCTTAAATATTTTACTCCAGAGTTGTTTTGACGAAAGGAAAGACCTTTGTACTCAAGTTTTGTATAATTCGTGCTGTCTATGAGTATAGATCGATAGTCGAAGACGCCAGAGTTTCGATTCTGTTTCAATTCCAATATCTCAATCATACGCATATCTACGTACTCGTTCGCAACGTCGTGCTTGGTTAAGCGTACATACGCGCGACAATAAGATAATAAAGCGAAGGGCGAGATAATAAAATCACTGCGAAACGATATTTCCCAACAGAGCGTGAACATAGAGAAAATAATTTGGTCCATTCGTGAGACAGGTGAATAGGAGCATCAATGCCAAAACAGGAGTGAGAACAGCAAGTATGAAATGTAGAAAGTGGAAAAATTGGTGGATGAACAACAAGATACGTAGAGAAAAGGAGACAAAGGAGAATTCTTGAATGTTTGGCGAGAGTCTGGACCAGCTGTTGTCGCCGAGCTGCCCGGCACTCCGCCAGATCATCTTCTACGTGGCCTATGGACGCGATGAAAACGATGCCACTAAGGTACTGAAAATTCGGCGAAACTAATTTACGAGTGGATTATTGTTATGTAACGCGGCAACCTGCTGATAGCCCGTTGAATAATTGCGAACGAAGAAACGTGAAGCTCTGCTTCGAGAATTATGAGCCATAACTGTTCCTTTCCTCAGGCTACGTGCATACGAAAATTGTTACGTATGGTTCAATGTTCATAACTGTTCAACTAGGATAACTAACATACGTTAAAAACGTCCAATTTTCGTTTATTCAGCATCTCGAGAACAAATTTATGACTTTAAACTCGATAGCTGCTCTTGTTAATCGCTTGTTTTTGAAAGATCCCGTACACGATATTCACGATTAAAGAATTCTCCCTTACTTAAAAATTCTTGGAAGAGGAAACGAAGATAGGGAGCATTCGAGGTTTGCGAATTAACGTTAAGAAGGGGACAGATTCAGAGCAGAGATAACGATACACCTGTCGGATAAATAATTTCGACTGGTTCCGGAGACTGGTTTGGGTCGGTTGATTTCTGGCATCGCGAATCGACTGGATCGACTGCGTATCGCCTTACTCGCGTGTCGGCCGCGGAATCGCGTGTACCAACGATCGAATCGTCGACACTGGCACCGTTGACCCCAACCACGGTGTCTCCTGCGTCCCCGAGGAAGAAGCGCACCAGCCAGACCGGCTACTTTCATACGTTAGCTGTTAGCTCGCCAGCAAACGGAGAATGAATGATCGACCAGCTCGATGTTAAATCGGTAGAAACCGTCCCGGCTAATAAATCTCCACAGATACATTCCCGGCTGTAATACGCTCCCGGATGAGAGTTATGTACTATTGATAAGGCATCGCGCAAAACTGTAATTTACGGCATCGTTTACGCGACGTGTAATTGACTATAAATGAAATCGCGGAGTAGGGGGAATGGCGCCTTTGTGGCGAATTCGATGCTCGATTTTCGGGGTTGAGAACGTGAGAGAAGAGTCGAGGGAGAAAGCCTCTATGGAAATGATTTTACTGAAAATTTGAGATCAATGTGTACAATAAAACTGTATTGACTGAAAGGGAAGTTTAGTTACGGAATGATTGAATCCGCATATTTGAACGTGAATCGCGGTTGTGTGAACGAAAAATAATAAATAGAGATTGAACTTCTATCGTTTGGCCAACGACAAGTTTAGGTAAATAAACTTCTACTGTAATGGATAATTGTAAAATTTAATCTAAAAAATATTATGCAATCTGACAGTTGAATAGAAACCAAATAATTGGAATAAAAATGCAAGTAATAGAAGCTTGAAAAACATTATTTAGTACGATTCAAAGTACAGTTATAGACACGACAAAACGAGTAAGCGAGAATACACTGGAGAATATCACTCCGTTGCGCACAATGTCTAGACTCGAGAAACTGACGCTAACTGGTGTAATGTAATACCTAATCTAGACATAGCATAGACTCAACTTAGATTTATGCTAAATGAAGCGGCCCACAACGTATACGCAGGTATCGCAACGATGAAAAGTCAGCTGAAATTCAGTGCGTAATTGAACATATGTAATGTAACGTAACAATTTACATGTATATAGAGTTAGATCAAACATAGCCATAGTGTTATCTTGTTGCACGTAAAAATAATGCTATACTGTATGGACACGAGAAATTGACGCTTAACTTGTGTAATGTAATACTTGATCCAGACATAACTCAAACCAAGCAACTGATAGCGTAATCATGAGTATCACATAGTGGCGGAACTCTAACCTAGCTAATGTAACTAATAGGGAATTCAAATTCAATTTGAAGCAAAATTTGCAAACTTAAATATGTCATAATGTCGTTCGAACTTATTGTTAGTCGACAGTTATACGTGATTCGAATCAAATAAAGCAGGATAGGATTGGTACATACATTAATATCCCATAACGTACGTTATGCAAGCTAATTTACACAATTTGATCTACGCAACAAAAATTGAAAAGAATAGTGCAACTGTAAAGTACACGTGCGCCATAAAAAAATAAGAAAATATAATTCTCTTTGAATCATTTACATTTCGCTCTAAAATTTCTTCCTGATTGCAATCAGGCGAGACGTACAACTCGATCCAGTTGCATGAATCACCCTATGTAACAAAAAGACACTTATTTCGTGGATATAAATAACAACGAAGCGAGTTTCGTCAAGAGGCTCGATGCATCCTGTAATAAGTTGAGAAAGGGTTTCACCCTGCAAAGGTAGGCCTAAAAGAAACAGTTCACGAGGGATTTTATATCGAATGGCGGCCCACTCTTCGGTCGCATCTTTCGCGTGATGGAACTTAATTTTAGAATGGCCGTGTCCGAGTCTGGGTCTGCCGCGTATAGGTAATGCGTGACACCGTTGAATCGCTGCTACGCGGCAAGGTGTTGAAGCTAAAGGCTCGTATTTTTGTCGCGGCCAGCACGTCGGCTCGGCAAAATCCTTTCGGCTGGCCTGGCGATAAATCCGTATCTTTATGAAACGACGTCGAGCTTTCCTGCTTATAAGGGCTGGCTCCTTTTGTTCGGCTAAAACGCTCCACAGGACCCACTTTGCTCCCTTCCTCTTTCTCTTCCACACATTGTACTGTCAGTGGGATCAGCGATAGCGAACTCGAAAAGAGTTCCACGTACCAGGTAATTTGGTATAATCGAATTATCCTTGTATTCTTGAGATCTTTTTATCGAATTTCTTCGTGGACAACGAGACATTAATTGGAAGGCTCGTTAGTAGAAAAGTGATACAAGCATGCTTCTCGTACAAAATTTTGTTCATCCAAAGAATTGTGTTGTGAATTTTTAAATCTTCGTGACAAATTTTGTCTAGTTTTATCATCTATGTTATTATTAATCTCAACAAATTCTTTCATAAATATCATTTATTAGACACAAATCTAAGAAGGAGAATTTGTCTGTATACAGTTGTCTTTCTCATAAGAATTCCTTTATTACAACCGGTTGCTTCCAAGCTCCAAGAAGGCAAGTCGATCCTCTACAACCAAACAACACCATGGAATCCTCGATGTAACGATATCGAGATTGAAATTGGAACGGGCTCCTATTAGCATCAGCTTTGGGAACCACTGATACGAACCGTTCCCCAGCTTCTCTCGCCAGTCTTAAAACTACATTGACACACATACACACACACGCATATCATCAGTATCATTGGTGGATTTGCTTTAATAGATAGGGGTCGATCGTAAATCGAATTTTGAGATACAAGGAAACGTCGACCCTATCCAGCGAATAAGTACCTCTATTCCTTTGTGAGGCTCTGTTATCCGGTACTTAGGTATCCGGTGTATCCGTGTAAAGGCCCCTGACGATCCAATCTTATCGTGACGAAGGGCCCCGGGACTGCTGCGCGTCCTAGGCCCTCCCCACCTTTTCGTATAAATTACCGCCACGAATTTCGAAATGCTCCACCTCCTCCGCCTCCCTTTCTTTCTCCTCGTTTTGCGGCTCATTCCCAATGTATCCTCTTAAAAGTGCCGTGGAATTCAACACATTGTGACTACAGCTCGATCGTGGTCACAGCTCAGCTGTAAGCTGAGGAAAAAGTGGGGATATGACGATGGACAACGATGTTAGTGGTGGGAGAGAGATTGAAAAGGGCTCCTAATCAAAGAATGACGGTAATCACCGAAAGTAATGACCCGACGTTTCGTAGACCTTTAAAGCCTACGTACGCATCGTCTTGTGCAACTACGACGGCCGATGGGCAATAAATTGTTGGCTCCTACGCGCGAAACACGATTTCCGTCTCTGTCGAGCGCGTACCAGCGAACAGGACGCATCTCCGTCTCCGTGGCCCGACTCGTTTCACTCGTTCCCTTCCGACCGATCACGTTCGAGACACCTTAAGACAATAATAAGGGGGATAGCTTCGTTGTTAATGCGTTTCCTTTCTGTGCAAGACGTTCTGGACCGTGACCAATGAGAATAAATTTATGGTGGTCGGTCGGAGCGCCGAGCACAGACTCGTTCGCGTCGACTGATTAGGGTAATATTTTGTTTATAAACGCCAGCTACGACCACGTGAACCTCCATTGATTCCCTTCTATTTGTTTCTCCGAATCTTTTGAGGAAGCGCATTTTATCGGCTGTATAACGTAACGAGCGGACAATCGAACAGAGGTGCCACTCGTCAAAAAAAATCTTTTCGCGATACTTCCATGGATGGATACTTTGTGAATATTAAAATTTCTATTTGATTATAGAATATTAAGCTTGTTTAAAGATATGATACAAAAGTTAGGACCGAAAAGTAAACGTAATAGTAGCAGAATTTTTTAAATACGACGAGTAATATACCAGTTATGCGTATATTCTCGCACAAAATCTGGCACGTATGTATACGATCTTTGGAATGATACCGTTGAAAGGTCCAGAATTAATTCGTGTTCTTTCGTTGACGTGGAAAAACTTGCTACGATTAAATGAAACGTTCCATATTCGCGGCAAGAAAATTGAATGCTCTCAACTATGTGTTGACTCCATGTACTGCAAAGATATATGTATCCGTCAATATTTCAACGACTTTTCGCGAGGAATTTTTCTCTCCGCGACTATTTGAAAACAAGTACCTGCCTATCAGGGAATCTAATAAGATTTATAGTAAAGAAACTGAAAAATCTTACAATTACACAAATAATTCCACTTTCCAAATGTGATTTCTGTAATTATATGCGTACTATCATATTGGGGATTTAACGGATTTATTTCGCCTGTATATAAATTTGTTTCGCAACGAGTTTTTAAAATTAAGGGCATGTTCGAATCAAATATCGTGCATAATTCATTTTCCTGTTTTTACACTAATACGACGTGTAACATATATTCTTGGAGAACACGTGTGTCTGAAAGACGTTTAGTGCACCGATAAATTCGAACAAGCGTAACCTCGTTGCGCCGAACGCGTGAGTTATTGTCGCTCCTAAGCAACTTAGACAATGCGGCTAAAACAGAGTGTATGGCTAGAATTTGAATTTCAATCGGGACGACCATGTAAAAGTTATTTGTAACTGTCACGACGTTGTTTTCAAGCCGCTCGTTCCCCCCGGTTCGAATTGAGAGCTTTTGCAAATGCCAGCAATTATTCTCGCTTGAGTTTCCGTATTTTCTAACTGACGCGTATTGCCCAATCGACTAAGGACAAAAGGATCAAAGGAGATTCTTATTGAAATAGAAGTGCCTCCTGATGTATTGATATATGTAGATGAAGAAAAGGAAACTTCTTTTCAACCGAGATGTCGTTCGTGCTTTACCTACGTCCGCGGCGTAAAAAGAAACGATGAGAATGAAAATGCTCTATTGTTCGATATTTGGAATAACTGCGTCAAAAGGAATTGAGTCGTAAGTTTTCAACGAGAACTGTTTGTTTGAACATCAAGAAAATTGATGTTGCGTTCGAATTATTACTCGGCCAGTGAAGATGAGACCATTGGTTGAAAGTGATAAATAAAAGAGTCTTTTGCTCGTTTTGTTATTCGTGTCTAAAGCCGTGGACATACAGAGATCAATAAGCCGTACGCGGTAAGTAACAAAATTGGCATTTGGAGCATTGGTATTGGTTGTGCCATCACTTGTTTTGCCACCGCTCTGTATTCACACGGCATAAGATTTGTTTAACAGCCAGGTTTAGTAGTTTCATTCACACGTATGAACATGGGAGAAAAGATCGTATTGAATACTTTTTTTAAAATAATACAATCACGATCTTAGTTCGATCGACGTCCATTAAACTTCCAATCGTTCATTAAGCAGCGATGATCAAAAATTCTTTTAACCACGAGTTCATCACGCGACATCGTTCCTCGTCTCTGTGGCTATACGGAGTAGTTTGCTCGTAACCAGGTTCTTTTTCATGGCAATTTCGCGGCAATTAAATATACTTTACATCGACCAGCAACAGAGCTTCTTGTCATGGTTCCGTGTATATTAATATTCATCTAATACTACCTATCGACCATCCACCAACGACGAAGAGCAGAGAAACTCTCTGCCTCTCTGTTTCTTTCTCTCTTTCTTCTACCACTTTGCATCGCGACCACTTAAGACGCGCAATTATCGAACTCGTTCCCAGCCGCGTTCACCACGGTGGAATCGATAGAAGAATTCGCAAAAGGAATATGGCGAGAGAAACAGAGGGAAAAGGGGCGACGCAGATGCGACCGATACCGTTAGCGGAGCCTGTAATAAAGTAAATAAAGAGCCCGTTCGACAAGTTGACTCGCCGTTCGGTCCGGCCGCACTTTTATTTCCTTCCGCTGAAGCCTCGTGGCGGCGCGCGCACCGAAGAGAAAAAAAGAGACAAGAGAGCACCCTGGGACCAGTTTCGAAGACGCAACGTGGCCCCGACGCTCGTTATGCACTATCATGCTTGATATCGTTCGTTGATTATGTAATTGACGTGCGCCACGGACCTTGATCTATACTAATTCAACGACACCTGCTGATTTCTTCGTCAGCCTCACGTGGTCGATTGGATTTCTCCTTATTTCCTTTTTCCTTTCCTTTTCTTCATCTTGAACGTTTTACACGTCGCTTTCAGTCAACAACATATATATATAATAAAAGCGATCCCATTCGCATATTTTATAGATACGTCTCCGTGATACGCGGCTTAAATGAGACGATCCAACCGGTCTGATAATGGCAAGACACGTCCGTCCAAAGGTTGACGTTGTTCAAAATTAAGATGGACCTCGCGAACCGACTGGACGTTCCTTTCGAGCGATCGTTCGCACGCCGATGTAACGCTATTCTTTTTCTGTTTCTTCTCGCGTCCTGCTTGGTAGCCTATGTAAAAATGTCTGAATCTTAAGTGACGTGGATAATTATAAAAGTAAATACCATCGTCCGATGATAAGGGGAATTACTCTACGCGCTGTTTCTCAATTGGAGATGTACATGCTATGATGTAATTAAGTCGAGGTGTCGGTAAATCACGGATGAACTTCGTTTTCTCTGGAATCGACATGTCTGCTTTTCAAATATAGGGGTCTTGAAAGAAAATATTGTTCAAAGTTTTAGTGAGAATTCGATTAGGTCAGTGACGTTAAGTGACCGCCATTTGTTAAAGTTTCTATATTACTGTCATTACGGAACCAGGCCCGTAGCCAGCCTCTCCACGTACTCACGACTCGCAATTTACAACCGCGCAACGAATAGTCGCGACGGTTTCCGGGTGAATAAGTCACTCGGATAAATGTCGTTGCACGATATTACAGTCTCTGCTATCATCTTTATTCCATTCGCGTAATTCTGCTTGTTAATGGGAGAAGGTAGATGATCAGTGTTGTACCATCGGGTATATTTTATTCACAGGCAGAAACTCGGTGCTGCGCGATTTTCCAGCGTTAATTAGGACCGTTTCTTCGGTCGATCGACTATCTTTTTTATTTCTCATTTTGCCCACGACTGTCGGAATCTAATTGGCCAACCACGGATAGAAAACGTGGTCCACGTGTGGAAAACTCGCGCAGGAAGTCGATTGTCTCGTAAACGCTGGAATCTAATTGGTCAACTAATAGATATCAATTTATCGGATGTGGATACGATCTTATTCGATACGTTAAAACGTTTCAGATGCTCGACTCAAGAATATCTCCTCTGTTCTGATATCTATCAGATACGACGAACCTGTTCATTACGAGCATCGGCAACGTTCGATGTTTCCGGTGAAAATAGCATCGCTGATGGGGAAACGGCTCGACGCGTTTTATTACCATTCTTTCTCCTTCTGGACTGACAACTTTTCACTCGATTAGCGACGGTTTATGTATATTAAATCTTCGTGCTTTCGCGTGCGAATCGAGCACAATCTCTGGATACGATGTTACTGCTACGAACGGATTAAAGATTGGATCGTGTTGCTCATAAAGGTAGAAATGGCACTCGATAGCTGAACCAATGGGTACAGGTTTCATGTGCAACATCGAGAAGGTGGTTACTTATCCTGATTGAGGATTCTGATAAGATGCGTTTCCTTGGTAACATTCTATGCGTTAACGTTGGATACAATCAGATTCGTCAAAGGCATTTCCAAAGCGTAAAAATATTTTTGTAAAATGATGTAAGGTATTTGAAAGCTTGCTAAAAGTACAAGAATTCCATTACAAAACTTGAATAACCATACTGTACCTCATAGCGTGAATGACCACTGACCACGCATCTTGTATTTATCTTACATCGACAGTGCCACTTCTATGTTCCATGTTGGTGGACGATGCGGTTGAAGCTTAATGAACAATGGCGAAACTACTACCTCTCAAGTACTGTATCTCGACATAATAGGAGGAAGCTAAATTTACGTCGATGAAAAAGTTGAACTTACAATATATCGAAGAAACGAGGAATGACAACAGCATTGTCATATTATATTTTCCAAAATTGAAATTCAGAAGAAGAAATTCTTCCTCTTAAGGAGAGATGCAAAGGTTGTAAGAGAACATAATTTAACGGAGCATACGGATGTATTCAAGTTCGCGTAACGAAAGTAACAACTGACTTCGTTCGAAGATGGCATCTAAAATGATTTGTTAATTTTAACTTGCTTTCGGAGTATCCATTTATATATATTATGTTCTAACTCATTACTTCGTTCCATCACTTGTCTTAAAGACAAAAATAAAATTTCCTGCGTAGTGCTTGTTTTGATATTCGAGTTAACTTGACTCGAGCTAATTTTTTAGAGGAACAAAAATAATCTTAGTTTCGCTTTCCAGATGATCTGTTGTTTTATAGTTCCTAAATCCCATGCATCTTCTACCGCTTCCAACCAACGGTTGTAATACAACCTGCAATGACCCTCCGCTTCGTCGAAACGCATACCAAACCCCCCATAAGTAGGTTCACATTCATCTTCTGGTTCCCAATCAAAAGCCGGGTCACCGTCAAAACTCGTATCTCGATTTGCATCGCGAAATAGTCAGATCGTGAAGAATGCTGAGCAATATATATTTCCGATTGACCAGGTGCACAGCAGCTGTCATCGTGTAATCAGTGCACCGCGTTCCCGATTATTCCCGAGTTGCCGACGCCGCATAGCACCTGTAGGCCGCGCGGTGCAGAAACGCATCCTCAAAAGCTGGCACATTGTGTTCCATTTGGAAATAGGGCACGGAACAAGTGCACGTCTCGGCGCGGCCGCGATAATCAGTGGCCTCGGCTGGCCGAGGTCCGCATCTGCATACAAGCAAAGGCAGTGCACACGGCTTTCGAGCCAGTGACAACGGGTAAGGGAATCAGTCCGTAAATGTAAAGTTGAACGAGCGGTGCAAAAACCGCGAGACACACTCGTGCATCGGGCAAGGGGCCGTTTGTTTGGCTAGAGGCCGGAACGAGCGAGCCTTCTCTCCTCTTCGACCGTGTATATACCCCTGTGTGTTCTTCTGTTACCCGGTGTGCTTTCCGCCGGTTGTGTAGTGTCTTCTCCTCCTCCTCCTCCACCGCCTCCTTTGGCATCTCCTGCTCATCCTCCCCGTCCCGGGCAAGCTGTTCTTGCGCGTACTCTCATCTCCATTCCGTCCACGGTACCTCTTCTCTTTTTCCTTTGGCCGCGTCCACGATCCCGGAAAACACGCTCGGCTCGGGATCGGCTCGCTTGCTCGTCCGCTCATCCACGCCGCATTATCCTCTCTCGCGTCTACCGAGACTTTCCCTCGGCATCCGCTTTTTCTACCAGCTTTTTCCTGCCCATTTTCTCTCTTATCTTTCCTCTTTCTTTTCACCATGGCAAGAGAAAAAAGAAATGCGAACAACCGTATGAAAATAGAGACCTCTGGGCAAGTCGTTTCAGAATGTTTTATCCAAATGTGCATGACTATGTTCAACGTTCTTTCTCTAGTCCACGTTGTTGGCAATGGAATATAAAAATGGTCGAAAGAATGGTTGTGTCTTGCGAGTGCTAAGAGAGGATCGAACGTTTTGACGCGCTTCTTAAGCACGCGTGAATAATTACTCCGGATAAGGAGCGGCACTGTTGCCAGCCTTTTCTCTTTACACACTTTATTAACTCGGTAGCCTGAACGTGCGAAGGATCCGAACAGAAGAACGATTGTACGCCGCGACGCCGTTCGGCTCGCGTCGCTTTTTCTGTAGGCGGCAGCTTCCGGTTGCTGGACACGCTGCGGAACTGCGATCGATCTGTCCGACTCGTTTCTCGAGTTCCGAAGTTCCGGGCAGAATATGCTTGTTCTTTGTTAACGTTTATAGTTATAGTATTATCAAAAAGTATGAAGATGTGTCGCTTTTGCGATCGTATACGTATAAAGACCACAGGGAAAAAACACGATAAATTATCGGACGTTTAACAGGGAAGCTACTTTAAAATTCAATTCACTGCCAATCAATCACATATTAAAACTGGTTTTCTACGCGGTTTTGAGATTAAATATCTGTTATAACATTAGGTATGCTCTTGGTTTTTCAGAAAATTTCACAGATTTATCACTTATTTTTAAAAGACTCGTGTCTTCGACTTGAACTTTGATTGTTCCCTTTCCAAATATGTCACATTAATACGCTCTTGTTCAGCTATCAAGCGAATTTACAACCTCTAGGTCAAACAATAAAATGAGATGGGCTTATCATGTTCCTTGCTAAGCGAGAACCTTTCCCTCTTTTTTTTTTTAATGTATTAATAAATATCGGAAGTTATAATTTTAACATCGAAGTATTAGCAAATTTCTAAATTTCTCACCTAGATATAATAGGATTTTAATTTTCATGAAGGAATTCCAAGATCGTGCATTCTCAATGAAGCTAACTTTGTGAAATCCATTTACGTTCTAGCGCAACCTAAGCCCGTGTTTCTCGTTTATCATATTTACAATTCATTCAATTCGTTCCTCTTTCCTGCTGAATTTTAATCTCAATTCAAATGAATTCCGTTATACGATATTATTTCAAATTATCTTTGTTCTCCCTGCTTGTTAGTAAGAAGATACAAGATACACCGTATTTATACACGACTCGATTCACATTTTTTTCTATAATTGCGCGCATCCTATTCGCAGTTATGCGGAGATTCGAGCCTGCGATTCTGTCTAATTTAGACTCAACCCACACGCGCGTTACCGGGCAAACTAGCCGTAATATTCTTATATACAATTTATCGATGAACACGGTTAATTAATAATAGTGTGCGAACGTTTCGATATCTTTTGCGTTGGTTTACACGATACTGACACTTCGCTAACGAGCTATATGGATATCCTCTTTTTCTTTCGAAACTTATTTCCTGTTTTCTTTTTTTTCCGCTATTCGTGAAGAAATTGATATCTCAGATAAAATCTTTACACACATACACACACACACACCAAGTTTCTTAATATTAAAATTCCCAAAAAAGGCCTTCGTCTTGCGAAAATAAAATATTGACCAAATCTTTCTAAATCGTCGTCGAAATATCTCTGAAGTATCGAAAATGGATACGCGTGCTGCAAAGAAATATTTTAGCTAAGTGAAAGCACTCGTTGTAAAACATTGCTCTTACGAAATTCCCGTTTGATATTCCAACTATGCCATGATTTATAAGCGGACCTTCTACTAAAGCGAATGAAACAAAACTATGCCACATTTTATGTCAAGCCAACCAGTGATGATTATATCTCGCAAAAGAAAGAACCCGGAAGTGTGTCCCAAACTCGACACAAACCTGTCCAGAAATTAAGAATAATCTTCCAATTACCATAAACTACAGTCGTTTCATCAGCAGCTTGATATCCTTCCGATATCAATCGTAATTTAATCGAACCACGTAAGAGATCAGAGGTTAATCACCTAATCATCATAAATTGACTTCTCTTCGCGTCATGGCCAGTGACGTCGACGATAAATTAGCCAATCCACAATCGATCTGGCATAAAATCCCTATATTATGGATTCGTTGAAAGGAGAGAAGCAAAAGTTCGTACAAACGCAAAAACGTTCACCATGCGAATTCTTTCGCTTTATCGTACGTTGATCCTCCGGCGCGTCGGATCTTCTTCCGTCGAGGAGGCAGCAAAAGGCGATGCGCGATGGTCGGAGAAGGAAGCATTCGGTGAATTGAATTATTTAAAGGCCGCGCAAGAACAGGCGCCTTTTATGAGTGTCCCACACAATGGCGGCTTTGTGGGCTGCGCGTTGGGTACACGTGTTGCGTGCACGCGCTCACGTACAACGGTGGCGGGTGGCGGGTTGCGGTGTGCCACTGCCGCCGCCGCCACCACGTGAATGTGCTAATAATGAAGGTAAATTTGTTCCGAGGAGTCATTAATTAAAGTATTTTGTAACAGAAGGCAGAAATGGCGACGCCACCGGCCGTCACCGTCGACGCGTCCTCTCCCTGTCTGCGCACGAATTTTCCGCATCCAGCGGCGTGTCGCGCCGCGTAATAAACAGCGCCTGGGCGATGTTCGCGACCACTCTCTTTCTATACACACGGTAATCTGGTGTATACGCGTGTGTCGGTGTGCTCTCGCGTACAGAAGACGGACGAATAGAGGAAGACCTGGAGGAAGGCAACGAGCCACGCCACCGCGCCATGCCACGGCAGCCCGTATAAATAAAGGTGGCGATCATAGAATTGCTAATGTTTCAAAGAGAGATATTATTCTTTTCAGAAGATGACAGGGCATGCGACTCGGCGAGAGACCTTTCAGAGGGTCGAACAGAGGGTAGGGGGCACAAGAAGAAGAGAAGAGGCTGGGAGGACCGAGAGATGCTCGGGGACAGGGAGAAGTCGGTGGTAGCACCGGTGGTGGTTGGTGGTGGATGATGGTTTGTCGAGCTCTGACGGTGGTGGCCGGATAACTCTGGCGCCTTCTCCCTTTCTCTCTGTCTCTCTTCTTTCTCTTCTCGTGTATACAGGCGACTTTGCCAGATTCGCGTGTATAAGTCCATACGAGCGAACCCGGCTGTCTGTCCGTCTCTCTCTTTCTCTCTCTTTCTCTCTCTCTTTCTCTCTCTCGCCATACTTATATATTACTCGCTGAGACGCGCTCGCCCCCTATACGAACGTCCTACACGCGTCCGTACACAGAACACCCGTGTCCAGGTCTGCGTGAATACGTATACATTATGCGTCTATACAAAACAAGCAGCCAGCAGTAATTCAAAGGCCTCCATTCAAGGCTCCGTCTCTATTCTTGCTCTCTCCTACGGTTTGTAAACCGTTTCGTTCGCCGGTTGCCCCCTGTTCCTCCCTGGCAACGATGCTTCTCCTCGCCCGAGCGAGTATACTAATAACTAATAAGGAACGCGCGGAGCCTCGGACCTTTCGAACTGTTTTCCGTTGCAGTGGCCTCGCCGCGAGAGACTCGCCAGAGTCTCTGAGAGACTGGCCTCATTATCGCGGCCTCATGCCACGCCACAGGGGAGAGAACGCGAATGCGGAAAATAACGGCTTTGATATTGTCTCTCCCGACTCGGTGGCGGAGTAATGGACAATGAAGATCGCATCAAGCGATTCAAAGAACGATCCCGAGGCCACGGCGAGAGATATCAGACGCGCGACTCCGCTGCGCCGCGCCGCGCGGACAATGAGCTCCGAATGAAAGCGGAATAATCCGCACGCTGGCTGAATTAATCTTCATTCCTAGCCGCGCGACCGTGTAACGCTGCTGGAATATTGGTCAGAACGGTTTCACAATTGACGTTTCCATCTTTCTTCGCTCGCTGTCGGCCTCTGATTGTTTCTTCAACCGTGTTTTCTACCGTGCTTTTCTGGGGGAAGTCGAGGATATTGAAGGGTGGTTCGTGTAAAGAGAACGTAATTTGCTCGATTTCCTTAAGAATCGTTCCTATATGGGCGAAGAAAATGCCACTTTGACGTTGAAACAGTTTCTCCCTTTGAACAAAGTTTGTAAACTTGACATTCTTTTAATAGAAACTGTAAACGAAGATGATAGAAGTTTCAGAATTATCTAGTTTTATGATTACGATAATTCGAATCGAAAATGATTTTTCGTAGATTTTAACAACTCGCTTAAATACCACTTTCGTTCGTTTCCTAGAGACGTCGCGCGATAGTACGGTTATCTATTAAAAGTCATCGGAGCCTTGGAAAGCTATAATCAAGCAGCGATAATCATCGACTAATGAATCCATTAGTAAATCGCAATGCCGTGAAAGGTCTTTTTTAATACTCCCTGTAATTTGTCTTGGAATAAATTCGAACCAAGTGAGACTGGGAATATTTAATGAGATGTGGTCACGAGATTATAGCTTATGTAATTTTTATTATCCTTCGTTTTTTGTAGTTTACGATTGCAAGATAAGTAAACAGTTCACACGCAACAATTCAATTCGCGTTCTTCGATGATTACAGCTTTCGGTAACAAGATGTTAAAACATCTGACAAAATTTTTTCGGTATCAACGATCGAAGAACAGGGTACGATACGATCAGTTTACAATTTTCTTTTGCAAGATAGCAATTTTTTAACCCGAGACGATAATATTTCGCGGTATCACGTGGATCGTATTTGAAATGAAATTTTACAACATTTTCTGTACACAATTCGTCGTCAAAATCCGCTACCTCTAAAAGCTATAAGTTAAGAGACGTGATCGCTATAGAAGATATCAATGAGCAAACATCATTTATTTCTCGTATACGCCACATGTCATAATTATAAAATCATTTTATAATATCTGATTCCCGCGCACCATAATTAAGATTAAGTCAGACAACGTAAATCATGCGCATCCTCACAGGAAGAACTTTTCCTGCTCTTGTTTCCATTCAAGTTCGATCCGAAAATATAAAACCTAGAAACTTTATGCAACTTCGCAGTTGTAAAATGTGATGTACTATTTCCCTTTACGTGATATGCCTTCCTGTGAAATCAGCAACGCTTAACTGTGAAATTATACATTACGCCAACGATTACCTTAATTGCTAGCTCGATCGAGCATAAATCGCGTTCCTTTAAATTTCCTATCTACCTTAGAATCCACAATTTTCTCCAAATCGAGAAGAGACTAATCATCGACAGATCCAACTCAGTCTCGTCTTGTCTGACCGCTGACCTTACGCGTGTGAACGGAACTACTTTGGAATCAAAGTCGATACAAACGTCGTAAGACGACAGGTATTCTCGCAATTTCTCGGTGGCTGGCAAGGCCAAGGGAAGCCCATCGAGAGTTGTGATCTCTTCGGTAGTGTGAAACGAACGCGGAACAAACAAAAAGCGTGCACTTGGTTGGTCCCCGCGGCGGAGCAACCCTCATCAAGTTTTACGAGCAGGCGTCTCCACGCGCGGACACGAGCAACCTCGGTGTACTTACGCGTCGAGGAATAAATTTCTTTATTACTTTGTAGCAGAGGCCTAATGAAATACTTAATAACAGTATTAAACCGGATCGTTAAGCCGAGTGGAAAACGATCGCGGTCTCGTGGTAAAAAGTTACACGCGCGCGAGTACGCGACCTGGTTTCACAGAACGAAGAAGACGAAAGCTCGTGGAGAAGCTGTAGAACTATCGAGCCTACACTAGCTAGAAAGAAATTAACGAGTAATTAGAGTTGTCTGTTCTGTTGTCGATAGAAGAGGAATTACGGGCCACCCTGTTGATAGTATCAAGGTAAGGATTGACGAGAATCGGTCGCGCAACGTTCGCGCGTGATACACAGGATCGATTATCGGCAGGGGTCGCTTCCACGCGTTCGGTATTCGAACGTGTGCTTGATTGATCTGGATCACCGAGCAACGAAAGAAACAAGAAGGAACAAAAAGTGAGAACCGTGCTTCGTTTGGTCATGATACACTTCGTTTTGTGATGATATTGGGATTGATTATCAATAGGAATCGTTCTCATATCCACGCGTTTGATATTCGAACGTCCAAGTAAGCGTGTAGTTGAGTTCGATCGATCCAGATCATCGCCCACTGAAAAGAAGAAAAAGGAAAAGAAGGAAGAAACTAGAAAACGAAGAAAGGAAGGAGCTGAAAGAGAAAAGCATCGAATCATCGCGATAGTACGGGTTACGTCAGCCGAAGACGATCATCGATTCTCTCGAGCTAAACGAGGTGTCCTTGGTGGACACCTGTCAACGAGCCCCAGTCGACAGAACGATTACGGAGTGACGAACGAGTCGACGTTACGGCACGGTCTCGTGCAGGAAGAAGGGATCGAGGTGGCCGTGGAGGGAGAGGGAAGCTAGTCACCCTCGACTTATACACGTTGGAAGGTCGATGGAATTTCAGAGTGTCGGTCGAGAGGAGAAGATCGGCTACTAAATTGGTGAAGGGCGAGCACGCCGGAGGCTTCCATCCTGTTTCCCCCTTAACACGACCAACCCCCTTCTATCCACCCTGACACGAGGACTGCAACGAAACACGAAGCTCTCGATCGGGTTTGACGTCAGACAGAGGAAACGGTTTCGCGCGCTATAGTGATTGTCATTTTCCGGCCTGCATCCGGACCGTGTTGCTTTTTCTCCGTCGCCTCTTCTCCGCGCAGTCTACTTTCAATTATTTTTTACGATCAAGTATCCTATTCCCAGGATAGGCGTCTGTTCGACGTCTGTTTTTGTGCTCACCGTGATTGCGTCTCCTCTTTCGTCCGATCGTCCATCGATGAACAAACGATCGTCTCTAACGGATTCGTCCAGGGACTTAATCGATTTCTAACGCAGAGTTTGTCTCTTTTCTTTAATGTTCGACGACGAGTATGATTATGGGCTTCTTGTTGGAATTCCGTGAGAGTTGTCCTTTAGAATTTGATATTTTAGGAAGTTTGAGATTTCTGGTATTTGGGGTAATTAGTTACAGCGGATAAACATAATCGTATTTTGTAATATCTGTGATGTTTTGACTTAATACCATAAATGTAGGTGAATCATATTTTATTACGCAGATAGAAATTTTAAGTACTAGATACCGAGAAATCGATACTTTCAAGTGTCAGAGTTTGATATTTTACGAGCTGATTAATTTCGAATGTATCTTGAAATAAAATTTATTATTCCCTTTCTAAAACGAGTTTTGTAATTTCATGCGAAAACAACGCGTTTACGCTTCTGCACATATTCCGTATATTCGGAGGAATTTTTACAAGACCTGACTACCCAATTCGAAAGAAGTTCACTTCTTACAATAGACGTGACTTTCATCGAGCGGCCGCTCTCCTGCCGACGAGGCGATTCGTTCTTCCTCTGATTACGAGAATGATTCGAAATATTTTCTGACGTGTCATCTTTCTCGCCTCGGTTGCCCGTGCCTCTTTTGCGTAACAGCGTAAGTAGTCAAAGAAGGTGGTCGATCACCGGCATAAACTTTGAAGAAGTACGACGCAGGCGAGTTTATGTGACGTGCATAGCTGGACGTCTGTCTCTCTCAATCCCAGTTTCAAGGCTACTTCACATCACAATGGTCACCTAACGGTTAAAACTCCAGGCAGAGCAGACTTCGAGAACGTTGGAACGTAATAATGGCTGTACCCCTCTATCGATGAGGAAGGATCGAACATCTCTCTGGCCTTATCGACGAGAGTTAATTATAATCGAAGACCGGTTAGTTGTTTGGTTTCGTTGAAAGCATCCGAAGACTACAAGGAACCCTCTGAACAAGGGCTAGCTCCCCCTTCGTCCGGTTCATTGTAAATTAATTACCTGGAAATGAGAAATCTCCGGTATACGTTCGCTTCCGTAAACGAACGAGCTCAATGGGAGGTAAAAAGTGTTCTTTAAGCGGCTCTTCGATGCCACTGATTGTCTTCCTCGCCCTGTTCGAGCCCTTTCATCGGTATCTCGGCTGATGTATTTATGCGCCGCGAATGGGGTTGAAGACTTACTGGGGTAATAGTACGCCGCTGATGAAAGTGAGGCTGTTATCGGCGATTTGAAATAAAAGGAGGCAGTAATCGATCTACAAAGTGTTTGATCTACTAACAAAAATTATTATTATTAAAATAGCGCATACGCGTGTATCTATTTTTCGTATACCAGAATTGCCCTTGGGGTCGAAAAATATATATGTACGCACCTGTAACATTACGCAAGAGACAAAAATCTCAAACTTCATCTCTGACAATGTCCTCTTTACGTACGTATATTCTCCATAAAAGAATCGGCGCGACGAGTTAGGCAAACATTCTTTAACCTATAAAAATAGCGGTCGCGAAGTGGAAAGAAAGAGTGCGGGGATGCGGGTTGGAATACGCCTGAAAGGCACCGAAAATTCGCGAATCCTATCTAATTGAATCAGAAAACAATTGTCACGCGTTCTCGCGATGACACACTCGCGCGCGTAACCCGCTCGCGTCCTCACCTACGCAACCCGTCGTAGTACACTAGAGCGAGAGAATTTTCACCTGCTCAAATAGAGCCCGACTTCGTCGAGTTCGCCGTGTCATTGTGTTTGCATTATTATGTTAATCACAACGAAGACGGTAACAATGCGTCAACCTCGATTTAGGAAGCGACTCGAAAAAACATATAGCTGAGCAAATATTAACTAAGCAAATCGTTAGTTTGCTCCTCAGTGACTGGCCACCTCTATTCCCCTCTTGCAAGTGAAGGAAACGAACAGAGGAGAAGACCTTTTTTGTGCCGGGCTCTATGTATGTATGCGTGACGAGCACGACGATCTCTCGCGGTTTTGCCGAGACACCGAGCCGCAACTTGCAAATTGAGCATACCTATTTACGGCGTCACAAGTGTTCTAGCAAACGACCTCGTGATAGCTAATTCGCGGGGGACGTCACGGGATTTTCGACACTGCCGATTCAACGTGTGAATCTTTGTTCAACGCGAGACTTTACCACTTTACCGATAAATATTTGAGCACAACTTGTAGATGGTCCTGGTTTCTCGAATTGATTATGTATCGGCGAACGTCGATTTCTTTTTTGATACATGGTATTTTAAGAGGAAATGGTGACAAATGTTTCATTCGCGCAGGAAGAGTCGATTCTGTGACTCGATTAACTGGTTACGGTAGTCGTCCACTAAGTGGAAGATCGAACGATAGATAGCTCTATTTGGAAACTTTGTTTCATCCAATCTTCTTTTTGTGATAGTTTAAATTATACCTATTCACAGGATACAACATCGTCGAGCTATAATTTAGCTCGATCTTCGCAAAAGAGTTTTAATGGTGACAAATTGAACAGCCTACAGGGGTTTGCAAAGAATAACAAGATTTTCAAAACACGAATCACGAAGTTATCGGATAATCGCCTAAGGTCATTTCAGTAAACGTTACTTGAGAGAATGCTAATGTCTTTAATTCCAACTCACAAGATAACGGATTATTATACACATATATTTCAATGGTTAGTTTCCTCCCATGAAGAGATCAGGAAATTCTTCTAAATTTCACAACGAACATTTCGAGTACATAATTCAACACAATGCAGCAACCATACAAATCTACAACAAAAACTCTGCTATCAACGCGAAAATCACCTCTCATCCAAGCAACAAGCAAAAACAACGGACTCCCTAGCAAGAGCCTGTAGCGGAGTCGTACTGTGAGAAATCAATCGACTCTGTTGGACCTATTCTTGGAGTAGCGAACAAAGCCTCGATATGAACATATTCGGCCGGGAAATAGCGGCACGCGATAAGCACGACTCGCTCGAAAGGCGAGAGCGTGCTCGATCGAGGACGCTCGTGGCACTAATAACGTTAGCGTAGCACCGCTTGAGTAGTGGCATCGAGGAGCGGCCGAGTGCTTGGCGTAGACCACTCGTCCGAGCAACCCCCAACGTGCACGGAAGCCGCGACTCGACTCTGCCAGTTCCCATCGCCCACGATGCCAGTCATTCGTTCCGGTCCCTTCCACTTACTCCTTTCCCCTCTCAGGCCGACCTGTAACGCAATTACGATTGTTGTTTGAATGAACAATCAAGCGCCCTCGAGGCGCGCGCTCCCAATCATTCAATTTCTGTTCAATCGACTTGGAGCGTCGCCTGGGCCACCCCTTTGCGCCACGACGTCGTCTATCCTTGTCACGAACCCAGAATCGTGGAATAACTCGGTCGAAGGACAAGGATGCGACATTACGAAGCTTTGGCTTGGCTATTAAGGGCGAACGGCGAAGAAACGAAGGACAGGGAAGAGAAAAGTCAACGTGGTTATTGTTGCCAGCTGACAAAGAGGTCGCGTTCGTTCTGCTATCCTTATTTACTGCCACTGACAGGGCACGCATTACCCCGAGAAAAGAAGCTAATAACAGTCGGTTGGAACAGCCGTCTGTTTATCGGCTACCTGCTTCGACGTGCGCCCCGCAGAAGTTGAACAGCGTAGTGCGGAGGACAGCGTCGTTTTCGGCGCGTGGAATCCGGCCCGCGCGGCTTTCTTCGCGCGGACGCGCGTGCACCCGGACACGCCTCGTGAAACCCGGTTATTAGTTCCCCGCGGGAGGGCTGTCCCCCTTCTCTGATTCTTTCCACCTCTCGTGGACGGGTGCCACCGCTTGGAGACGAGGGGTCGTTCACGCGGACAACCGGCCTCCTGTTACTTCATTCGTGACGTCATTCAGCGACGATGAATTTCACTGTACCGTGGAATTTGATCGGTATCCGGCTCAGCTCGTTCACAACGAACCCGTGTATACCCGCGTGAAACGCCACGAAAAACGCTTTCTAATTGGAAAGCTGGATTTCGTGACACCGAACGATGGGATCCAACGATAGCTACTTGATATTTGCATTTGCTGCTTTGTATTTGAGAAGATGAAACGCCGGTGTGGTTCTTGACGATGACGAAGATGAGTTTGCGCCTCTGTTTACGTACATTTAAGTTTTGTGGAAGCATTATCGATAATCCATAATAATCTACCTACGTAATTACCTCTTGGACTATTCGTTAATATGGAAAATGCTAAACGTACACCTTTCTGAAGTGGGAGGTGTCTTCAAGATCTTGAGGTGAATTGTTTTATTTCTTTAAATTGTACTATGTATTTGCGATTAGCAAATCATTTGTGAACGTACATACGAGGGGATGGTTTTTTGAGTACCTTGCTTTTCTTTGAATCATTGGTCGATAGCATGTAAAAGTTCTACAGCTTAGTACCATGAAGACCTATTAATGAAAAGGATGTTCGCATTGGAGATCTGAAAAAATTAATAATGGTGGAAAATATTTCTGAAAAGATGGTGTATTGATAAATTCAAGGACTGTCATTACCTTTTACAAGGAACGCTCATTACTTTTGCTCGATAATGATTTTATTATAGGATTTGTATAGATCATATGTTATTAACAAATAGTGGCATTTAATAACAAAAGGGCAGTGGATACAACACAGATGTAGTATAGAACTAACTTTTGCCGTGGTCACGAGAAACATATGAAGATCGTTCTTTTGTTGGCGGTGAACATGAATCTTACACGGATTTTCCAAGTGTTATGTCGAAATGTCTATCTGTTTCTATCGCTGACTGGAATTCCTTTCTATTTACGTACAAACTCTTTCATAATCCACGAAGAAAAATTTTCTACACGATTCGATGAATAATGCTGAATAAAAAGTACCATACATCTAAATGTAGCCGAAAGAAACCACCAATCAATGAGACGCTGTAATGAAGGTACAAATATTTCAATTCTCGAATTATCAATCACGTGGATACAACTTTTCTAAAAAGACCTTCTCTAAGAACTTTCGAAATATTAACCGTTTTATATTTAACATCTTCTATCATCGATTGATGCAATATACTTTGATTCTCTCATTATAAAATACATGCTTTGTATTTCATAATTTTTATTAAATAAAGCATTTTCTCAGTTTCACACGTGAACTTTCTAAAGCAACATTCGATAGCTAACGGTACATATAATAATAACACCAACGCTAATAATACCGATCGATCGTTCGATAGTTTCAACGTACACAATCATTGACAATAAACTAATCATCCGAATCATGGGCACTAATCCCCACCGTAGAAACGGTTAGTAGGACGAGTACCGTAGCTTGGATAATATTCATCAGGGACCGTAACACTGAAAAAAAGGCATCGCGCGCGGCCTTTTGCCAAGGCCTGAAATATGACCCGTGCAAGGATTGCCTGCGAATTACGGTGATCGTCCAGTCGCGATATATTGCTGAGAGGCCAGCGGGAAGGCTGAGGAAGCGTTAATGCAAACGAATAGTCGTAGATCGTGCGAAAAGTCTCGCGGGTCGTTATCGTTCACCTATTCGACGATTGATGTGGATTTCGGTTAACGTTTCTGACGTTTACGATCCGACTGAAATTGCCATGTGAAACCAGTTCTGATAGCAAATATCTGAATTCAGTCAGGAGACACATAAACAGAGGGTATTTATTAGCAACACGTAAAGCAATCACTGTCTAGAGGAAATGTTTCATCACATCGAGCAGTTCATGATTCCTTGATGGGGGAAGATTCTTCGGTGTCCCCCTTTGATTTTGATCTACTTTCGTAGAATGTTAGTTGTGCCACTCGCTGTTTGCACGGTAGGGATGGGTTTAGATGTGGAAATGGGAAGGTGCCTGGATCATTTGCATCGTGCCTGGTTTATGGTGTGACGGTGTTAGTAATAGATCCAACTGGATTTTTATTTTATTGGGATTTATTCATGGGATTTATTTATGTAATACTTAGATTAAATACTGTGGAATGATATTTGTTTGCTTTCAAATCTCAATGACCATCGATCGCTTGATTTCCAAAGCTCCAATTCTCTTCCTCTTTACCATGGTAGAACCTATAAACACGCTTGCAAATCGCAAGTATCTCAACTAAGAAGAGGCTATCCGAACTCTACGGTCCCACGACCGAGACATAGGCGTTATCGACAGAAAAAAGATGCGAGCGCGCTTTTTCCGCGCGGCGTAACAGGTCAATTATCGTGTTAACACGAGCACGAGTGCAGCGCGTCGATTCGAGGCAAAGTAAGTACAAATACCGGTGTAACTTACTTAGTTAAGTCGGTGCTGGTGCCGTGCTCGGATCTAGAAGACAGGGAGACAGCCGCCCAATGAAACACTGTGGATGTGGATGAACAAAGAGAGAAACACTACACGAAGAACGGAAGGAGAGAGAAAGCGTGGAAGAAACAGGTGAAGGAGAGGGAAGGGGTAGCCAGGGAGAGCCAGCAGAAGAGAGTCACAAGAGCTTGTGAGAGACGAACGAAGTCGCCTGGAAGAGGTAAGAGGGCCGCGTGATTCGGACGCGAGGAAGAGAGATCCGACGAGAAAAAGAGAGGACAGAGGGAAGCAGGATCAGTGGAAGGAGGGGGAGGGGAGTGGAACGGGTGAACGGGTGAACGGCCTGCCGCGTCCTTGCGAACCACCTGACCACACCGGCCGTGCCGCCACCACTCGGCCTCTCCAGCATCCTTCCAGCGGCTCGGACTCGCCTTCCAACCGGCAAACAGCTCGCCTACCGGGCTCCTACCTGACCGATCGCCTGCCTCGCTTCGATCCCGATTCGCTTCCTCTCGACCGATTGTTCCTGAATCTTCGAACCGCTACTCCTTTTCTCAGCCCGAGCAAATACATTCTTTAATCAGCTGTTCGTCTGCTGCCGCTCGCTACCCCCGCCACGCCACTCAGCGTGCCGCTCGTTCTGCGTGCCAACTGCATGGTTCGCTCCTCTCGTGGACGTTCGTTCAGACGGTGGTTTTCGAGACTCGGTGGTTTGATCGAGTTTGTGAAGAGGATTCGGAGCTTTTGTTTCATGGAACCTTATTGAGAGTAAGGGGTTCTTGATACTGACGAGGACGATTCGCTTTTATGGTAGGTTTATGGTGAAAACAAATGGAAGGGTTCCGTGGAAAAGTAGTACAAGTAATGGGAATGCACGTCCCTGATTCCACTATGAAACATCTGCATTGTGTACAAGAGTCGCGACAATTTTATTACCGTGTTATCTAGGAACGCCAAGGAACTTATTGTGTTTCCAACATCCTGCTTTTAAATTGAAATTTATTCTCCAATATACAGCTACACAATGTCCTTTCACGTCGACACATTTCTATTTCTTTCAAACAAACGATACATCCGATTCTATACGATCCATATATTTCGTATCGAGTCTCTCGAACATTCTTAATTTATCCAATGAAATTCTGAACGATAGGCAAACTAGCGGAGCTTTGTTACAAGACTTCGGCGAATGTTTCAAACTGGAAACAAGGCTGTTTCTGGGACATCAACCTGTGATGCATATGGTTCCACCAGAAGGTACTGTTCGCAGCAAGGCACCGTTTGTAGCAAGATTTCGCGAAGTGTAATGTCACCGGCGCGTTTCGCCCACGCTCAGGAACTACAATAGGAGTAACAATGATGCTATAAATTGCTGCGTGTGTTCTTCGCGTGGTCTAGAAATCGGAGCACACCTAAATTCCTGGGTTAGCGAGCCAATCTGTTTGCCCGTAAATAATGGCGCTTTGTCTAAGAGTTCGCGGTTGCGTTATCCCGGCCATCTGGACACCGGTAACGACCGTTTCGACTGATAACGTTTGTTGCTGACGAAATGCAAAGAGAAAACAAGGGAGGAGGAAAAATGTTCACGAGACACGAGGCTTGAAATTTCCTGCGGCTCCATCGAGAAGAAACAAGGAACAGCGAAGCACTGGTCTATTATGTTTGACCAGATCCAAAAATGGCTGGATAGGTTGCTGGTCGCACGCTTCCTTATTTCTTAAGAACACCCACGCGTTATTAGCATATTAAAGCAATAGCGAAAACTCGAGGCGCCCCGGTGATTCTGGAAGACCTAAATGGCAAAGAACGTTCCTTTCGCGTGGTGTGGATGATGAAAAGAAGAGAAAGAAAGAGGTAGCCGTCTGATTTTGATGCGCCATTACGCTAGGCGTTATCCGGGAATTACAACTTCCTTCTTGTTGCACAGCGCTGGACGGCCAATAAACGCGCGATTGCTGTGCACCAAAAAAGCCGCGGCCTCCGTGAAATATGCTCAGAAAATATGATTCTTCCTGCTGGTAATGGCGCGAACGTTACATTTATCAGGAAATAAGATTCGCCGTACGGTTCTCGAGCAATACGGGGAGAAGAAGAAACGAGAAGGCGGTGCATTATCGTCGGTGCATTCGCAATCGTGCCTCCAACTACCATTACCGCGGTGAGCTTCTGTCGGCGACCCAGCGCCACCGACTCCCATGTCCGACGATTTGCGCGTAATACAAGCCGAGTTTACGCATTTTTCCGTTCGGCCGCGGTATACGGCTCGCTCGCGAACCCTATCCCCCTTTCTCTGTTACCTCGAACAGAGCTAATGTTCCAACATCACTTTCTTCGCCGGTCGAAAGTGGCCATTTAGCGCCTTTATGACCGCCTTTTACTGCCGCCAGGTGTCGCGCTTCTATGATCATCGATATATCGACTGCCCTATTAACGTAGTTGTACTGACTGCATTCCGAAGATGCAACGAGAATTGTCCGCGGTCCGATGCGATGTTCCTGTTGTAGGTTGTGTTGCGTCGACGCGCTTTAATCGGATGTCTTAATCGTGAACTGAAATACCGGCGAGTTCGAGTTCAAACATAAGGGAGGGAAATGTAGCGTATTAATAAATATACGTAATTCGTAGTAGTATTTAATACGAACAACGTCAGATTTAAATTAAAGTGACAGGTATCCCAAATAACGAGTATAAATCAACTACATACATATGCATATCATTCATATTTGTATGCTAAGGTATAGAGCGTTGTATCTTAAAAGATATGAACACTGGAATTTATTTGACGGAACAAGCTCAAATTTAATAGACGATTATACGTTACAAACTATGTATCGTGCAAAACGTACAAGTATTTTCGATAGTAAAACAGGCCTTTTAACGCGAGACCAATGCTCCGCCACTTGGGCTGTTTGTTTTTCTACAAATCGCAGGTATGCGGTGCTCGCTGACTAGGCAGAAGTTACAGAAGGATCCCCAAGGCTAATGATCCATCATCTCCTTATTTCCAAGTCCGAAGTGGCTACTTAACGACTTTACGGCTCCCTGCTAGCCAGGAACGCCCACGTGCCACAGGTACCCCGGTCGCCTCGACTGCGAATTGATCGGTCGCTCTTTTAATAGAGCGAATCACCACTGCCAGATCGTCGTAGTGGTTGCACGGAAACATGGGAACGTTCAGTTAGGAACGTCGTAGTCGGGACGTGGTTAATGCGCCTCGTATTTCATTGGAAAGTTTCCGTGAAATTCGATGTACGGCGAATCTTGCAAGATATGGAGCGTTTCAGTGATGAACGAATTTCTTGGCCGATTGTTTCAATTAAATTTTACTCAGGAAGTACTGTTTCAAAATCACTCATAGAAATTAATGAAATCAATCAGCATTCTGTATTCGATATCTCTCTCTTGTCGTATTACCTTCTAGACTTAACTAAAACTTGAATCAAATATTTTGTTAACATACAATTGAATACAATTAAATTTCTCCTTCTTATAGCAATTGCGGGTAGTCAGATTCGAAGTAGATATATTTACACTATCAGAAGTAGCCTTATCTCTCTCTTTCTCCCTCCGCCTTTCTCTAAGCAGTGTATCTAAATAGCAAAAGAAATGAACAGCGTATACAAATACTTTCTGCATCTTCTTCGGCTGTTTTTTCAAAAAGTCTCTCCCCAAAAAACAACCTCGTCCGCATCTCGACAAAGAATCAGCATTCACCCATTGCCATCCGTTTCATCCCGCCTAGTTCGTTTCTTAACAAAAGAGGGAAGAAAAGAAGGAATCCCCCGGCAGTGTGACACAAGCACCTGCTGTCGGGGCATCGAGTTCCCATTCTCGTCAGCGGGCACTTTCGTCGGGGCGATCAGTCTCGTCCAGCGATTCGGGAGATTTCGGTCGGCCGTAAATTACGGAAACGGAGAAGAATGTTTAGCGGACATTATATTTCCTCGGGACGGTTCATTTAACATCGTTGGATTCCTCGCGGCGGGAGGAATGCCGAGATTTCGAGTCGAAAACCACCTCGCGGCGTCCGATAGTCGGTCGCGCGCGCGCTCCAAACCAGCACAGAACGAGTAGAAGAAAAAGACAGTGACGTAGTGCCCACCTTCGGTGGAATCTCGTGTCATCTACCAGGTACTTCTCTCCTACTACCTCTGAATCATCGTCCTTTGTCTTCGCATAGGATCCTTCGTATCTGTCGGTCGCGACCGCGGGCCAAGACTCCACCGACCTCCATGCAAATCCTACGCGTTCGTCGCTGTGTCGCTGCGTTATCAATTATCGGAAGGTTGGATAATGGAGTCCTACAGGGACACGTTAGTAACGGTTCCTTTTCTTTTTATTGGAGACGATGGCGAGGCTTGGAACCTTTAATTTGTGAAACGTTTGGCGAGGTTTGTTTCTTTCGTTTTTTACCAAGTAAGTTTGCAGGGAGTGAATTCTTTTGGATTCGAACTTTTTAGAGCGGTTAAATGTGAGATACGTTTGATGTAGTAGACGTGTTAGTGATGTTGATGCACTATAAGAATTTGATGGATGTTTCCTTACAATTTTCGTCGTATCGTACGAAGTAAGGGAGACGACAAATTTTGTTCTAAATGCTTATTTATGAAAGTGAAACGGATGGTTATGATCTTAATCTATTTATAAAACTATCTATACAAATATGGCGTTAATACTTCTTTACGTAACGATACTTGATTAAAAACAACTATGAATGAGCGTACTACGATTTACGCCAAGCTAAATCCCGTTTCTACTCAAACATGCCTGATCCACGGCAAAATATGTACTCGCTTTGATAACTCTTATCAGCTTTCAAGATATCATAGCAAGAAGGTGTATATATAGTCTACAGTCTACGCAAAACATCTTAATTTTGCAACAATTATAACAATCAGTTTCGAGCGATAAACCTGCGTATCTATTACTTGATATTATACACGGTGACTCACTGAAACAAGCTATATTCGTAAAATGATTAGAAATAGGACAAAATGAATAAATGACAAAGCAAACTGAAATAAAATTTTGGGATTTACTAAATTATTTCTGTGTTTAAACACTATTTAATGCGTGAATTATATTTCTTTCCGTAACATAATGTGATAAACTTTCTTTTCATATTCTATTCTTCGCGTTCAAGACATTCAACAACGCGTATAGAAACACATTGTATAGCTACACACCTAGATTCTTCTTTACAAATTCACGAATCGTTCCGTCCAACTATAACGTTAAACCGTCTATCACGGATTACTAATAAAACGATTTTCTTCTGCCCGCAGAACGGTGTGCTTCCTGATGTTCGCCGTAATTGTTCGACGGTGGATGGGGTCGTTACGGCCATAAAGCCGATCAGCTGGAAGGAGATTCGAAGCCGGTGAGTCGAGCACCAGCACCTGCTTATTGCGCTTGTTCATTCAGGATGGGCCTGCGTCGAGGCGCCGAGCTCTCTATTCACCTTGAAAAGGCGCGAACGCGTCCCTCGATCCGTGTAAATGCCGTCGTATCGCGATAAACCGAATGAATCAGGATTCTTTGGAACTTGGAGTGGAAAAATTCCCTTCGATCGGAGCTATCCGCCAAAGAATCCTCCGTTAAATCATTCGTTCTTTTACAAAATCGATAATTAAATATTCGACCGGATAGCTCCGCCTCTTCTCACAAATCGAGATTTTACACATTTTTATTTCCCATTTTTATCTTATGTTTGTACTATTTCTCGAGTAGAGGTCGCGTTTCCGCGACAACGCGAAACGGCATCGCGCGTTTGATCTAGCTCGATCCTATTCGTAACGATTCATATTACAAATCCATTTTAAGCGGAAGTTCGGATGGCGAACTGTGTGGAGATTTTTCCACTTGATATGCTCGCTCTATGTCTACGCTGGCAAAAGGTGAACCGCTGTGAAAAATGGCCGAGGTCGCTTGCGGCCGCGTACGAACATGGCGGGGCACGCGCGGACAATTACAGCCGGCCGGACACGATTTTACAATAACTCAATTCATTTCCGAGCGTACGTAAGAACGGGCTGACAAAAAAGCGCGGCTGGATATAGTTATTGCGGCTGTGGTGCACACGTGAACAGGTCAGTCCGGTCGAGCGGCGGAACGACGCCGGGAGGGGGAAGAGGACAGGGATCGAGACAAGGGGACAGAAGGAAAGGTAAAAACGTAGACGGAGAGCGACCAGTGGAATCAGGTGGAAATGAAAGAGAGCGGGATAGATACAGAAAGAATTCTCTCGCGAGTACCACGAGCAACCTGAGCGACAAAGATCACTGTAAAGTCGGTTAAAAAGAGATAATACGAAGAATGAAAGGAGACCGCTGAAGATGACGACAAGGAACAAGGAGACGTTCGAGAGAGATTTTCTATAAACGTAGAATACGTATTGATGCGAACGTGACAGTCAAAGATCGTTTAGAAATGTGTTTCTTTGATATATCGTAACACGGCACAATTTCGTTTGTATGAATTTCATTTACCGGAACGAAATCTTACTTAGCGTTTAACTGCTACCGCTTGAAACTACTTATCCGAACGCGAGCTTCTATTATGCGAACGAATCCTATTATATTCTCCTATTATACGAACTGCGATAATTACAGAAACTATTTTAAATTTTCTCTAGATATTCTTATAAATAAAGTTCTATTATACAAACATCTTGTTCCGATATGTCATTTCTGTGTGTGACACTGTGTCCAACTGAAAATGTCTATATATGTAGATGCGTATGTATGTACGTTTAACGCTTATAGGAAATCCTACTTTTAGAATAATCCCACAGTGCAGCGCGGTGTGTTTGCAAAAGAGTCGATATCTAATCGGCAAAATGCTCGTCGAAAAGTAAACCCGAGAAACAGGGTGGAGCACAGGCATGCACCTCTCGTCTCGTTTCGTCGTCTCGACGTTTTCGTTGGCGCGCTCGCTGTACTCCCAAGCGTATGGGACAGTACAGCGTACACGGCTTCTACGCACGAGACAGATCCTCTTCGCGGGAATACCTGACAGTACTTGCTTCGCTCCTTTCGTTTGTTTCGTTCGGTGGTTGGTTCGGTTGGTTCGGTGGACCCGGTTCGCGCGTCTACGTTTACATACTCGCGCGTCGTCGCGTACGCGCGCAACGTACTGCGCTCTCACACGCACGCGCACGCACACTATATTCCGTGTACACCAGTTCACTGGTATTGTATAATGCAGCCATTGATAGCCGTCCTCTCTTTCACGCACGCGATCTGTTGCAGTCGCTGCAACCCGTGTCCGGTGACAGCGTCCAGTGTCCAGTCTCCCTCCCGGTGAGTGTCCACAAGATTTATTTTCCCATGCGATATACGGGGTGACACCGCGAAAAGTGGACCTGATTCGTCGATTACGGCGAAAAATCACTCGCTATCTTTCTGTTATCATCGTAGTTACAATTGCAACAATATACGTATTAATGAACGCGGTCTTTATCCGTTCCAAGATCTTGTGTTTTACGTGTACTTTATAAACAAGAAACACGCATTCACGTGACGATACATACCATACGCGTGTACGAGTGCATTCGTGTATTCTATGTGTACACCAAAGAAGACGCATAGAAGTTAAAGAGAACGCTTGCTGCGCACCTTTCGCCGATCGGCGAACGCATCGTCCGTATGGATCTCATCGGGTACGTAGTCCGTTCGATCGTTCGAATCGATGTCTGAGCGTGTTGCATCGTGTCGCAAACGTTCAGTGGAGACGTCGTCGATCGCGGCGAAGAGGGCTGTGGATCGCGGCCGTAGCTCTCGGATACCTTTTCCGCCATTAATTGCGACCGCGTCACGTTTTATCGTTATTTTCTCGATCTCGATCTCGATCCACGCCGGATTGCTTTCCAGCCTCGTCTCTCCGAGGAGGCTGCTGCGGTACTTAACGAGCAGATCGCTTTCAGTCGGGACGCGAGCCGCGATCAATTTACAAGCGCTTCGAGATCGTACGAAGTTAGCCGATCTCAGTCTCTGATTCCAGAAAGATTTCAAGCCTGGCTCGAATCGAGTGGATTTTCGTCGATCTAAAATCGATCTTACGCCTGAGCTCCATTTATTAGCCGTGCGAAATATTCGCGAATGTTCGCTAATATAAATTTGCTTCGGTGAAGACGCGATGTGTAAACGAATAGACAAAATTGCGGAGAATTGTGGGCGTTTGGAAACGTTTAGAGTAATATTGATATACCAAAGAAAATTTATTGTTCATTGATTTCGTACACGTTCGATCAATTTTTTTATTAGTTGAATCAGCGAAGAATGCCTGCGATCACTTTCGCTTTCTCCAACTACATATGCGTGGCGCAACTACTCAACAAATGTTTATTATCATTTGCTAGCGCGTTTAATAGATAATCTGTTCCAGACGCGATGCGACATCGTCATGATTCATATTGCTAATGATAAAACGCGTATTGTTGTGGAAAATATAGATTTGCTGAATTGCCCAGCGTCTACGCTGTGAACTCGTAACAGTGTCGTCTTGTTTGTCTGCGTCGAGTCTTGGTTAGTGGACCGATCGCCCTCTCGCGCAGAACACCCGTTGCGTCGCGAGCTTCGCGAATGCGAAACCACGATTCGACAAAATTGCGTAAAGGGAATCGAATTACGCCTGTTCGCGAAGCCCGCAAGATTCGCCCGTTAGGGGAGAATTATCTCAGCTACGGCCACGATTTACGCGTTCTTCGAACCGGTGACTCGTGTCTGTCTGAAGCGTGGCTGCGAATAATGTGATTTTGTTCCCTCGTTCAATGTTAAACTGCGTTCTTCTACTTTAATGGAATTTCTCGATACTCGATTCTTGGTACGTTTCTTTGATTTTTGCAATTTATTTATGCTTCCTTTATTTTAATATGTAGTGGCGTTATTCGTGTTTCCTTGACTTCATCTTTCTTGTTCTCTTGTCCGAGCTTGTTTGATGTTTGTTGTCTTTTGTTACGCTTTATTGCATTTGTGTTGTTTTCAATTGTATTACATAATTAATTTAAATCACTCTTAAGAAACGATTTCATTGCGCGATTAATTAAAGAATAACAATTATTAAAGAGGCATTGGAATCTTTCAAACATCTATAACTGTTCGAAGAAAATTCGTGTGTACAAAATGTATTAAACTTTTACCACAAAAAGACTCGACATTACAATTTGACCGAACGTCCTTCGATTTCATGACAAGTTCCCAATATTTACCCGAGCTCCTAATCTCCGCGAACTTTACCGGTGGATTATGTGTCCGCAAAATGAAAGCAAACATCTGCGAGATAATTGTACAACCACCTTCAAATTCCAAGATCCAATTACACGCACATACAACTCATCGCGCCTCGGTATTTCCCTCCACAATCGATATCGACCGATCGGGATCAAAAAAAAAAGAAGAATCTAAACATTACATCACTATTTCCAAAGAGGAGTCCCATTGAAATCGCACGTCCCTTTCCACGATCGAAACGTAAAGAACGAGTATTATCTAAAAGCAGATAGCGTGACCATGAAGAAATCCGCGAACGCATCTCTGACATACGTAATCGGCGATTCCCAAAAACCGAGAAAAACTATCGTCAAACTCGTGACTCTATTAGCGCCTCTACTTTGTTTGCTTCGAAGAATATTGTACGATGTGTTACCGAAGAGAAACAAGAAGCTACACTGTTTATCCTTTCAATTCGATCGTACGCTGCCCCACCTACCGGAAGTGGAGGAATGGTGATGTAACGCAAAGCGAAGGAACAGTTTGCACGGGGCTATCGTTTCGAATCGAACGTCGTTGTATTCGTAAAGATATTGACACGTTACGCTACCAACGGGACAGCACGAGCAAATAACGCGCGGATAAGCTGCGATCCTCGCCTTCGCGCTCGCCTGTCAATAAACCGCGTATCGTTAGCGATAAAACGCGCCGCGAGAACCTGGAACGGTTTAGCGATTTTCGACGGTGGGAAAAGTTCGTACCCTTAATCTTATCTTTGCGCAAACAATCGAACGATGTTCCGCGACCGGTTACTGGTTCCCGTTGCCCGAGCCGCGTTCCATCGATTTCTTTAGAAGGAATCACGCCAGGCAATGAGCGAAAGAGTAGGTTGAAGAGACGAGAAGTTAAATTCGGAGCAAATGGCGAGGAATTGGCGTCGAGGATCCGACGACGCCGTGAAAATTGTGACAAAAGCCTTTGGTTATTTTTTACCGCGCCCGCCGCTCGTAATTCTTTTCGATTCGCCGATCTCTTTGAATATTACGGCGCGTTCGCATTGGGAAAGGGGAACAGGTGCATAATCCTCTGTTTAACACTTTGCTCTCTGTTTTATGGTTTTTTGAGGAATGATAGGGTGATTTCGAATTTACCGCAGTCATTGTAACATCGTAAGCTTGATACGGGGATAACCTTTGAAAATCAACTTCTTTAGGAACAATGAATTTCGCGTTCAACTTTCATTTCGAGAGCCGATAGAAATTTGCAAGTTATATCGCTATATGTAATATTTGAATGATATAACAATTCTAATTAAAATTCTACTTGGATTATTAGAAATACAATTAGGAATTTTACTTAATCAAACTTTTGAATCTATCTACAAGTACAACCTGTTTATCTACGTGTTTCTTTTGTGAAGCACTCGCGAAATGTTTGAAATGTCCTACTAAAATTCGAAGGTACTTGCGATACACTTGATCCCATCGCTAATCAGGGGATCCCGTAACGGAATCCGCGCGCGGAATGCAGTCGTAAATAAAGCGCGAGCGACGAACTCTCTCGATGCGCGGCGGCATCGAGAAAATTGAGGATCGAGAAAGAAACGTGGACGAAGAAGAAAGGAACGGGAGAGAAAGGGAGCGCGCTTTTGTCGGTACGTCATTACGACATCCGGTCACCGTACGGTCGTCGCGAACGGTATTTCAAAAATATCGGATAAAATACGAGGATCGAGAGAGAAAGAAAGAACAGAGAGGCTGGTTTCTGCTATTATACTTGGTCGATGTAGCCACGTATTTCATCTTTCGTTGAAAATATCGTTTCGAAGGGTTATTTTTGGATGATTCTATTTTTCTTGACACTTTTGACGCAGGGGAAACGCCGCTGGCGGCGCGCTCATGCTTCGCCACGAAATTCCTTTGGTTCCTCGTAGCCCATTGTGGTTGAATATCTTATTGAGAGTTGATTCGTGTATATGTCTTGGTATGCGTGACGTTGAAACGTACAGATGTTCGTTTATCAATGTTTCACCGTGGCAAGTGCAGTGTGAGATATGGGTGTAATTTTTGGTGCGATGTTTTGTGAGAAATTCTTGGGAAATTTTTGCATTTGCCGTACAAATGTGAAAATGGGTGCTCTGCTACTTTCTTTCAGCGGAGTTCAAAATTGTAAGTGTATAAAGAAGACTTCAAATTATATTATTTGGGATATTAGTTCAAATATAACTTGATATTATCTTATTACTTTAAATATTTTCCATCAGAAACGAATAATGCAACGTTTTGATGCGACTCTAGCGGACTCTTTGCGGTCCTTTCCATCACTTTTTCCTAACATTGTTGAGAAAAGAGGAAAAACTCGTTATAAGTTGTGTGGACTGCTCTGTTCAATACAAATACAACCTCAGTATAGCTAGTGAAAACGTAAATATAAGTGTTTGTCAATAGATTTGTAAATTCTCTTCTGATAATACGTGTATACTTTGCAAATCAGCATTATATTTGCATTATGTTTCAGGCAAATTGCGTAACAAGGGTCATAATAAAATGGCAAATGCAAGAAAATTGCTGCAATTTATGAATATTTATCATTTTATCGTATTTTCTTTAACAATCAGCAGATATTCTATAGCTATTGTGTTAAAACAGATTCATTTGTTCATTGATTTTTGCCGATAGATTCTGAAAACGTTTCTTTATGTGACGACCATTAACATGCCATAAAAAAGACTATCGTGTAGATGTAGTACATGTAATTATTGCAAAGTGGGGAAAATCGAATACTATTTGTTAGAAATGACATCCCAAATAGCGTTGCTAATCGCTTGCTTTTGAAATCAAAATTTCACGTTACAAGACGTTTGCTGGAATCATCATAAGCGCAATAGGATTAATTCAATAACACGGTAATTTATACGACATTGGTAATTAATTGTGGGTTGCATGTTGATTTATTGCCAATTAAAAAATGAGTTATACGACAATGGAAACGCTGTTTCCTTCAGCAGGAAAACTGTAACGTAGCTATAGGGAATTATATCAAACGAAATTCAAGTAAATTCAAGTAGTTATGACTGTTCAAGAACCTACTTTGAAATTCCTATTATTTCCAAACTTTCTATCTGTAGCTAATATCATTCCAACATTCGTATTCCTATTTTTACCTCGAAACAGTCATTCGAACAGATCGTAAATCTAAAAATTGTAGACAAATCCAGCAGCTCTAAAATTTAATCAGAATGCGCAATCGCATAAATCACGTATATCAGGAAGCACAATAAACTATAATTTATTCATCCAAGCGTGCACATGCGCGCGTTGTGGCACCAGCACAGTCAGTGCTGGCTTCGTCAAATAATCACGGATTACCTAGAGAGGCTCGGTTTCGAGGATTAAAACGGCGGGATTCTATGGATGCTAAAAGCTTGCCTATTTAATTCAAGGATCTCGATTTATGTGGAACTCGCCGGTCGTTGAATGCTGCTCCCCGGTAGGCTCGCGGCCGTGTGCGAGTCGAGAGCCGATCGTGAATCTGTCGTTGACACCGAGCAGCCAGGCTGTTTGACAAAAAAAGTAGGCAGGCATAATCGTAAAGTGCGAATGTTATTCTCTGGACGATGAGCGAACCCAGGGAGAGAAAGAACGAGGGGACACTATAGGCGCACGAACACTAACCAACGCGAATACGTATACACACATGGATACGCGTACACGCACTTGACACCGGTATTATAAGCATTTCTTTTATTCGTCTTTTATTTTGTCGGTTTTTGCTCGAAGCGTATAATGGGACGACGTAAAATAAGAATTCGTAGCGGAGACAGAATTCTTTAACGGTTCCGCGAGCGGCGAATTAGGACGGTTCAATGTTCCCGCGAAAGCGATATAATTGCGTCATTAGCGAATTTCGCCGGACATCAAACCGGTCCTCGCGCGTACTCCGATCGAAAGAACGAGAAACAGCCGGAGAAAAGAGGAATCCTCTTAAGGATCGCGAAATCGTTTTACTGTTCATTCTTAAATCGTTCCGTTGGCCGCCACCCTTTTGTTTCGCGGATATTGCTCGGAGGAATTCGAAAGCGGGACCATAGAAAGATATCGCCACCCTTCGATTTCCATCGAATTGCAAGGAGACAGAGGAGAATACGGCAATCGCTAACGCGACCGATTCGAGGAACAGAGCAAGAAACAGAGAAGACAGGGCTGGGAGACGGACAGACAGGCAAATTCAGTGGCTCGAAATTGTACAAGCGGATTATACGTTTTCCTTCGTATTAAAATACGGCGGGTCTCAAAGGGAAAATAATGTCTCCCTGATTACTCGCTTCGGTTCAACTCGAGCCACCCCTGTGCGTCGATCTCCGTTGCCCTGTCCCGTGTTCCACCCCCTTTCTATGTCCCTTCGTTTCGCTCCGATTTCTATCTTCGTCTGGCTTAAACGCGTCGACGCGACGGTCGCCCTGTTCACGACCTCTCCATCTTCTCTGCCTACTCCCTGCTACCTTCACCGAAACGGGGATTAAAATGATGTTTGCGTGAAAGCCAAAAGCATTACCGACTTTATCTTCTGAAGTGCGTCGTATTACTCTCCCTTTTATCCGTCCTCGCTTCCACAATATTTGTTTTCTTAATTTCCAAGAACGCCACCTCCGCGATTTCCTTTCCATTTTTCTGTTTCTCTTCCTGTTCGCATGTTCGTTCGTCGATTCGAATTTTTTCGCAGAGCTTAGAAATTTTATTCTTGCTTTTCGTTCTTTCCTCGTCCTATTTTCTTGTTGATAATCGTTAGCATGGCAGAATGCACGTTACTCGTTAGATAATTTGTTTTTCGATCGTAGCTACTGTTTGGCGCAGTGTCAAACGAGTTGCAGCAGCGTTGCAAAAATGTCCGACGTAATGACTCGGGCGTATCGGTCTGCCTGGCCAATTATGATAAACCGGTTCATCGGTGAATGCGAAATGCCACTTTCTAAAGTCGTTGCGCCGCTGAAAGGAAGAAACTCTTGTTCCTTCGGTCCTTTTTGTTCCAACAAACTCGATCGGCTCGCTCGGTTACGTCGGTCTTGACTCCTTACGACTTCATTATCCGCGGCGGGGGAAAATCGGTGGCAGATCGTGATTCTCGAAGCTTATGTACTTGAAAGTGCATTTGGCAGCGTGTATTTGGGTTGTGTACGGTGGTATAAAATGCTTTTGACTTTTGCAAAAAATACAAAATCAGCGAACTACTTTATTGCTTCTACCATTATTCGTTAACAACCCTTACAATCATCGATTAATTCAAGATAAAATTAACTACGCCGTAATTATCCTCGAATCTAAGCCACAACAACGGCAACAAACATTTACACGCGAAACAAACCGAGGGAAATGGGATTAGGGAAATCAGTGATCGAAAGGGCAGTGGCATCGCAGCATTACGTGGGAGGCTGATCGAAACAGGATGTTGCGAGAAACCCGGTGGCTCCTCGTCCATAATATATGGCGGCCGCGCGAACATAAAATTCTCCAATTGCAAAATTGATGCGTCTTATGTTACTTCCTCTTTCTTTATCTCCCCTGTCTATGTCTCTATCTTTCCATCGACACCTTCTTCTCCGTCTCTATCTTTGCTTCACGTTCCCTGTTCACCGGGTACATGGTGGAGCCACGGGTCTCGCGGGTCCCCTGCTCGTTTTACTGTAAAGCAACTCCTCATATTGTACAGGGACGCGTAATTCATTTTTTACCGGACTCGGCTCAATTATTTATAAATTGCTGCTCCCTCGGGTAGGACACAGGCAACCTGTCATCCTCCCTCCCCTCCGCGTCGCCGACCTCCCTCTCGATACTGCTCTCGCAGTTCTCTCTGATGGCACTGCTTCTCCGGTGCGGAATAAAAAGGAGGGAACAGCGAAAGGGAAAGAAAAGGAAAGGAAGACTGTGAAACGGAACGAAGAAGAGCGAAGAAGAGAGAGAGAATGGGAGGGAGAGGGGGAGGATGGTAGGAAAGAGCAGCGAGTACTTGACGAGAGCGAAACGTGCACTCCGAGTACGAAGCACTTTGGACGATCGAAGCAGAGGTACAATTTACCGGTTTGCCTCGCTCTGTTTATTTTGTTAGCGTGCTAATGGAATGGTTACGATTCCGAACGGGGCAGCGCTCCCTTTTCCCGTCGATAAGGCGAATTATAAAGATTGTCCAGGAATAAAGTTTGACAGCCACTAATGGTGATTCCCCCGAAACACGTGAATCAATTAAAACGGACGAGAACTAGCAGTGGCAACGTTCGACCGGTTAACAGCGGTTGTCGTTGCTCGTGGTTTTTCATTCGCTCATACCTCCATCGATACGGTTCACGAAGTCCAGACCAGACGACAAAGGCCTCTGGTTAAGAATGATGATCGTTATTGCGCAGTGATAATTTGTAACGAATGCGAGACGTTTCGAGAACGCGGCAAAGAAGTTTATATGTGGTGGTTTTTATTGACCGGGTTATGACGATTGTGTAGGTGATAATGAAGATAGAAGTGTTAAACGCAGATCGCTGGTAGTCAGGTTGGAAAAGGTGATTATTGTCGAGTAATTTCGGAACGACTATGAAGGAATATAAAGATGATGGCGCGCAGCTTGGGTTGCATCATAAATTTTTTCCTTTGTCGTAATACGCGAGTTGAAGTGATTAAATGCCTGTTCCGCTTAGGTATAATTTAGGTAAATTGGTAGTTAGAAGAATAATGTATTGTGCCTTCTGTATATCCTTCCTAAGATTCTAGTTAGTAGCAAGAATTATTTCCTTCGTTAGCCAGTGTATCTGTTCAAAACCATAACCCTACCGACTCAACGTTTATTCATCGAAATGATTAAAACAGATGCATATACCTTTATTATACGTGATCTTGCAAATTAATTACACACATCCAATTAAGTTTATCGCTCAGTCGAACCGCAAAGATCCGGTGGCGAAGTCGCGAAGTCGACGACACGCTCAACCTCACGGAAAATCTCGGCGGGTCGAAGCGCGCGAGAAAGCCGCGCGTAATCCGGCGGCGGGGAGGAGTTCGGGATCGTGCGTAATTCGCGATCTTAATGACTCGGCCGGTCTACATAAATTCGCGTGTAATTGGAAGCTTCTTCGTGGCGGCGTATAAATTTAAGGCCAGCGGGATGCGCGCAGACACGCGCGGCCGCCTCGTTTCGCCCGCGCCTCGCGTCTTTGAGGAATTAAAAAATCTCGAAATATCGCGCGACGGCTCACTGCCACGATAACCGGCCATCCGGACGTGTTTCACCTGACGCGTTAAGAGATCGCGACTGTTTTGTACACGCATGTTATACGCGAATCCGCTTCGCAACTGCGAATGAGCATTAATAAGGGAATGGAAGGAGCAAGATAAATTCTTCTTGCATATAGTTGTATCTATCTGTTACATTTTTTGGTTAGTTTCTGTTTAAATGGGAAGGAACATATTCATTTCATTATGTTTGCTTTGCTTAAGCTAACTCTCGTAAGAAGCAAAAATATGTACAAGAATGTAAAAAATGTAATGTAAAAAAATGTACAAGAATAGCGAAAATAGTTGCATAAAGAAGTAAAGAAGTATCGTTAATCATAATGGTCTTACATAAGACAGTGCGATTTGATAAATCAAACACGATTCGCATAGTTAAGTAGAATGTGTATCTGGGGAGATTCAGACAGATCGACTAGGTATTGTCATATATAGTCGATGCAAGTAGAGTGTATCTATGCCCCGCTAGTCACGAAAACGTAGACTTTGAATAAAATGAAAAAAAAAGTAGAAAATATTATTCGTATTTATAACTTTCTCTAATTAATAACTTTCTTCGCTCATTACGCGATTAACAGCAAATAAATCTGATCCATTGATGTTAAAATAATGCATGACGATAACATTCGTATAATTTTATGTCTTGATGCTCAAAGAGATTTGTATTAGAAAAATTTTATGAAGGATTTGGCTTGCATTCGTATTTTTTTTTTTTTTTTTTTACACAGTCTTTCCCATAAAACTTTGAAATCCGATTTGCAATTATTTTTGTATCACCCTGTAGTTTAACCTTCGTGATTATACCTTTAGCGTATATGGTTAACTAACTGAGCGGTTAAAATTGCTGAACGAGATAATCTGGCCGCTAGCTATCGTGTCTTAATTAGACGTATAATGCATCCTCGATTTATGTAAGTTTTTTTCATTTTGGTTTCGATTAAAACGCGATTAGATTTTTCTGCTAGTTCGTGCAGTCTGCGCACGCAGAGTCCGATAAAACTTTGATAATTAAAGTATGGGATTTTATGGTTCTCTGGCAGAAAATTGTGTATGTGTATAAAGCGGGTTTATTACGTTAATTTTAACGAGAATTTGTGGGTAGGTTGAGAATTGGTAAGCGTTTAATCAAAGTTGATCGCTGTGCGTGGAGATTTGTCGGCCTGTGAAGTATTTCAGGGTGTGGATTATGTTTTATGAACTAACTGCGGGGTTTTTTAAGTAAAGTTACTGGCCAATAAAAACGAATTTGATTCTACTTTTTATTTAAAAAGTAAATAGTTTCTTCTCTTATCTTTAATTTCTTCTTTTTCAAAATACTACTTGAAACGAACAATCAAATGTACAATGGAAGGAAGTAACGTTCGTTCTTTTGATTTGTCATAATAAATTAACTATTCATAATGCTAATAATATTATATGATATAGTATATCATTTCTACAAATAAATACCTATATACTATCTAAAAAATTAGAGACAAAATAAATTAGTTCACTGTCTGCCCCCATTCAATTAAAATTAATCCGATGACATCGATAATGCCGTCTCTATTTGCTCATCTTCGACGACTTAACACTTATAGTATGTGTTATATATGCTATGACTAAACCCATAAACAATCAAAGATTACACGCGTAAAAATCATGCTGTGTTTTGTCTCATCTATGTTCAATACGATCAAAATAAAACAAGTTACATTGAAAAGGCTATATTCAATTCGCAAATGGCTATTGAATCTTAAAATAAGAATGATGCCTATCAAATTAAAAAATTGTAATCCATCCGTAATCACCATTTTTCTCGCAGAAGGCAAACAAACAAGAATTCTCCAATTAGAGGTTTTCAAGTACTTGGGCATAAATCGCATAATTTTCTCAAAAGTCATCAAATAATAGATCAAGCGACTAACGCTTTTCCATGCTGTAGCTATTAATTGAGCTCAAGACCTTCGACCTCGGGGTTGCAGCGGAAACGTAAGCGCCAGATATTAATAGGAACAACCTTCCTCCTAGACACACAGTATCCAAGATCAATCGAACGTCTCCTCTTTGTTTTCCCTTATCTAAGATCGCAATCGACGATGCTCGGTATACTATAATACTCCGGACCACGTCGGAGAGCATCAGTTTGTTTGATGCTACCGGATCGTCGTGACAAGGGCGACGTTACTTTGACTACTCCCCTGAGAACAAAATCTCCCTTTCCGCTTGCACGGCTGTCCCTCCCTTTCGCCAGTTTCTCTCTTCTTCGCCGTCCATCCTCGTTTTCTCCGCGCCCTTTGAGTTATTCCACTCGATACACGTTCTGGTCTTGTTTGCAAATCGCGTACAACCATCTTAGTTTTTTTCCAGGAAACCGTGTGATTTTTCATAGAAGAACGGAGGGTTTTGACCGAGCTTTATGATATAGTTAAAAAATGTGTCAAAAGTTTTTTATATCTTCTGCGCAATGGTAGACAGCAAAGGCGAAGGTTTTTAAAAGCTATGCAATTAACGTGTTTAATTTTTTAATGTGTTTCTTGAAACGGAAAATATTTTGAAAGGAAATGGATTGATGCCTCGAAATTACAGCGCAATGCAGTATTGTTGATTATTAATCCTACGTGTTACACATTCCAACACTTTCAAGCCTACTGTCTTCAAACACCGAAGATTTTATATTGTAATTACATGGTACAAAACGTGTTAACTGATTCTCCGAGCGGTGCTTTTCTCTTTACGCGATCGAACAAATCGTGGATTTTAGAGCGAGAGGTACCTATAATTGATGTCACGTCATCTACATAATTGATGTTGCTCGAGTTTCTGCATGATTACATTCTTCAACATCTATACGAAACGTGGCTAATGTAAATTCTTCGCTCGAATTGCCATTAATTTGTTCGATAAGATATCGGGTTAAGTGAAGTATACGCCGTTTGCAAGTTACTTAAAGAGCTATGGGAGATGTCGATTAGTGAATTAGAATCAAAGGGTGTGCCGATGAGAAAGGATTTCAGACTCGAATCGAAACGTCTAGAACCGTTTCCTTTTTCTTCCTCGTAACATTACCGTCGAGAAGGTTCAGATGTCGTAATTTGTTGGATGTCGTATGATTTTCTTATACGACGCGATGGAGTTCGTTATCTTAACTGTGGTGTTGATATATGAGCGTACTTACGCTTCTCAGATGCAATAAAGAAAATCGGAGTATGTTTCCATTCATTAATTTACCTATTCAATAGAGAAATAGAAATTGGAAAACATTATCGTGCATTTGATATACCTGGAGCTCTTAAAAATAACTTTTCTCTTAAAAATACGTTCTTTAATCAATTACAGCAGAACATTCTCACGTTAGTAGATCTCTGCGTTATAAATTATATATTTCGTCTTATATTATATCAACTTCAGCTTCACGTAATACTATAATCAATATGATTGCTTCTAAGCAATATATTTGTTGCAACAGACAAGTAATCTTAATACCTTGATTATAATTCATCAACATAACCATGCAAGGATTACAACTTTATTATTATCTAGTAATCCATTGAAGCTTCAATGTATTCTTATACCGGCAATAACATTTAACAGAGAATTTATAGAGGCGCGCTGTCATATATGGTCTATCTATTCCTGAAAATATATCCACGCCACGAGTAGTGGCGATACAGACTAAATTTAATGCGAATAATTCATCAGAAGGTAATAAGCGCAGCTGCGGATAAGTCAGAAATAAATTGAACTCCTGACGTAACAATAATACATCTTAAGACTAAACCAATCGATCCTAGACCATCATTACCAAGTTACGTCCAATATAAGTACTGCTTAAAATAATTCAAACGGAGAAATCAATATCTTGTGCATTCAGTGAAGATTCCGTGACACAAAATGTATACCGTGTTTCCTTAATCATTTCATCTTCGAGATTTTCCAATTAGTCATTTAATCATAAAACTTCAACCGAAAATAAACAAATAAGAAAAAGTGATAGAGTCACAGTTTACTAGGTTCATCATATAGCTATTAATTACAACTCGATTGTTTTCTAATTTAAGTTTACTTACTTAAACAATTTATTAAGTGGAACACAAGTTATCGGATTTCTCGATCGAATTTTCTTACGATATAGATATATATACATATGTGATGTATATCTCTCTTTCGTTTTCATTCCATTACCGATGACAAAATGACAAAGTCGCCTGGACGCGTGCAAGTATCGATGTCGAAGTCAAAATCCTTTAGTCGCGGGTTTCGCTAGTGGAGCACGATCCCGCCGACTACCCTTCAAAGAACCTTGATATTAACCAGTCGCGTAGGGGCCATTGTCGGGCCGGCACTATGGACATTGTGCTCTTTGAGCGTGCCACAAAGAGGCGCAGCTCGCACGCTCGGTGTGCGTGCGGCATTCAGCGGGAACGGGCTATCCGTGGCCAAGCCGTAGTTAAATCGCCGCCTAAGAGCCTCGCGCTACCATTGTGCTCTTCAGCCGCCTCTCTCGAAATACACGTAACCGACTAGAAATCGCTCGGGTCGTCTGTATCCGCTGGAAACAACGAAGCGAAAAAAAGGTGTCTCTCCCAACAATATAGAAATCGTAGAGAAACGAACGAGGACGGCCATTTTTCAAGCTGGTCATCCACCCACGCGCGAGGAAAGAGACGAGTGGCGACAATGGACGCGAGGAATTTCCTGCGGCGGAGATTAATTGGTCACGAGGATTTCGAGTCGCTCTGAATTCGAAGAGTCGCCTTCGAAGCATCGAGCTGCGTTGAAGGAACAGGATGGAAGAAAAGGAATAGTGAAACGAAGCGAGCAGAGGAGAAGGCAATCGCGACGTTCGCACGAAGCTCGCCCTAATGCCTTAAGCTCCTTGGCCGGTGAACGCGAGCGCGCATGCGTGCAAGAGACTAATGCACCGCCGGTAGCACAATGCCGTCGTCGTGGCCCGCGATGAATGTGAGCATTAAATGATTATAGCCAGGGATTTGTACGAACAAATGGATGACAATGGTAGCGCGTCGGTGCGTGGCCGAGAGCTCGTTTGCCGACGCCGCGGCCTTGGCTTCTTCTTCGCCTTTCCGTTCGTCTTTCCGCTCGATCACTCTGGCCCGATTAAGGGTTAGGAGACGCAGGCTTTAATGATACCTCCGGATCGAATGTCCAAGCTGAAATGTAGTCGATGAGCGGATTTTCACTTGGTGCAGCTCGAGAAATATAGAAAAAGCTAGAAAAATATAATAACAAACTGTATCGTCATTACAACAACTAAGCCTGCGACCAATTGACAAGATATTGCTTGCTATGTTTTTTTTTTATTACGATTAAATAAAAGATCATCCTTGAAGATTACTGTGAAGCAGGAACAAGGATTTTTATATTCCATTCCATGCTAATATCTCTATCTACCTGAAGATTATCAGTTTAATTACTTTATCAGTCTATAGACATCTCGTCTCACATTTGCTGTAAATTCAACTACACATCCTGCGTTTGAAATGAATTCAAATGCAACCAGATCATTTACTGAGATCATCGAACAAAAAGAATATTCCACTTTCCACTTCAGAACATAAGGCTCGACGAATATAGGGACAAATACAATAGATCAGAACAAAAACGGAGAATCGATATCCATACTAAGTGATACACGTGCATCCAACGTTCTTTTCTTAACATGTACCATGTTTTTCGACCGATAACCAAACGATCGGCATTGGTACCAAGATGATCCGCGCTGGATTCCATCGTACAAGCGCCTCCCTTCGTCGTTGCTTCCGCGAATAAACACGACGATAACGACCGGTTCGCAGGAGCAAAAGAAGTCGGGGCCCCGTTCGAAGAAAGAGCGGACGTTGGATGGAATCGGTCGGTCCGGTCGGGACCATCTATCATGCAGCTGTTGCTTCCATTGTGTTGTTAGTCTTACGTTACGAGTCGTAAAGAGAGAAGCACAGTTCTGGAGAGACAAGGCACGACGTCTTGGACGGGAGCAGAGGGGCAGAGAGGCAGGCCGAGGGTTGTAGAACGAAAGAAGCCAGCAGCTTCCCCAACGACGACCGAGTGTGCAACATGTGTTTGTCTCCTCTAGATCCATCTTTCCTCCTCCTCCTCCGTCGTTCTTCCAATATCTCTCTTTGTCCCTCCCTCTCTACGCCCGTTATAATGTTATTCTTCGGACTAAGCGGCTAAGAATACGCGGTCAAAGGACGCAGAGACGTCGATACAATGGATCCGTCTGTGTTTCGTCCGGCGCGAAAACGCGCTAAAATCGTTGCCTAGCCAAACAGTTCAGTCTCTTCATAGTCGACGTTCGAAGTTAATGACCGCTGTTCCTCTTAATTTCAAGCGGCACGTGTTCTTTGTCGAGCTGTCTACAATTGTCTACGAAACAATCAACCGCGGCAAACGCTATTCACACCGGCACTCTATACATTTGGTTTCGTGATTTTTCATGGTTTTTTCTTCCCACGTTGCTTCCTCTAGCCAGCCACTTTTCAACGCTATTATACAAGAAAGCCTGGTCAAACTGGGATATCGTACGAGCGGAGCACGATTTACTGGCGCGCACCCTGGCAGAATGCGCGGCTTCCGGCGGCGTTTCCATCGTCACCGCAAGTATCGTGGTCAAAGAAAGGCGGTGGCGGAGTAATTTACAAATGGTCATTTCTCGGAAGCACCAAAGCCACGCGCTGCACGGGAGGGAAGCACACGGCAAGCAAACCAGAAGGAGCAAGACGGAACGAGCGAGGGAGGAAACGCTGGCAGCCCGGAAGGGAGACGCGGATAGCCGGGTAAAAGACAGGGGAGAGAGAGAGCAAGAGAGAGAACGAGGTCCCCGTTAAAGGCCACGGGAAAGGAAGAAGGAGAGAAAGAGAGGCGAACAGGGAGAAAGATAAGTCTTTGATGTCTAGCGGAGATATGATGATAATCACGATGTAGGCTTCCGCTTGCATGGTACAGCGGAATCCGCGCCTCCTGCCACCTCCCTGGCATCGGCGAACATGCTCGCGCGCGCACGTGCTTTCATGCCAGGTATCTTGTGTTCTCGCAATCAATATAGCGGATGTACCGAGACGTTGATGTATTCGAGACTGACTTCGTGTCCAAACACAGCCGCGAGCTGGGACCGATGAGTCAATTCCGAGGAGCTGGGAAGTCACGTTTGTGGATCGGAACGTTCGTTAGAGAAGTAATCCCGATCGAAGGGAAATAGTGTTTCGCGGCGACGTCCTCCTTTACGATATTTCCTATCAGGGAAATCAGAAAGAAGCTTCGTAAGTCCTATTGTTTAAAGCGACTGGAGGATTTTGAGAAATTGCGCTAAAATGGTTTTTGATTTACAAACATTTGACATGACAGAACGAATGTTATTTAATTAAAAATTTGAAAAATCGGTAAGAAAGCTTCGAACATCTATAAATAAATATTGAGACCAAAGAGATCAACTTTTCACGACTAAATATTTTAAACACATACATAAAATACTAGACTCGCTACAGAGAGACGAACGTCCACTTATAGACAATCTACGCTCTTCTAAACAACACAACCCCAAACCACACAAAACTTCCACCCTTGAGAAAGAAGATTTCAAGATCGCACTCCCGCATTTCTTAATATATACATTTACCCATCTCCATTAAATATCGAAGGAAAAAGCAGAAGCTCTTGAAGTTAACGATCCCTGCGTCACAAACTACCAGACAACAACCAGGCTCGAAAATTCGTGTCCCATTAAGAGACTTGTTTCCGGCTAGAAAAGAAGAGACTCTCAGCTATCGTTTTGGAAGCGGGCGCACGCGATACAGCGAGAATAGAAAGAAAGAAAGACGCACGGAGAGCCGACGAGTTGGCAGCATTATACGGAAGGAGATACTACCTGGAGTCTGCTATCGTGAGCAATAAATTGATCTGTCCTTTTTTCCCATCCCTCAGGCTACTTTTTGCCCCCGTTGTCGTAACGTGGTTGTCCACGTTCACGCGAACACACTTATACGCGCCCATCTATGAACGATATGTTCAGTGGCAGACCGCGGTTGTCTGGTCTAAGATATATACAACGAGAAGCACAATAAACACCGACGATGTCGTGTGCGTGTGCGTGCGTCTGCACACGCGAACGTACGCAAGAAGAAGTGCGTCCTGCTTTCACGACAATCCAATGCGGGCACGAGAAAGTAGTCGGTCCATCCGCCTTTATACATACCAATGGAATAGAAAGCCAGATAAGTTTTATAGTTGATCGAAATCGTAAAACGGCCGGCCAACGAGTAGTTTTAACGAGCGATCCGCCGCGATGTCGCACGAATGCATTCCCATACGCCTGCCGGTTCGTCTTTCGGATGATGCCAGCAGGAATCGAATCGCAGTAGATATCGGATATCGACGTTGTTCGTCCCGTGGAGAATGTTAATCTATTAAGGGAAGTTGGTGGCCCAACGAAGTTCAGTGAAAGGAGAAGAGTCGATTAGATTTAATGAGCGCTTTTGTTGCGAACTTAGGGGATGCTTTTGAGGATCTGTTCGATTAACTTTTACATAACTTTGTGTCGTCGACGGGTTATAAGATATGTTTTAAGGATATAGAAATAGGAGTGCATTTGTCAGACTCGTTCGACGACATTTTTTAATTATCTGATCGGAATAATCGAAGCATTTTATTATACACAATATAATTTACAATTCGTCAGAGTTCTTTAAATGTACACGATATGCAGGTGTGATTTACAGCAAATTTACACGCGAGAATATCTTGTAGAAAACTAGTAATTAATTCTATCTCCTTTCTTCAAAATATTTGGCAAAGTCTACTGTCGTAAGATGTTGTCTCGTTTGAGAAAGTAGAAATCAATATCTTCGAATCGACACCACTTACGATATAAATTCTTCTTATCGCACGACACGTCCTTGTTGTATTATGCTAAATTTACTTCGGAACAGTTTTATTTTTCTAAATTGCTATAAATTTGGAGATATTCAAGGTGATAGTGATTCGTATATTGCTATCGATGTTCGGTGAAACCGGCTTGTAGCAGGTGTTCTAAGTGAACAGTTAATAAATTGGAGATCAAGAAGTCCAATTTCGTTAGCATAAGTATGTCTGTTTCTTAGCAGATTTTTATTCGCGATATACATTATTAATCATATTGCTGTTCCTGTCGAGCATCGACCTGAAAGTACGTCGACCCGATATTATTTTCATTAAAAGCCACATTTTACACGACAGTCGCTGAAGGTTATCGACGATAACCGGTTATCAAAAATAAAAAACATTAATAGCCTATAATTTTTTTCTATTGCAATTATTCTTGTGAAATCTCAAAAAATCTGTTTCTTGACCTCCATATACATATTTAGACGATTCTTTTTCTGTCGTATGACAAACCACGAAATGTATATCAAAGTTGCATAATTCAATTTTAGAATTCACCAATTATTTACAAAAGAAATTAAAGATCTATCGCGTATTTAACCGGGAAAATTGTCAAGAAAGCGCAGAATGTTATGCCGGAGATCCATTTATTTCAGTCACACCCTGTATAATAAAGACATTTTCCTTGGAATAGCAAGCTTGGCGTTTTGAAAAGACGAAAGCAAGCGCGAAGAATGCCTTCACTTCTAGGATTCGTCGACCGGTCATCGCGAGTCGCACGCTTTCATCGAATCGATGCCATGTACTCGCTCGTTTGCATATCTATAGATAATGCGTATTTTCAGGCACGAACATGCCGCAAACGCTTTCGCACGCGGGATTATTGAATCGGTTTCCGGTGATTTCACTGGCGCGCACGAGCGCGCGGATTCAGTCCTTCGACGTGTCAATTTTTACGCGACCGACGCCGTCTCGCATGTTTTCTCGTACTCGCGGATCTGCGAACGAATTATAGAAAGCGTACTTTCGAGTCTCGGGAGGAAAATCACACTCTGTCGGTCGTTTTCACGCGGGAAAATCTCTCCTCTCGCGAACCGTCTATCATGGTGGACGATGGCCTATCGGTAGGATTCGAGCACGTTGAAGAAAATAAAATCCGTGGAAGTTGGCGTCGATGAAAGTGTTCTTTTTATTCATTGGTTGTGAGAAGTAATATTCTTTGTGATTGCAAAACGATAGATGAACATTTCATTGATAGCCCGTGGGTCTTTATGGAGCCAGTAATCAGCTTTCTTTTATCCATATCTTCGTTTAATTTTACATAGCGCAGAGATGAAGTTGATCAATTAACTAGTAATAAATATTCGTTTCGAGTTGCAGATTCTTGCTTACGAAACTGTACATATGCCGATAAGATTACACGAATTGATCGAAATAAATTGTAGAAAGTCGCTTTCCAGCATCGCGAGGAAGATACTTTTGTTAGTTGTGTTCCAGTTATGCTTATCCAGTTGTTTATTAGCGTAGATCCCGATTGGCAAGTAATAACAAATCGATGTACATAGTTTCTATTAGATTAATAGAAATATAATTAACGTAACAATATCTGCATTTAAAAAATTGTTACAATACATTTACGCACGTAGACACCTGCATAAAGAAAGGAATTTTCGCAGAGAACATTCCATATACTTCCATAACAACTTCCATAGAATATAATTTATTTTTGAATAACATTCTTCTTGTCAAATCACAATTTATCGAAGAAAATTCGATCAATGTGATCTAAGAGGAATTCCAACCGTATATATCAGAAAAATAAGGGTAGTTCCACTAAGGGCGGGTACACGTGCGCTGGACGTCGTTATTAAAACATTAGGCGATGCGGATAAATGGCTGCAATAATCCGGCTGTGGGGCTCGCGTTTCGATTGTAGAGTAAAAATCGACGGAAAACGCGGCATTGCGTCGCCCTTCCCGCCATAAATGATCGCTCTTCTTTCTTGGCAGCGTTTATACTCCACGGGCCGATAAATACGGGTCCGTTATAGGGCGAAGGCGAGACTCGACCACGAATTATAGGCGTTTTAAAAATATTGTTCCATTACTTATTCAGTAGACCGGCTAAGGTATCGCTTTCCAATAGTATCCTTCGATCACAATTTCCCAGCGTCTGTATTATTGAAGCCTGGCCACGAAACTCCGATAGGATAGACGCCAGAGGGGGTGGATCGTCTGTTTAGCTAGGGTAGCTCGGCTGGATAAACGGATGAAATATGACTATTGAGAGGCAAAGGAGCCGGTGCTACCTTCGATTGTGTCCCGGTTCAAAAGTGCATTTCTCAGAGTGCATTTCTGGCTTCTTTAGAAACGTTCTCGTTAGGTTTCTGAGAATTTTGTGGTGGCTACGTAATATTTATGAAGAAAGGAAATCGTTTTGTAGAGAGATTTATGTAATCGACGAAGATAGAAGCAAGATGAAATTTATAGCTGTAGGTGATTGTTCTGTTTATCGAAAGATATTTTTGGAGCGTGAGACTATTGTAGAAGTGCACTATCGAAGTGATAAATGGGATTAAAAAATATTTAGAATTAGACAGAGATGTCAAATATGTATTGAATCGAATAAAATATTTACTGTTTACTTTAATATTTAGTGTTAATATTTAGTATCTTGATAACAAAATTATTCTAGTTGTCTTCACTCAATCTATATGTATAACCGCATATGTAATAGGAAATATGCATATTCGAAAGTCTGAATTATTTCCTTGTACTGGAATATGTATATAATTTTTGCTTTTATTATAGTTTCCTTCTTCATTACCTTCCTTTTTTTAAGAACCTTATTATTTTCTTTAGCTTTTAGCAATTAACAAAAAACGATATGTGTTATTTATTATCTTAACGCTTCGATGAACTCACGGAACAAAATGTCGCGTTAAAGAACACTCGTATATCAAATTAATATTAATTCAGCAATATTTCAACTGTAATCGTTTGCAGAACAGATGAATTATTTTTAACATAAACCGTCTGTTGAGTCAGTGCTTTTTGCAAAAGTATCAAATCCGTCATTAAATTTCAGTCCACCGTCTTCCGGTTGTACAGCGGATTATCCGCTCCTAATCTACCGCGGAATAGGAAGTTTTGATGATTTCATCCGAACTTTGAGATCGCCTCTGAAACATTCGTAATCGTTCTCGCATGAGTCGTCAGAAACCACTGCGATGAAAAATTGCGAACAGGTATTAAATTTCTTTTTCCGTGATCATAAACCTAACGCGATCCTTGACGTTTATCGAGTAAAAAATGTCAGGGAAAAAATAGAAGGCAATGATCTAATGTATCATTCATTAGAGCGGTACGTTGCTGCAACTACGCTTTAAAAACTACTTCTGTGACAAACAGAAAAAAGACTCTTACGACGTTGCAGCATTGATTTTTCTTCGTTAGACAAAACGTTCTTTAGAATTCTCTAAAGTTACGAACTAAAAGTGATGAGCATCACTTTTCTTGCTGATAAAATAATCCGTTACAACTATCGCAAAATCTTTCCAAGTCATTGAAAAAGATTCCAAACGACGGAACAATGTGTCACGAAACAATCCCACTACCTCTCAGTCATCTCGAAACATCAAGCAGGCTAGATGTAATTCTGCAACTACTCCAAGCTAAACCGCCTATCTGCTATAGGATTATCGAGCATCGGCAGCCTGTTTTATTTGCGTGCTTAAAGAGCGCCGGTACAGGCCGAAGGACAAACCATGAGGTCTATATCGTAGTTCCCCTGGTGCGCGACAGGATCAGCGAAGAAGACCGGTCGTTCGAAGCGCAGTTGCCTCGACGAACTTACACGAACGCCGACTGAACATCCAAACGGACGATCGGTCTCCGAACATACGTACATATACATAAACTTCCATATGTATCTGCACGGAATAGCGTAGTTCGCTCTCTCGATCCAGGCGTTAATGAGCAGAGGCGGTCCGCGACGGCATCGTGCATACATTAGAAGCACGGCGATCACGGTAACTCGATCGGATCGAGCGACGACGGAGGAGAGAGAAAGGATTGCTAGGGGAGGAAGATCGGCTTCCGTCCGGCGATCGAAGCGCCGCCACTGTCGTACGCGGTAGAGCGGTTCCGATAGTAGCGCGAAGAGCGCGCACAGCCTCTATATAGAGAAAGAGCGGTCGCAGTCGGATGAGAGTGGCTACCGGTGGCATCCGTAGCGGCAGAAGCAGCGGGAGCAGCAATAGCGGCGGCACCAGCCGTCGGGAATGGGAATGAGAAGCTCAAGCGGCGCTTTCAATTATTCCCTTCGAACAATCCCGCCGCTTGTTTCCTTCGGCGATTACATCTCCGAGTATTTATTCGCTGCCTCCCGTTCTCGGCGTCCCACACCTCTTTTCCTCTTCCATCGTTCCCTCGCTATCTATCCGCTCTTGCTCATCCCCTTTTCACCCCTCCGCGCCGCGCCGCTTCACTCGCTGCCTACCGCCGCCACCGCCGTTTCTTCTTCTTCTTCGATTGTTGGCTACCTGGTCGCTACTGACGCTGGCTGCCTACTCGTTCTCGAGTCACTGATCCTTCCATGCGGCCCACGGAATACTCCGGCGAGCTTGCCATCTATCTAATCGGTCCCGAGCCACTCCGGGACTCCCTAGGGGAAACCAGCAGTCTACCCTGTCGCGAATCAGCCAGGACCGCTTGCTCGCCACGCTACGGGACAGGGAATCGTTTCTTACCGGGCAACGATCGTTATGTTATGTTTCTAATTCTATGGTGCACTGGGGTTTCAAGAAGGATATCGAGTACAGTGGAAGATTTATTGGAACCGAAGGACAAATGATTTCTGTATAATAATAGTCGTCCGCGGTCAGTTCACTGACAGTATATATATATTGTCCATTAACAATCTGCAAGCAACGGAACAGAAAATCCAAGTCAAAAGAGTTTATGAACGTTCTGTCGTTAGTCTGTGAAATAGAAAACAAGTGACAGCGCGCGTTGTCACTGAAATAGAAAACAAGAGAAAGTATCTGCCAGCAATTGTCTGCGAGTCAGTTGACGAGCCTCTAGGTTAATCTCCGTTAAAATACATTATACTCGCTTCTTCAACGAGACTTTGCTTTTCGAAGCTATTTTTTGAAACCGAAAACACTACCCTGCCAAATATATGATCAGAATTTTAATACCTCCCGATTTATCCCTCCGGAGAATGATTTACTTTTGTTGGTTTTGGACAGAGGCACAGCAGTTCGATAGCTGGATCGCGGCCGGTAATCTCGCTAGCAAATAATCAGTCTTATTTATGTAGTCGGCCAGGCAATTTATGGGGTCGTTACGCGAGATTTACGAGATTCGGTAACAATATGCAGCGAGTATTAATTGCTCAGGCTCGCGGTGGCTAACGCGGCGCAGAAACAGCTTAACGAAGTATGCATGCGGTTTGATATTGCGCGTGCAAGGAATTGATGTTCCATTAAACGGCTGGCAATAAAGCAGCTCGAAAGAAGAATACCCCCGCGTCCCGTTCACTTTCAATGCAATCGTTATTCTTTACGCGATTCATTAACGAATTACCCCATGTGTTCTGTCTGCCCACCTACCTCCTTTCTCGTCCTTCCTTGCTTCTTCTCTTCCGATCGTTTCTCGATCGTTCTCCAACAACGACGACCGGATCGCGAGATCCGAACCACCGATAACATGCACGCGAATTATTAAGAGTTAATTGCGAACTTAATTAAGGGGGCAAGGTTGACGAATTTCTTAGAACTAGCAGTTTCGTATTCCGAGAAATCTGCGGTAGATCTTTAATTAGAGATTAACGTGTGATGTAGTAGGATCGCTAGTTTTTGGAATTATTTTTGAAAATGTGTAGCCGTTTTCGCTTAAGTTTCACTTCATATCTTGTAGATGCATCTGATAAATGCAATGCTAGTCAAAGATTAATATATCAAGTACCATTCAAAGATTATAAGAATTCTTTCTCCTTCTCTTATTATGGAAGTATAATTACTATATATAATTATCCAAACAGTATCTCAATTTTTTGTTATGTTGTTCTCTCTTAATTTATCACAACTATGTTATTATTACAATTTATTCAATGATCGTCTTAACTTTTTTACATGTCATTTAATTTCCCATGCATCAACTCCTTGAAAGGATAGCAGAACGCTTCACCCTGTATACGTTGCTCAAGGCTGCGTGGAATTCAAGTACCACGTTATTGGACTAATGTTCGCGCTAAACAAATCACAAACCCTAGTGGAAAGAAAAGAATCAAAGCAACGAAGATCGAAGAATGCAAGAGGCGGAAGTGTCGGTACGAGACTCGATTCGGTGGATGTGGTCGCACGCGTTGATCGAAAAATGGCTTTCACTTATACAGCGTTCGCAAGTCGAGCATTAAGGCTGTAGCATAACCGAACGGTAGCTTCGGAGATGAATCCCCGTCGCGTCTATCTATCTGCGGACCGGCTACGTACGGTCCACACGTGTCTAAATTATTATTGTCTGAAATACGCGCACTGCATGTGCAGCGGTGGGCGTCCGCGTGTTGGTGTCGAACACCGTTTAAAACTGGTTACCTTGCTTCGTGGTAGTCATCCATCTCGTGGTCCAACAACGATGTTCCATTAAATTATGACATCCTCGATTTATATTTCGCGGGAAGAACAACGGAGTGCACGGGAGAGAAAAGTAGACACGCGGTTCTACGCTCAAACCTTAATCACCGACCTCTGATTTTTACCGGAACGAAGGACTCGTCGTTGATTATCGGTTAAGTATGGACGATCTTGACCGCGATCATCGTATCGTGTATTTGACTATTAGATATTTGAATTGTTAACTATTATGGCGTAAATAGTGCGTATTCATTCGATTAAAGTCGATCTTCGATGGTTTGAGAATTATTTCGTTGCCTGCTGAGATTTTAAATTGAGATCTCTTATCTCAGCTTCAGCAGGGATTCTGGGATTCTCACTTTTCGCAAGGCGACCCTAACCTACCCCCAGCTACCGTGTTCTCTGCAATGCCTAATTTCAAGCAGAACACGTTCTTAGCTGGAAATAGCGAGCAGACTTTGGTAAAGGGAAGGACCTGTAGCACAGCATGGTGTAACGATAATTAGGCATAAGCGGTTCGTCGACGCGAAAAAGATTCCGCCTTTTGGCACGCAACGGCGGCGTCGATGCACCGGATGTCGAGTGGCCGCGAAAAGGTTCGCGGTATATTTATTGTAGCAACGCTGCAACTGCGGGACTAACGCGCGTTTCACGCCGTCAAAGATGCAGACACTCGTCGCGCGTCGTGCACGCGCGTCCCGTACATCAAGAACATCGATGCGTCGCATCGTTGCTGCTCTAAATTTATGTCTCTACATTGTGTTGCTAGTCTCAAGAAGATATCGGATAGTCTCGTCTGAAATTAGGCTGCTTCTCATTGTTGAAGTCCATAGAGCATGAAGTAGCATTGTGCGGACTACGAGTTGCGACAAATCTTGTTCTTTTTTTATTTGGTTCACCAGCTTTACGATGATGATGTTGTCCACTATACGAATACTCGCAAGTAACAATGTCCGTTAAATATGTCATTTGTTCTTGTCGTGAATAATGAGGTGTTCGTACGTGGTAATTTATTATGTTATGTTAAAGTAAATTTAGAGAAATCTGTATGCACTTTGGAGAATAATGGAGATTCTTCGAATAGTCTTGCAACCTTGTAATTCTTTTGGAAATACTGTCAGTAGACGAAACAAGAATGAATATGAAAGGAAAGTAATGGGAATGAGGAGAAAGGAGGGAAAAAGGAACAGAAAGTAAAAGAGGAGAATGAAAGGGAGGAAGCAAAAAAGAGAAGGAGGAAAGGTGGAGAAGGAAGAAAGGGAAAGCAAGAATGTACATGGTGAAGTACTCAGATACTAATGTAATTCCTAAAGTATTCCATAACGAATTCCATTAACTGATAAATATTAATTAGCCGAAATTCGATCGAAAGTTGATCGGTAACGCTGCGGCGGCGTATCGATGCCGCGATTTATATCGAGACTCGCGCATCGTTTTCACGCATCGTGCGCCGCGCATCTTAAAACACCGCGACCGAAGTCATTAATAACGAAAGCGTATTTGTATACATAGTTAATAACTCAGGCCACGGTGGTCATACATCATCCTCGTTGCGTCTCAATTGCTTTATTTGCTCATTTCTCGATACCACGGTTCGTTTATACTACCTATACCTTCTCGATATGCTGAACAGTGTGACGTCCTAATAAACATTGCTTGGAGAACAATTAAGGTGCAAGTACACTCTAGCAGTTTCCAATTTTCTCACTGAAACATATTTTTAATCGTTTTTGATAGCAAAATTAAATAGGATTCAAAAAATTCGTCAGTATTGTTCATAATTGCTCAATTACGTTCTAGATATGTTTTAATTCGAATTTAAAAATTATACTTAACTTGCGTGTCATTCTAACAACTGCTCATCATACCGCTCACACGCGTCATTAAAATCCTCATCTCTGAAACGGAAATGAAATCGTATCATTGACACTAGTAGCTTTACCGTTACCAATCTGAAAGTTATATCGGTTAATGTCGAGTGTAAACTGAACCGTTAAGCGTTTCGATGGCGCGTCAATTTCCCAATTACGCACGCACGCGTTCCACATCGCGATTATCGAACAACGGTATATATGCGGCAGCAATGAGGAAACGTTGTCCGCACCTCGCGAGTGCCGACTATTACACGGGCCACGCATCTCCGGCTAATGATTTCCGTCAGCGAAGAAATCCTCGCGGACGATTGGTCGAGTTGTGATGCTCGACAACGTCTGACACGAGGAAAAACGTTCGAGAGACACGATATCGTGTTCCAGCAGCCGAGCGTTCAAGCTAGGAAAGAAAAGGCCGATTGGCACCGCTCGCCTTGATGGATATTCGATCTTGCTACCTTTCCTGCGCCGGATGATTGCTGTTTAATCAATTAACATGGCTGCCATGCTGTTCGGTACTTTCACTCGAACGTTGCACTGTGCAAGGCTTTGTTGGATATCTGTATGATCATTTGCATGATTCAATGGCGTGAAGTTTTACAAAACTAAAGGGATGTATTTATGTATTTTATAATTTTTAAGAATTTTCAAAATTTTTCTGGATGTTGATGTTTAAATGCAATACAAATATCGATAAATCTAAGGATAGCTGTTCTTGAGTTAAGCTGGATTCGTTGTCCTCTTTGAGCACTAGGAGATTGAATTTTGATCGAGGATTTTAAATTTGCAGAGCGTTTAGCGATTGAAATGAATTCTTCATTTTAGAACGTCAGCTATGTGGCAGGTCCGCGTTTAACATAACCATTTACTTCTGAAAACACAGCAAAAATTAAACGATTTTCAAAGAACTGCGTAAAGCAAGGAATAGAATTTCTTTCATATTTCTCACGAACAAATGTCCAAAAAGTCATAGTATACAGTCAGCTCTATAAGGATTTTGCTCGTCGCATTCAACGTTGTTCTCAGATTATGAAATGAAAAAAAATACAAAGTTGTAATGAGATAGTCCAAATTCTAGTACCTGAAATTCCAGTATACGAAGACGAAACTAATAGTGTTTGTATAAAATAACACGAATAATACTATAGTAACAAAACCAAGAAGCTTGTAAACCAAGTATCATGAATGCCACCTAATCCTGAAAAACGAGAAGGCTGATGAATCAGCGCGGAGGTGCGAGATTTAGTGACCGTCCCTGACGCCTGTTCACTCTAACGAGCAATCGTCGAATCGAGTGAAACGACACGCGAATCGTTAAACTAGTCGTCGGATGCGCTCCGTTAACTCGCGAACCAGCGAGCGCAGTCGAAGTTTCCGCGCTTCTAGCGCCGATCTCGCTGTCGGTCAATTAGCAACGTACCGCGAGCAACTGCTAACAAATCACGTCGATTCGTTCAACCGTCACAATCCTCCGATTCTATTAATTCAACCTTACCCGAGGAAACGTATAACAGCTTCGACGATATTTATACGCGATAATGTCGAACGTTTGGTAGTTTGTAAACGCCAGAGAACACGCGACGACCGTTGTCGAATAATGAAGATCGTGAGTTGACTGTCTGAATATCGAAGATCAAACGTAAGCGCGTACTTGAATGCGTTAACCTTGTTCGCAGGTACATAATTAGGAGAAATATAAATTAATTGCAACTAACTGACCATACGTAAATCGACACGTTTCAGAATTCGTTGATTAAAAATTAATTAAAATTATATTCGACATTATACGAAGTCTGCACTTTCGACATACTTTGTTCGTGTAGGTCACGTAGAACGTTCGCAGATGTTCGATTACAGAGACACTCTTTAAAAATACTAAAAATACGATTATTTAATTTCTCTACGTGCGTATCAAACGCATTTAAGCATAAATTAACGCATTAACCACAAATTCCGTTCGGATTTTCTACACTTCGAACCCTCGCGCCTTTTCCCACGAGGTTTCTTTGTGGCGGCAATTAATAGTAGATTACTAGCTCGTAGGTGGCGCAAGAAAGGCAAACGAGATGCATCTAGCGAAATCGCAAATCTAACCCGAGCGGTGATAGAAAGGGAGAAGAGTAGAATCGAGAAAGGACGACGAGTGTGACGGGGAGTTAGGAAAAGGTCGAAAAAGGGGGTTGGCAAAGGGGCATAGGGAGCAGAGTACAGGGGTAAAGCGGTAGCGGAAGGAGGGGGTGAGATTACACACGCCGCCTCGGGGATTACCGCACTCTGATTCTCCGATAAGAATGTCAAAATAAGCTGCCTCTCGCTTCGCCACGTGTAATCCCTCGTGTTCCTGTTCCGCCTCCCACACCCACCCCTCATCGCTCACGAGCCGCGTAATTACATTGTACGACAATTCCGACGATCGGTCGTCTGATCCGTCGAAACGATCATCGCCAAGTTCTGACGACCACGATGACACGGGTTCTTTCCTCCTCGATCGAGAGCGGAGCGTGCACGCAGCACAAGGAGAGGGATTAAAGCGGTCGTACCGGTGCGTAAATTACGTTTAACGCCGCTTCTGTCGTGCAAATAAGTCGGGACTTTGACCTTGCGGTACGCGCGCGGAATTCGAAATGCACCGTGAGTGAGTTTCGACGTCACCGGGGACAGTCGCCGTAAGTGGACGAGGAATTGTGAGTATTGTAGACGATGAGATATGGATTAGGCGATTAGACCATTGGCGGATGGATCTTCTATCGAAATGTACGTACATGTTCCTTTAAGAGAAATGACTTTGAAAAAAGGGTGCGAAAATGGAGTTTAGAAGAGAATTAGATTATAAGATTAAAAAATACGATAAAAGCTACTGGTAGAATTTTGTTTTCGCGTGAGTGAAAAAGATGATCATCTTTTATTATAGAATTAGTTTTTTTGAGGATGGTTAATTCGAATCAAGAGAATTATTATAGAAACAACAAGATAAAAGATTCGTAATAATTACAGAACGATAGATTTCAACATCTGCTGCAAAATCTTCCTCATGCGATCGCGTATCTTCCACACAACTACCTACACAAAAGAATACCTTCCCCTCCGAGCCTAACGACTCAATCACCGTTCTAATTGCAATTCGCGAATTGTCCCATCTCCCGCTACCATCATTCTCTCATCCCCAAAACGTTCTTTTCATATACACGGTTGTATCTATCGAGGCCGAAGTCGCGGCCCGAACCGACCGCAATGAATACTTATAATCAGAGGACATGTGCATTATAATACCCCGACGTGTGTACGCCGATCTTCACCCCAAATCGCTCGAGGCTTTTACGAGGAAACGATACAATGCTTAGAGAATGGCGATTATTCAGCTTGGGGTGGATTATGGGACGCTTATTGAGGTTAGCTGCTGTCCCCAGCGGATCCGAGCGAGCGCTCACGCGCACACAGGACCGATACACGGACAACAAGAAGCAGGATGATGTTGACATTAGCAGATCTGCTCGCGGATTAAAGCTTTGTGCCGCACAAAGCGTCGTCACAATGACCGGCCCGTTGGTTGCGCGACCTTATGTAGCCCCAACACCCAGTCACCACGTAATAACTCTGTCGATTTCCTATTAAGGATTCAGACGTACTCCACGACTAGATAGCTATCAATCCCTGTTCCATCGGATCCGAAATGACTCGCGTTCCTGTCTTGCTCAGAGGATTGCCTCGTGCAAATTGTGCTTCGAGTACCGATGAAATTCTAGTTTATCGTGGCTTTGATTAGCGCTGGAAAATTTAGCAAATTTTCTCCTTATCGCTGATATAAACATCGTCGTTTACAACTCTTCGAGTTCCGAATTTTCCTGCACGTATGTACAGAAAACAAGTGGAATCTAATCTAAACGTCAAACGCTATTTCCTCAACCTACATTGTACCAAAGCTAAGAGATAGATCGCCCAAACATCCAGCAATCTCCCGAGCTAATTGCTTCCCTTCCACCTACTGCTGAGAGCGCTGCGCCCATTCGGCAATCCACATTATCCCAAAGTACCCAGTCAGGGAGAGTCATAACCTTCCACCCCATCATTTGCCCGGGTCACGCGTACAAGATGCAACGATCTTTTACAGCGCGGCCGTGGCGTATCACGGCGTTAGCCTTACTTCTATAACTACTAATACTTGTCTCGCGTATCCGCAATGGTCGTTCCCTCTGTATTTTTAGTGTTCTACGAAATGAAGTTGCGGAAAGTGAGATGGTCTAACGTCGCCGATGATGCCCGCCGCTGCTAGCGGACCTGCTACGTAATATCTCCGTAAGCTCCGTCTTTTATGACAGGACTAGAGCGCCTCTCAAGGATATTGGTAATCTTCGAGCTGGCTGTAATATTGGCGGCGCAGTGATCTCTCGCCCCGAACACCTCCACAACCCTCTGCCTCCTCTGTCCTCGACATCGTCGTCGTCGTCGTCGTCGTCGTCGTCATCGTCGTCCTCGTCGTCGTCGTCTTCGTTGCTCGCCACCCCGTCTTCTCACGAACCCAAGTCCGTTACCCTCTCTCCCGCTGCCACCCAAGAACCACCCTCATCCAGGCGCTCCTACGCTCGCGCCTCTGCCACCCTCTCGCATCATCCCTCCTTCCCCCTCACTGTCCCTAGCACAGGCAAGCGTATTGACGCGGCTTTGCAGCCACATTCCGGGCTAAGGACATGGAACGCGGATGTACATCGCCCAGCGCCACTTCCTCCGAATCTTTGATCTTTTATCATACTTTCTTGCAATATAGGAATTTGCGAATCTCTCATTTCCATGAAAACAATTCTAAATTCTTTAATCTCTATCGTCAAATACCGACACTTGCGATTACGAAATCTCCACGCCACGCTATTCTTCGTATTCTCCAATCTACATGTAGGGGAAATTTATGATACTTTTTTACCTTATTAAGAAATAAAAATCTAGATTTTCCTCTTTCGACAGATTTATTATTTTAATTGTTTGACCAAAATTATTTCATTGACTTTTTAATCTTAAGTACCAAGTAATACTCCGTTCACGCCACTTGTGGTACGCGCACGCACTCGGCAATTCATTTCGACAAGCTTATTGTAAGCAAGAATTATAGCCTGGTCGTAACGGGGCGTCTATCGGTTCGTTATACGGCTGGCACACCGCAGAAGATAATTGGATAGTACTCGTCGAAGTGCTTGAGCAACAATGGAACCAGGCATAAGAAGACTTACGTTCCTCGTTCTGTTTTTATTATTATCTCAAGCCCAACTACCTAACCATAACGACGATCTTGACTCCGCTGGTATCTCGTGAATATTCGACGTCTGCTTTGAATCGGTCACAGAAGCTGTGAATAGAGGCATGCGCGATGAAACGTTCGAGAAAGAGCGAATAGAAACGTTTAAGAATGTTATTGACAATATATTCAACAAAATAACAGAATGCAAGAAAGAAGAGAGAGAGAAAGAGGCGCATAGAAATTTTCTACGCGTGAAAAACCATAAGTTAGCATTGAATCCGCGTGAGGCATTCACGGTGGTGGCGACGTTTGTCGAAAAAAATTGCAACGACCCGTATAAAGAACACTTCCTCCCCCTTTAGAATGGCAGAAACAAGTTTCATGACGATAAACGTTCCTGCATATTTGCGACGTTTAAGGCGAAGCGCGAGGAAGATCTAGTTATTCAAATAGTCTTTCGTTAAAGACTTCAGCACGGACATTTATTCGCATTAACGCGTCCTCCTCATGGTTCCGGACAGGTTATAGCGGAGTTACATTATTTAAGCCGCGATTCACCGAACAAGAGGCTTTTTCTACAGCGTCCGTTCGCGGTGACGTGCAGGAAGGCGCGCGAGAACCCGGTGCAACCCTTATTTAGCACGAGACAGGGAGCCGGCGGCCGCTTAATTGCAAAAATTAACGCCGCGCCAACGCGCGGCCACGGCCGTGCCCGCGGCCGATTGTTGAAAACTAATTAGGGCCGAGATTTTATTACACGGGAGCATATAATACGCTTTCCGTTTGATAGCCGCGCTTCATAAAGATCCAACCCGGGAACGGGTGACTGCTTCTCCCTCTTTCTCTCTCTCTCTCGCTCTCTATCTATCTATCTCTCTATCTCTCTTTCTCTTCCCTTATCTTCCGTCTTTGCCTCTTTTCTAGACTCGTTCCCGGACATTTTCCTTCTTGCTTCTTTCACGTTTCTCTCTCTTTTCCGCTTTCTTTTCCTCGATTTCTCTATTTCGCTCTTCCTCGCGGTCTCTTGTGAACAGGCGACAGTGTGTGAGCCGGTAAGCCGGAGCGTAGCGTGCGCGAGATTAACACGAGAGTAAAATAAAGGCTATTGAATCCCCCATGGGTCTCTGAACAAAAATAGCCTCCAATGAGAAAAGGAACCTTACAGTTTCTTTTCAACGCTTTCATAAAAATTTCTGAAAACTAATTTTCCTCTTATACGGACGGCACAGCGGGGTGCTCGTGTATATAAGGAAAGGAAGGAACGGCCTTCGCTCGTTCAACCCCCTCTCTCGTTTTCCTTCTTCTTCAAATACTGCTGCTATTGCTTCTTCTTCTTCTTCTTCTTCCTCCTCTTCTTCTTCTTCTTCTTCTTCTTCTTCTACCTCCTCTTCTTCTATACCGTCTCTCCTCCCACCAAACCGATACCTCTTTGTCGATCGTTCTTTTTTCCTCTCGCTCCTTCGTTCACCCTTTCTCGCCACCTCCATCGACTCTCCCACAACCACCACCCTTCCATCGACAACGCCGCCACCTACCTCCAACCTTCACCGTGTCGCCACCTTTCCCTCGAGTTTCATTCCCGCTACAGTACTTTTATACGAGGTGCTAATCTTCCAGACAAGCCCCCAGCACCCCCCTTCTCATCTCATCCTCCTCCTCTCTTTTTCACTTCGTCTCACCCCATTCCATCGTTTTCTCTTTCTCTGTCTTTCTTTAGCTATTGCTCGCTTACCTTACGAGGCAACCTCACCAACGTCGTCTCGCTTCGCCTCGTTCATCCACCCCTTCTTTTATAGCCTCCACTAAAGTCACTGTCGGGATTATAATATAATATTGCGCTTACAGGGGTGAACGCGAGCTCCACACTGGTCGCGTCCTCCGAGAACCAGGGGACCAGCCAATCTGTCGATCGTATCGGATTTGCTAACGTTTCCTTTTGTACTTTGTCACTCTCGTTCCCCTGCGTAGACAGCGCGAAAAAATGCTCCGCGGCGCGTGAAGGTGTAAAATAAAAAGGAACAAAGCGCGATGAGATTCGCTGATAGCTTGTTACGTTTCTTTTGATGTAACATTTTTTAAAGATGTTTGAATGATTTTGTTAGATCTAGTGGTCGATATAATCTTTATCAAACATCATCGTTATCATGGCGTTGTTATTATGACGTGCGAATGTTGCAATTTTAGAAGTTTATCTTTGGACTCATATATTTTCATTCAAATCCGATTCTTGTCCGTTAGTAGAGCGTTGGCAAAAAATTTTAATCGAAATATCACGAATTGCTATCGGCTCAGAAAATACACGTTGCTGGAGAGTCGTCGGAAAAGCTTTTGAATTTTAATGCAAAGAAAAGAGGACACGAACGCCACCATAGAAACGACGTTTCGTCACCCACAAGCGAAATTACACGGGAATTTGTCGGTTCCTTCTGGGCTTGGCAGCGTGACGGTGTTTCACCGTTTATTATCGGGGTCGGGTCACATAACTCGTCATTGCTTCGACTGTCCCAGGATCCCACGGGACCCGGCAGGATCCACGTCGGCCATGGGAACAATGTGGCTGCCTCCTGAATTATTCTCTTTGATTGCTAGCTTTCGTCTCGGTTCGCTCGACACGACTCTACGTTCCTTCTTCTCTTCGTGTCTCGTTCCAAACCCCGCGGTAAAAGAGCTTCATCGATACCTCCTGTGAGAACTCCTACATAGTTCGTGAAGTCTATTATTTTCCAAATACACGCATTATTTTTCCAACACAAACATCGTACAAATATTTTATATCAGATAGGATGAACTAAAAACAATCTAACGTCTTAAACTCGAAGTTAGCCATCTTCTATATTAATAAATATAAATTTTGATAATCTAGTGATCAATAGGAAAAGCTTCTTTCTCTGCTCTTGCAACGAGTCAACTCTTTATAGATACGTATACGTACAGAGTTTCCAAATAACCACGCATACGATCAGAAATCCTGTAATAGGTAGGGTTAGTACAATGTCCATGGAAAATTCGAAAAGGATTCTAAGAATTATATTATACTTGTACCCAAATATATATTTGCAAGCTGTTCAAAATAAAATAAATATCTGCAACAAATACTTTCATCTTCTGCACGATCGTGTATCGGTACTGTTCGCTGAACTGTAACGCGAAAGGCCGCCGCGTCGCCAGGAGGCTGTGGCGCAAAGTACGACCTTGTGTCGTCCAGTGAAGAAGATAGGGTTTGAACGGTTGTGGATGGACAGGATGCAGAGCGGCCATCGAGCGCCCATTAATACGACTAAGTGGACACGAACCTCCGTGCCGCGAGATTTAACCTACGTTTCATTTTTTCGCCAGCTTTTTCCCTTCCTATTTTTCAGCTGCCCGCGTGTACCATGGCTAGACGGTTGTTGCCACTTGCTTTTGATATTGAAGCAGACTTTGATGTCGCGCGCTGTACAAATTTCCTCCTGATGTTGCCGATAGTGTTTCGACCGATTTTTTCGCTGAAGGCCAAAAGTGGAATCTCGTTGAACGCGTCCTTTGCGAAATGGGTGCACGTTAACGATTATAACTGTGTCTCAAAGGACGATATGTATAGGAAGTAAGTTCTAGTGACGAAATATATTTTCATCAAAAAATTTCGTTCGATTAAACACTGAAGTGTATCGATACGAATGTATCGTTTATTAATACGTAGCGCGTGGAGTATGAGCCGACGACATCGATTAAATCCCGACTGAAACCCGACCACTTCCGTGACGAATTCGTGTGGAACCGCCGAGAATCGCGGTGCTCTATCATACCCAGCACAAAAAGACCTTTATTGCTCGACAGTGGAGCCATTATGTTACGCGTACGCGTGATCCATCTCTTCGAGACAGCCGGACAATGGCTCGATAACGCTCGAACGTTTGATCGTGTGACGTTTTAAGCCTCTGGAATTAAAAGGAGGAGGAGAGGATTGACGACGCAGGACGCTTCTCACGAAATTCGCAGGCCTCTTCGAGAAACGTAAAGAAATAGAATGGGAAACGTGATTAAATGAGATACGATTTGCGAGCATTGCTGCACTAAAGAATCAATTGACGTTTAAAAGTTAAGAAAGTCCAGTTATAATATACTTTTGACGCAACTTAATAAGCTTGTGTAGAAGTAAAAAATCAGGTCTACCGAGCAAAAGCGAAGCATTCAATGTACATATCCAAATAGATAAAGAAAACTGGGCCTGAAATCTTTACAAACCCACAGTGAAGTTAAGACGCTTTCCTTCGCTTCTCCTTTTCGAACTAATTAGCTGCGACTATAGGAGTCTTACCTTATAATTAACAGATTGTCGAAGATGTTCCACGGTATCGTTATTCTACTTTAATTCCTCCAAAGAATTTCGCTGTTTGCTACACTTTATTCGCGCAATTGACGCTTCAAAACGAAAGATACTCGAGAAATTTACTTTTTACGTAACATTGCTGCATAAAGTGGAGTCACCCGAAACTTTTGAAAATGACGAAGGAAATTTTTTAAAGACCTTAACTTTCGTTAAAAAGCAGCAATATCTCATTCTTCGACGAACTTTCTTGCAAAAATTGTGCCACGAAAGGAGAGGAAAAATCGCGGGTCAGATCGAAACCTGTAGCTCGACAGATAAGAAGCTAATGAATAAAAGAGGAATGAGTAAGCTGAAACCGTGCTCGATGAGTCAGCCTTTCGTCGAGCTTCGTGGCGAACATTATTCGCGAGCGCTTCTTTCTCGTTCGTCGTTCATTAAGAGAAGATCGCGTGAAATCGGATAGAAAGAAGTCATTTAGCGATTAGATGCCGGAAATGTCTTATAGATTCGACGATGATCAATGTATCAAGAATCGTTTCATACGAGTCTACTCCTAAATCCTAAAGTTTTTACCTCAACCTCATTTCACTGAGTTCTTTTCTGACCCAGATTTTGTAGGTTACGAAAACTTTCGAGTCTCCTGTGGCTCAAACGGATAGTCGAAACCTGCATAAAAGCCACGACCCATTGAAAAATCCATTTCTTGCCAAAAATCCCCTTAGGCTGGCCGATTATAGATCTCCCCTTTGAAGCCCGAGACACCTTTCACAATTAACAGGCAAGTCCGCCCGGGCTGAAAAGCTTTTATCCGGGACGCGTCTAATTTCGATGTTACGATAGCGATCGGTCTGAATCGGTTCAAGGGCCCGACGCTCTGAAAGCATTTACGCGATATTTATTGAACGTTGTATTGCCATAGGCGTCGTGATAGTCGGTGAATGGGAAACGAAGCCAGTGGCGCGGAGAAAGATAAAGGTGGCGAAGAACAAGAGAGTCAGAGACACGAGATAGAGGGTTGGAACGTGAACAAGCGAGAAAGAGATTCGTGCAACGCTGGAAAGAGGGAGGGAAGGAAGGGAGTCGAGTGAAAGCACGGCTTTGGCAGAGCACGAATAGGCGAATCAATCATCCTGCGACTCATTAGCTCCGTCGGTGTGCCCACCTTCCTCACCGACACCATCTCTGTGCTGTCTGCTTCCTTCACACTGTGCCTGTTTCGCCTTTCTTCTTCTTCCTCCTCTTCCTTTTTTTCTTTTTCTCCTTTGCTCCGCTCTCTTTTCCAGGATACCTGGCTTCTTGTATCCGCCGCCTTGTTCCTTCATCGCGGATCCTTCGTGGCCTTTCAGCGACGCCCCCGTTACAGGAACTTGCTCCACGGCACTCGTTATAGCCCGTTTCTATAGTCGCTCTCTCACAATGCGGATCGTGAAGCGAGTGGCGAAACAAAACGATAACACGAACGAGTTGTCTGCGAGAAAATGGCCATTGGGAACGGAACCAGTCATGGAAAAACGAATCTGGACGTCTCGCTAGCCTCCTCGAACGGCGCTTGTTCCCTTTCAAGCGAGAAGCTCGTGCACCGCTGTCCGTAGTCCTTCGGGGGATTATTAAAACGTTAATTAAGGGAAGAGCACAGGGGACGAGAGGAAACGCGACCTTCGGTCATGCAATTAACGCCACGGTGTACGCAGAGGCGTCTGGTGGCGACGCGTTCGGATACGATCCACCTTCCGCTGCGAGAAGAAACGAGTCCCAGCAGGTGATTACACCTGCGTTACATAACACGTTCGTTAGCCACGGCCCGTTATTTGCCGGCGATTTGATCGAGCTAACCGTTTATCGCGAAACCGGTAATCTCGCCATGTTTCATCGTTTTTCACTGTACCGTCTTTTGCCGCACCTCGATCGCTTGCGCCTCTTTTTTCCGACTTCCCGATTTCATCCTCGGTGCGTCTACCTTCTTCTCCTTTTCTTTTATTCTCTCTTTCTTCCTAGATATCGATGTGACTTGAATCAAGTGCGTGGAATTATGTATTTCATTAGGAAATTGCAGATTAATTTTTGCAAACGTTATCGATGGTCGAGGGAAGTTACGTTCAAAGGAAACATACTTGCATATCTCTTAAAGTTGTTTGGTGGGAAAGTTACTAATACCAACAACTGTCAAGATTATCATTTCCCTTATGCTCTCTACCGGTCTCTCCATTTTACCAATATCAATTTTCCTACTCTGAACTATCCTCGTAATTGTAGTAGAAGAATCCATCAATCGCGCCAAGGAGAGAGCGACGATGGAAAGAATTCCAAACATTCATTTCTTGAGAAACATCTCGGACACGGGCGGCTACGAAATCCCGCGACATCGCTTCTCATACAAGACACAAGACGGCGGGGGTCGTTCCATCAACGTCAACAATAACTACTAAAGCATGTCGTTGCATAATACATTCGACGTAGCGCGAGAGAACGATGGACAGAAAGAGAGAAGAGACAGGCACGCGCATCGAAGCTGTTTCTGCTCTCGCGTCGAACTTCCTGCATGGCATACAGGGACCGGACCCATTAGCAGGATATATCGAGTCCCGTAGGATTAGCCTAGTTGCCCCGCAGCGGCTCTCCTATCAACTCAAAGGACAAACATAACTACTTTAGTCCCGGCCGCAAACTCAAGGGTTAAGCGAGCCTCCGTTCCGCTTTACGCGAGTCCTCACGCACCCTTCAGGATATACGAAATCCTTCGAGCCTCGTGCCATGGCCCTCCCTTCGACCTTCGACACCCCTTCGTCCCGACTCCTTTCCTCGCTGCCGGTGTATTCTCGATAGCGTAGCTTCGTTCGTCCCGGGCCAGAGAGTCAGGGATTGATTCCGGTTGAATATTTCATAGCGAGCCAGGACCGAACTTGTTGGCCCCCTCGCAGTTCATTAAGGTCATTATTGTATGATGAATTTATCGTCCATCGGTGCCCCCCGTCGATCTCAGCCATATGGACACGCCGAACTTAACGAGCAATTACTCGCCAACGTTAATGATTGTTGGGGGACGCTTTGCTTCGGAATTCAATTCGAATGGTTGCTCCTCCTTTTTTTCCCTTTGACTCGTTCGTTTTTCTCTTTTACCTTCTCCTGTTTTTTTTTTCTTTATGATGAAGTTTGTTTAAAGAATGGCAAGGATAATGTGAAGTGATGGTTAAAAGGTGCGTATTAAAAGTACGTGTTACGCTTTGAAAGTTGTATAACAGAGAGTATCGAATCAAAGGAGCATAGGTTATTAAAAAATCAACATATTTTTAATAATATTTTTTAAAAAATCAACATATTTTTAATAATAAGAAGAACAAAAAGTCCTCGCCACAATGAACAAGTGAATGTTCCATTGCTCCCAATCTCAAAGTCTCCAAAGAATTCGCAAAAACAGCAATCGAACCACGAAACACCGATAAAACAACGTTCCGAAACATAACATGTGCCATTTAACATTCAGTGTTCGGAGTTCGTCAGAAACGCGGCATGATGGCGAGCAAAATAAACTGGTGCTCCAGGTAAATACTGATTAAATGTATCTGGCCCGACTCGATAGCAGTCGCGGTCACAACGCGAACAACAAAGCGAAACCAACCTGGAAACAAGTCGAAATTCGAACGCGACTGCGTATCGGCCGTAACTCTATGGAAAAGCTCGATTATTTGATATCTGTAAGCTTACTGAACCGTCACGCGGCAATCTAATCAATAGGACAGGAGCCGGTTGCTAGGGCAATGCGGTGCGCATCGCTGCAATATCGTAATTATAATTATTAGCTAAACACAGAGAGTAACATTTCGGTATATAGCTATACGTGTGTTGGCGATAGACGTGGCGGGTCCTCTCTTTCTCTCTCTCTCTACAACCCATACCTTTCCACGCTTAGCCGGGGGTTTTACCGTGGTGTGCGACTGCGATATATCCTAGGTATGCATTATGCACGGCATCCTCTCATTGGCTCGTACCGGTGCAGTCGATACTCTCCGCATTCAATAGCTATCTATAGATGAAACGGTCTGGCGGCGCTGTTGCGTTTTGTTGCGATCTATTAAGCGGAAATATTCGGTCCCGATTCGTAGGATTCAACTACGCGCGCTTCGGGAACTAGATTTTATTTGACGTCGATGGGTACCGCGGTTTCCACAACTATCGACCAACCGCGATGTTTTTCTCCGCGTGGGAATTACACACGACGTTTGAAATTACCACGCGATCGCGCCGTTCGTTCTGAATCGTGATCTACCTTCTTACTGTCTAGAGTGTCTAGACGTACTCTCGTGCCTGGTCTTGTTGGGTAGATGACGTTAGCTCATATTGCTAGGAAAAGGTTAAGAATAAATTTCCTTTGGATTAAATGAAGTAGGATTAGCACTTCGGTAACTTGGACGAATGAATCGATTAATAAGTGATGTTACGATTTATCTAGCCTCGTCAATTTATGATAGTTACGAGCTGAAGACGTAATCCCGATTGCGAGGCAAATATAGAAGAACGATTTATAAGAACTTTGGTTTTGTAAGGTATTGAACCTTGATGAGATTTAAAAATATATTTACAGAAGGAATTTGTAAAAAAACGTCAGGCGATTGAATATAAATAAAAAGCTCATAATGATTAGTTCTACAGATTTTCATTCGTTCATCAGAAATGATTTTTCGATTTAATAATGTAGAAACTGATTGGAATATTTAAATGCGTTAGCATAAATTTTAATAAGAAAACATGGTGAATTAAATCTTCACGTCGTACAAAAACCAATGCTTGGCTCAGACATATTTCATGACACCAACCAGACAGATGCCATTAGTTTGATAGTTGTATATTAATCTTCGAATATATAGTCGGCAATGAAGTCTCCAGCAGTGATTGAAACCTATTCTAAAAACATACAAAAAATAACCTATAAGACATTTCGTGGCTTGTTTAAAAAATTTTGCAACAATTAATGGCACTCATAGACAATATTATTTTAACCATTAACCTTTAGATAATATTTTACAGATAAATTTCTGCATATGCATTTTCAAATAAGCTGCATATCATAACTTGAAAATCTCTGAAAAAATCCTCGCTCTTTCAAGTGTCAATCACGAGAATAACTAGAGACGGTCAATGTGATATTGAAACGCATAAAAACTCTTCGCAAGAGGACATTTTTCACTCAATGGTCATTAACTACCTATGCAGTATATATACGAAAACGATAATTTTGACACATGCAACATTTAACTCATACCAATATCTATTCGAGGTAAAGTAGAGGTACCATGAAAAACCCAAAACACTCATCGTTGTTCCTGTAAAAAGTAGCAACTCCGCTCGAAAAACCTCACTCGATCAATCGCCGTATTCAATCAGCCGTGGGAAATTGACCTGACGCCTTGAGCCAACGTAGAATCTTGGAAAATTACAAAACGCGCCGGCAGATTGGAAAAAGGACTCGTCGGGCTGGAAACGTCGTTAAAGCCGCGGCCTCGGTCAATTTTGAAATAAGCAGTCGGTTTCTTGCCCGTCGAAGCTCGTTCGATTCTCGCCGACATCGGCTAAATAGCCGTGCAAGAGCGCCCCAGCCCACGGCCGCGTTTCTCATTAACTTTTTATTTTGAGAACACGAAAAGTCGCTTCTTCGGATGAACTTCGTCCCGGCTCCTTCTTCTTCCCCTTTTCCCCTCTCATCCTGCCTTCGTCTGAGCTCTCGTCTCTTGCGCCCGCGTTCTATCCACCGTTCGCGTCTCCAGACACAGCGGTCTCCCTTGAAAAAAATTCGCGAGGTCAGAACGTCTTGGAATACCGGGAGCATCGAAACAAACGCGCCAGCAGGAGATCAAAGTGCGCCACGGGCTCATTGGACGAAGCTGATTATTTTTATGACGTTACACGACGAGATGGCTGTCCAGAAGATGAGATGCCTCAGACCCTCGATATCTCGAAGAGCCTTTGCCGTGAGCCACCTCAGCCACCCTTCGCTCTGTCTCGTGCTGCTGACAGTGCTACCAACACGGCCTGTCCCGTGACCGGAATACATCCGCGTCTCCTGCTCTGGCTTCCGTCTTTTATTCCGCGTCTTTCTTGCGTTATTACCGACCAGACCTCCATGCCAGCCTGATGAATTAATGGACATCGGGGAGCTCAGGGTGGGAACCAAGAAATTGGAAGGGGAGCATTATGTTCTTAGGATCAAAAGGGATTCGTTCACCGGGATCAGGAAAAACTCGATTTCGAATATTGTAGGCGTTGAATAAAAATTGCAAGGAGATGGTTATGGTGATTATATGATCTTAGAAATTCCAATTTGGAAATTCTGATTTTTTAATGGGGTTGCTTTCTGTAACAACTCCTTTAGAATCGTTTTTAAATCGTTTCTCTTGAGTAATTACATATCTATGATCGTAATCAGTATACTTCTTGTTGACAAATCGGCAAACAACGATATCTTCGTCAACAACAAAAAATAATTTTCTACTTACAATTTTAGCGAGGAATCGTACAACTTCTCAATGTCAAAATTGATCTTATCCCTCTTACAATTTCGTTGTCCTTAATTATTCTCCATGCAATCTACATACATATGTTACACCTGTATAAAACGTGGACATAGAATGTTGATATCCTCTTCCTTAATTAAAACAAGGTGCCTCGACGATGAAAAATTGTTTCTCGATGCGCGAAGACGTCTGCAAGGTTTTTAAAAATGCGAGAAAATCTCCGAGAGAGAGAGGCTTATATTAGTCAAGCTGTCAGCCAGTATAACGGCGGTTTTTGCGTCGATAGTATATTCGCTGGCTCGTTACATAATAACGGAACGTCGACCCGACAAAAAAAGTAGCCGATGTAAAAATGAGGAAGCCGGGTGTATATATATGTATATTGATGAGCGCGATGCGCGCCAACGATGTCATTCCTCGTATTCTTAAGCAAATGAGAGACGACGCGCGACAAACGGAGGCGGTATCTGGTCTGACCGGTGACGGCCCCCGCCTCTGCGAGCGTATCGACGCGAAGTCACTTCAAACGATGTCACGAGCATACGAGAATAGTGCTATACAAGGTGTTTATGCTATCGATTGCCAGCATTGTTTCTCATAAATAACCGATTTGTAAGAACAATTAAAAAAGACTACGTTTTGCTATTTTTTTAAATACAATACTACGGTCTAAATAATTCTTGTCAATTTCTCTTACACTACATGAAAGCGGTTGTTGCGACAAGAGCAACAGTCTGGAATCTAATAATACTCCATATCTGTGAAATATAAAAATAAACAAATTTTTTTCCTAATGTTTAATGAAATAATTGAACTAGTGTCGAGTGTCTAAAATAATCGAACTTCGTACTATAAAAATTTGGAAAATATTTATTTCATATTTGTGTGTCAGTAGCCTTAAACTTTATTATGTCGTAAATTATTAAACCTATTTTAGTACTTGCTTTACCCTTTTATTTTTTTTTTCTTTTTTTTTTTCTTTTTTACAAACCTATTCAATACTACCAATTTGTAAGAAAAACCCTGGAATATTGTTAGTTCCTATTTACTAGGTAATGCTATCGCACGAATACTTTGTATAGGCGATACGCTGATTAGTTTCGAACAATACGGAATCTGTGAAGATTGACGGCCGTGGTTTAAAAAAAACCGAGGCTGTCATTGTCGTCCTTTTGTAGCTTCGAACAATCACCGAGAGAATACACGTTTAGAATTTTTAAGTTGACGCTAAGCATTCTGAAATCAATGTGCAATTTAATATGCGATTTTTTGTTTACTTAGGTCAATTTTGAATATCACCTTTACGTACGTAACAATCGTATTGTGTTATGAGCTTTTATGATTATGGTAATTACTTCTTTTTATTTTAGAGCTTACGATTGTATTGTTGAAATATAACTTTTAAAACGTATGTATTTTACGTAAACGTATTGTATTTTATTACTGGGGTTTTCCCAATCTGGTGATTTTAAAATCAACAAACATCACTAGGTCGATTACGATACACCTCTTAAGTATTGATTATTAGTTCTTTTACTTGACTAGATGATTCTGGGACCATTTTCTGCTACACAGCTTACAAGCGTTAAAATCAATAGATTATGAATATTCTTAGACCATAAGTGGATTGGGAAACTGTCGAAGACCAGAACTATTTGATATATAGCTCGATTCGTAAGGTATGAACGCAATTAAAATTACATTTCTACGTTGATTTCCTTATAAAGTGTCGCTGCGAGTTTATAAAGCTAAGGTAATTTGTGCAGCAATGAAAAATCGCTGATAAGCAATTTTCATCGCTGCGTAATACATGAATTTCAAACGATTCTCAATCATATCAGCCAATCTCGAACGATCAGATTTTCCTTGAAGAAAAACGTGTAAATGGTGAGCGCACCCTTTCGTCGCGGCACGCTTACGGGGGCGCGCGAAAGACGCACCGAATGACAGATAGACGAACAGCGTAGGTAAAGTTATATACATTAACAAGGGTGCCGTGTCAGCGGGGGCGGAAAGAAATGAATTACGCTTCTCAGCGGTGTGTTTCCAGGCACGATGCCGAATCGCTACGGCTGAGCCGCGTTTATGCTCGAATGTCTGCCGGTATTTCTTCCACGAAAATAACGCGCGGTATTTATAGGCGGGTTTTTATGTGAAAAGCTAAGTGCTAGTCGTAAAGTTACATCAAGAGGCTGTGCACCGCGGGCTGTGTATCAAGCCTCCACGGATTTCGTTTTCTTCGACCATGCAAAATATTCGTCCTCGTCTCACGCGCCAATTCGCTCGTGTCATTGTAACGAGGGCTCGTTTGTTAATGGAACTTGCATTTATGTATGAGTCTACGTATGCGCATATACGTGAATACCGTTAATTGATAGGATATCGACGCGAATGTCGTTTCATGGATACAGTTTTTCGAGTTTATTTTGCAAAAGCCTATTCATTAACATCTTTGCAAAACTGGTTCCCTGTTATCGTTTTTGTTCATACTGTAAACACTCTGTCATTTGGTGGCGATGTCAGATCATTTTCTCGGCGACGGCAATTAACGGTAAACTGGGAAAACGTATGCTGGACGCGGATAACGACCATCCACATTTTCTGCTCGTTCTCCGGCCGATAAATGCAACTTCGAGAAATCGACGCGTTGCGAATTGTTATTAAGAGTACCTTGTTCTATTTAGGAAGGAGCACGTTTATCGAAGGGTGTGGCCTGAGTAATGGGCAGAAATATTTCGCGGATTATTTATTATACCGCAAACAGATAATTAAAACGGCAAGAATCTTTTAGGAGGGATTTCTTAATTGTTATGTAAAATTATGGCTATTAACTATATATGTGGCGGATACGTTTATGTCGTACATATCCACGGTACATTATTTCCTTTTTTTTCGATACATAATTCGAAATAGGACATCCATTACGTGCATTTCATTCTCATATTCGTGCATAATCTGTATATTTTTTACACCTGCGGATTTATGGATTCAGTTCAGACTTAATTATTCATACGGTAATTATTCAAAATTCATTCTGAATAATTAAATATCGTTTTATGCTAAATAAATCAGTAAATCATCGCACGATCAATCACTTTAGTGCTTAGTAAAACTCAGAATTTTATCACTGTAAACAAGCCAGTCTTACGATCTACACTTTGTAGCAATTTATTAGAATATATAAGACCTTATATCAAACTCGATACTTTATCCTCGCGATATCAAAACTCAATTCTATCACTCAATCCACCTGTACCATAAAATAATTCCTCGCTCGAGCTCTCTCTTGTAAAATTTACATACATTCGGATCAAAAACAAGTCCGAACGCTATTATCACTTACCCTACGAAACGTATTCCAACTTTTACGATATTTGCCACGGATCGTTAGCCGATGCACAGAGAATGGTGCGTGCACGAATCGTAGGCGGTATAATTGAGCCTGGCCACTGGAGTCGATCAGTGTACTCGAGCCCTTTCCCGACCGTCCCATTATTCGCCGATCCCGCTAATACGGACCACGTGTTTTGAATAGCAAGGCTAGAAGACGAAGGGGACGCTTGAGAGTCGAGCACGTGCATCGTTCCAACCTTCGACATCCTTTCACCTACTCCTCCTTCTCTTTTCCTGTTTCCTCTGCCACCTACGGCTGGCCATTAGCCTTTCCACGTCAAACAACAGCCTCGTTGTGTCCGCCACGATTTACATATGCACTTGCTCGACGATTTCGTGCATGCTTGTCTCCTTATGTTCTCGTATGGGGACTTTGCGGTGGGTCTTGTTTACGATACTTCTCCAGGTACGCGTACTTCGGGAAACGGTACTTCTGCATCCTGTTGGTAGTCGTTTTGAGGAGATTCTCAGTTGCAAATGAATCGTGCATGAGTAAATATCTGCGATTGAACGGAACTTTATAACTACGCTGATTAATTATACAAAAAAATTTTAACAAAAATTTGCTTTTACACGAGCTTTTGTTACATAATATAGTATAGTATATAGAATAAAACAGCTGGTTTCTAAAGAAAATGATTAAAGTGGGAACTCGAATGACTGAGATTCATCTGTCGAAACTTTCCGGTTGACCTTGTCCGCTTGCCAAGAAATATCGAAAGACGATGGAGCAGTGCCGATGGCGGGATATTTAGAAACCGCCCTATCGCGAACAGTCGCTATTAAACGAGGAGCGACGGCCCGCGTCGACTGGCAATTTCGCGTTTGAAAGGAGTTGAAGAACACACCGAGGTCGGGAAGAGGGGGTTGGATCGGAGGAAGCAGAAACGGGGTAACGTTGTAACATTGAACCTGTCGGTCGATTTTACAAGAGGGATTTCACATTCGCCGGCCGAACGGCAGCGCATCCTCGACCTTTATCTACGAAAAGTCGAAGACAGCTATAAAGGGAGGGGAGGAAATCATTCCTATAGAAACGTTAATAATAATAATCATAATAATTCTCTTCTCTTTTCACGATGTCTGTTCGACGCGGCCTTTTCATCGGGCCATGAATGGGTCGAACGAGTTGAGCCACATCCTCTTCCAGCTCCCTTTTTCCAACCTCCGGCCTCGCTATCTCCACCATCATCGCCGTTCGTTGCTCCCCCGCCGCCCCTTCGCCAACCCCCTTCTACGATTCTGACAAGGAACATCTACTGTGAGACTGCGAGACCAATTGTACCCGGTCTCGGTACCACCGATCTAGGAGCTCACGTATGAAAAGAGCCACGAGTTTCTCTATGCTTCTTCTCCTTCTTCCACTTTCTACCCTTCTCTGTTTCTCGCTCCCTTTCTACGAGTACCTTCCGCTTTTCTTGGAAATTTCATGCTAGGAGAAATGCACTTTCTCTCGTTCCTTTTTGCCCGAACGCCGCGTCGATCCAATTTTATCGCGATTCCGTCCCGCGCCTTTCAAACGCCGGACTACGAGCCACAACGTTAGCTCGCGCGTGTTTGTTGGTTCTGCGTTACGACTGAAGGTAGGGTGAGGGTTGAAGTCGGGCTTTGCTTAGTAGAAATTGGATGGGAAGATGTGGTAAGATGTTTGGTGTCGTAAGTAGGATTGTTTGACGGGGTATGTAAGAAAATGGAAATGGAACAGAGAATCTGCCGATTAAGGAAACACGACTTGTGTGTGAAATAGTGTCGTAAACGATTTTACCAAAGCAATTCACGATATTATTTGTACAAGCATATTTCCAAGACGATGAATGTAATTAATAACTACTCACGGAAATTAAGAATTTGTTATTAAACGAAAGTCATTTGAAAACTTATGCAAACACGGTGTATCGCAACTTGAGCGAAGAATGTTTACCGATCTAGATGCATTTACGCGTTAAAAAAAATCTCTTCAAGGAATGCAACCTCCTTAGCTAACAAGTTGACACATAACAACAACTTAGACTTGTTTCTATCAACGAACACCGTATAACTACAATTATAGTAACGTACCTAAGGAATCTTAGTCACATAAGAAAATACTTGGTCATAAAAAATAACAGATGGTTCATCGAATCCCACGTCCAATGTACGTCGAGGTCATAGGCACCGAGCAAATCCAAATCCGCCACTACCCGACGAGCCAGCGAATCCAAGGAATCAATCGAATAGTAATAACGTCACCGTCGGGGAACGAAATGCGCGGCGTGGCGGTGGGCACGTGGTTTGATTCACGGCTGAGGGAAAAGAGGCTCGAAAGGGTACATAAGAGGCAGCGATGCGAGCCAGATCCGGAGGAGCGGGAAAGGAGAAAGAGAGAAAAGCCGAGAGCCGGGTATAAAAAGACTCTCTTCTCGAATTCGCCCTCCGCCGACGTTCTCCCTCTTCTCCATCACGTAGCCTCGCGCAATACCGCTGTTGGTTTAGTTGCACGCACGGCAACGTGCACGTTTCTCCTATCCGTGGATACTCACGCGAATATCTGTATCGCGGAACAGAAGAGAGCGCGGGATATCGCGGACTATTATACCAGGGAGAAGCGACTCTATGGGCCCTGGAACGCGGCGCATGCCGGTAATCCGATCAAATGGCAAAGTGGATCGGAACAAAACGAGAAGGGAGGAGAGAAAAAAATGGGGAAAAAAGAGAAAAGGAAAAAGACGATGATCTGTATCGCTGGCCCGTCGAATTTCAATATGGGCCGGCATGCCCGAATAACCACCTATCCCGCGCAGAGGTATTCGTACGTGTTATATGAAAGGCGGATCCGGGGAATCCTTTGCGCCGCGAGACGTGAATACGGTCGCGTGCGCGCGCGCGCGCGTTGCCGCGAGCACGAGCCACCGAGCAGACCTGATACACCAGCCATCCTCATCCTCTCCAATTGGTCTGCTCCGTCCTATACCGATCGAGCCACATCGACGCGGATAATTATGCCTCCTGATACACCGTTACTCTTTCCACACGAAACTCGGCTTTCTTTCTGTCAAGCTTCAAGAGGGACTCCTAATTGCGATCGGTAGGACCGCGATTGTTGACGTTATTACTTTCTGTGAGGCAAGGGATGGATGAATAGTGAAGCGAGGTGTTGTTGGTTGGGATGGATCGGCGTAGTTGCGTATCTGTTATTTTGCCAGCTCGACGGTCCCTTCTTTGATGCGGTTGCGTTTGTTTTGAGATAGATGAAAGATGGATTTTATGAGTATGGTATAGGTTAGTTCTAAATATCCTCTGCTACGCTATTTTTATATTTTCAATTTACCTCTAGCTGTTAATCGGACTTATTAGAAAGGAAAGGAAAGATGTAAATGTGTTTGTTTATTTTTAACATTTTGAAGGAAAACCACGAGTTTGTTAGAAGAAAACTTAGTAACGGTAATTATACAACGTCAAGTATTTTTCTATCCACGGCAGATATCGCTAATTAAATAAATTCCTCGTTAGACAAATGTACACGATAGCCACGAAGGCCGCAGATATCCTAAGCGCGCGGGATAACAAATTGGTCGAAGAGGCGAGCAAATGAGAAACAAAATGCGTGGAATAGGGCGAGGTAAGAGAGTATTTTCATTAACGAGGCACGATCGTTCATTCTCTCTCCTTGACACCTCGAAACACTGCCCACTTCCTTCGATACGCGGGGTGAGAGAGTCGATTAGCCTGTCCTGGTGGCAATAAAGATTTCAAAGGATTTATCGGGATGTTAATAAAATCGTTACGGTATCGGTAGGATAATTAATCGCCCCGCGCAGAACCATTAATAACTCGGATTATTTCTTCTCGAACGTTTGTTCCCCCCTTGCCGAGTTTCTTTCCCTCTCTCTCTCTCTCCCTCCCTCCCCTCTCTCTCTCTCTTTCTTTCACTCTTGATTTTTTCTCTCACAACCTATCCATGTCTCGTATTTCCTTTAACGAACACCCGTTTCACCGGATCACCGAACGCTCTCCGTCGTATTTCACCGTAGCGGACACTTCATCGTGATAGAGCGATAGCGCGATCCGTTGCGTAACCTCGACCTCGGTCTGGCACGGGAAAACGGTATCGAAAGGTCAGTAACGCAAAGGCAATTAAGTTTCAAGCCTATTCTCCGTAGCGCGGCGACCGGTGTCGATACTCTCTTTGAAAATTCTCCGGATCTGTACAGTCTTAACCATAGTAGAATCACGAAGAATTTTCTTTCCTTCGAGCAAATGTCAGTTCGTGCACCTGCTATTAATCGTTCGAATGTTAATCGGCCAGCGTGTCCCTAGTCGCCGCTGAATTCCAACGATTTGCGCCGTCATAAACGGTCAGCCACGATTTCTCCCCGGTCGATACACGATCCTGTGTAATGTAATAGTTGTAAATGCGTTCCCCTTGATCGAACTCGATTGCACGGTTCGATATTAATCCGACACAGATGATCGCGTGTCGTTTAAGTCGATTCGGCCGATCGTAAACAAGAATTGCAGCGAACAGAAGCTCCCAGGAGGTGCGAGTGATTGACACGGATCGAGATTGATAGATCGATATCCCTATGCTCGATTCCTGGCCGCTCCTAGTGTTACATTAACATGAGAAAGCTTTAGGCGATTTTGCATTTGATTCGAAGGAAAAGCGGGTTTGTTCGCCGATAGCGTAATGTCGGCTGAAAGAGGTCTTTCGATTCAGCGAATCGGGGATTGTTTGGAGAAGGTCGTTTCGAGAGTTCCTGAGCGCATTGTCTGGTGGTGACGTGACTTAGTATGGAAAGGAATTGTCAGATTCAATGGAAATGCGAGGAGAACGTGAATATATCTCGTGTTTGTACAACTTAACGCTTGTGTTTAATGATTTACAATGTAGGCGTGAATTAACTTCTATAAATTATGAGATCACTGTATAAAAGGAACGCTAGTTGTGTTTATACACTTTGAAAACATGTGTGATAAAATTTATACGTTGAGAACAATCTTAACACATGGGGAATCCCCTGTATATCATTACATTAGCACTTGATACAAAATGGAATTAATTTTTCTCTCACGTTTGTTAGTCAATTTCTTTTATTCAACTAAATCAAACTATCAGGTATTACATTCTAGCTGAAAAATTTATCGAAGCATTCATCAATAATTTGATATCTAGCTTATTATCACCAAGAAAATTATCTTCTGCTTCGAACACCCGATCGTCAATTTCTCAAAATTCCCAAACTTCGCACTCTTCGATATCGCTACGAGAGCGTTTATCTCGAGAAATTGTCTCCAATTTCGACGCGACCGCTAAAAGTCCAGGAGACACTTTCACCCACGCAGCGAGGCAAGCAACGACGATGAACCTTCTATTTAGAAACCAATAGCCTGCAGACTCTTCGGGTTCAAAAGATTCGTTGGTCGTTCGGTCGAAAAAAAAGGGGGAAAAGGAAAAAAGGAAACGATAAAGAGCGTCGACTGAGGCACGATAGAGGAGTGGGCTGTTCGAGGTGGAAAGAAACAGAGAAAGAGGGTGGAACGGGACACGTAGCACCTTCAGAGGAGCGGGAAGATGCGTTTTTGTCGAGGTCGTTAGAGAAGGGCGAGAAGGCTGTTTTCTCCTCTCCTCTCGTCTCTCCTTTCTTTCGTCGAGGCGGCGCATTTAAGAAAGCCCACCCCTCCCTTTCTCGTTCTTTTCGATCTCTCGTCCCTTTCTTCCCTTTCATCGCGGTAGCCGCGACTTGCCTGTGTCCTCGTCGTTAACGCGATCGAGCAACGCGCGAACCAGAGCGAAGGGTGGTACACCAACGCCGGACGAGAAACGTGTTTGTCAATAGCCTGTTAATGCGTTAAGCCATTAATCATTGCGGGCGCTCGCTCCTGTCACCGCGAAACCTTAACCATCCCCCGTAGCTACCATCGGCCTGGGGAGTGAAGTAGCGTCGCCCTTCACCCTCAACCCCGTCCCAACGCCAGCATCGAACACGTCGAGAGCTGGTCGACGTGTTCTTTCTTCGCGCGAACACCCTACTTTACGACCGCGACGAGCCGCGACGCTCTTTCAAAACGTACCAAAACCAGGATTAAACGCCTCGCGGCTTCGAACCATCCGCTACTGGTAATCAATTATTGCCGGCTACTTTTTCGTGGAACTAGTGGATGCTTGAGTGGAGTTGTTGATAGTGGATGTCGAGGGTGGAAGCGATGGTTTTTGTCGAAGATGACAGCTATCTTCAGGAGTGTAGAGTATAAAAATATCATCTTTCTTGAACTTATTAAATATCCTATTATTTCGAACCATTTACAGGAGACTAAAAAGTGCAATAAAAATTCTCGCGGCTATGTAATCGATCGTTTAATCCATTCTACAGTAGTTATGGAAAAATCAAAAACAGTGGTGGAAAAGCGTACTATAGCATAATAATATCTTGGAAGCACGGAAATTCGCTCTCTGAAATAACCGCGCGATTGCGGGCGGTTTGCGCGCGCGTGTTGCTCGTGGAGATGATGATCGGACCGCATCTATGACGAGAGACAAAGAGCGAAGTACAGAGCCGTGGAGCAGAAGGGACACAGAGGAAAGTGAGGCAGAGGCAGGAGAGAATGAGAGAGGATTCCGCCTATTTATAGCGTTCTATTCGTTTCGGGTGGCTTTCGGTGGCTGCAGGGATCTGGCATGATGGAAGGCATTATTATGGTAAACCAACGGACGGCGCTTCGTTTATTATCTTCGAGTTTATTGTGCTTCCGTGGCCGATTAACTCGTCTAGTCTCGAGATCGGAACCGCTCGTGATCTCGCATATACACGACCTGGCTGTGCGCGTTCTCTAGCCTTTTGATGCTGTCCAGCGTCGCGGTGCGATAGGAGCCGTTTGCCGGATGAAGACGAGATTCCGTGAAAATAATAGAAATAAACAAGTAAAGAGAACGACGTCGACTGATTTTTTGGTAGTGGTAGAGTGGCAGAGAAATTAAGATAAAATAGGTTTTAAAGAAATAGGAAAACTTATATAATAGTTGGTTTAATCAGGGGATTTTTTAAAACACACGTAGAAAGTAGGTACGAAATTTAAATAACAGTTTACTAGCAAATGTTTAATAATACGAACCTTTCGTTTTGGAAAATCATTAATTGATTCCTAATAATAATTCCCAAGTGGATATCGATTGTTCTCCCATTCTTCTTATAAAACTTCTGTACAACAGGAAATAGAACCATCTGAAACATCTTATTTACGCTAGGTCGGAACGGTATAACAAGATCGTACGATAAATCGAACAAGACAGAAACTACAAACGTTTCGATAATAGAAACATCAACTCGAAAAATTTAGGGACGAGAGAAATAGGAAAACAACATAAATCGATATCAGCAATGATACTGTAATTTACAACCTCACTATGTATCGTCGAATTTAAGTACCACACATTTCCTTCCTTCAAAATGCGTTTCAAACGGTGAACGCAACACTCAGATCTGATCGTGGATTACATAGGTTCTTCAATTTGTCCCGGATGCGTGCAACTTTCGCGGATGGACGATACATGATCGCGAAAGGGACGAGAGCACGTTGCCATCCGTTCGACTACAAACTGCTTATTGTTTTTAAACGTCCGCGTCGGCGTAACGGCGCGCGAGGCTGCAAAGAATGACAGAGGATGAGAACGGAGACGATAATAATAGCCGCGTGCGAGAGAACGGCACAGGCATCGGGTTTGCTTTCGCGGCCGCTACTCGCTCGCGCCGTTTTCTCGGCTCGCCTTTATGAAATATCCTCGCCATTCTTTCCAGCCTGACTCACCGGCACCGGGCTTCATTCATGAACGCAGCCGCGCGGAGAACAGTGATCCGTACTGTGCGGCCACGCCGCTTTAATTGCGCGTGTACACGCGGCCACGCGCGCGTGTCAGTAACGGATACACCGTTTTTATCGTGGCAACGAACCGATCTTCTGTCTTTGTATACACTCACGCGTGGCTTCCTCGGAAAATTTTCTAGAACGATCTTTTTAATCTATTTTTTATGCTACCGTACTACGAATGGCATATGAACTGATACTTGTTGGAAAACATGTACAGTCCCGTACATAGGTATTAAGACATTTGCTGGCGTCGTACAGGACGTGACAGCTAACCTAGGTCACCGGACAAATGATTAATTGAACTGAATTTTGTACTAATGCAAGATAACGATGCAAGCTACAAAATGACAGTTTGTAAAAACTGTTTGTAAAAATGACGAATCGTAAATCTTGTTGTTGATTTTCGGAAAGTGCAAAGCGATTAAGAAAAGTTTCAATTTTTCGGATAATCGACTTGAAATGGAAAAAAGAAGAAGACGGTTATTCGTTACACGACCATTTCGTAGAGAACAAATTTTCTTCTTTTTACGATTCAATTTAATAGTCTGAATTTTGAATTTTGTGTTAAAGAACCGCAAATATACAATTTGGCTACATACTATATTATCGTCATCGAATATTGGATCTCGGTTCACATGAAATATTTATATTTAAACGATGTCTGAATAGATATTGTTTAGATAGCGACACAAAAATTACATAATTAACATCGAAATGTACTACTGTATCCGCTACTATCATTGCCGTTACCCTCGCTATTAGCCTGATTTAATTAATTATTAGCCTCTTGGATTTCCCTTTGATATCGAGAGTATTGTAAATACTGTTGTAAACCTTCTGAATACAGCATTGAAACAGAGTATCAAATGATTTACAAATATACCTAGAAATTGTAACATATCCGTCATTCATCGTTACGATACGCAATCGATCGAAAGATAAATATAATTATTAATCGAAATATCGATGGATAAGAAAATCAAATTGTACTAGTTAATTCTATCGCAATTAGATTTTCTAACTTCTATACGTATTTTCAGATTTGTATTTAATTTGCTCGATAATGATAATGATAATAGTCTCGCCAAAGCGTTAATAAAATTTCGATACGTTTTATATAACATATTCGATATTGAGATAACAATTTTCCATCGTAAGTGCTCAAATACTTTCGTGTGCCAGCGTACGAATATCAGTTGAGAAAGGTTACATTTCTCACTAACCTTTCTAGTAGTCACTGTCTCCATCCTCATGCAAGCGTATGGCACTATCTGGGATGCACGAGCGTCACGGCCAGATAGATACAAGGTTACAAGAGAGCCGAGACTATCGAGGTATTGCCGCCGCGGATTCCTTCGACATTCCCGGCCACATTCGCACGCTCAACGTCCTTATCGTGATTTCGAATCAGCGCGGGCGAGACGCCATTGTCTGCTGCCACTTTAAACGAAGAACAATTAGACGCGCTCGCGGAATCGAAACCTCGAAGAAGCAGGTTCTTTATGGTCTAAGACTTCGATACCAGTCGTTTGATACAGCTCGAGTGATCGCTCTGTGCTCGAGCATGAGAACGGATGCGGACCGAACAAAGGGTCCAGTCTCCGCTCGATCTGATTTTCTGTAAGCGTTACTCTGTGCCGCTGTTCGCTTCGCGTGTCGCGATTAAACGAGCTATTGAAGAAGGGGAATGCGTGTCGGCGAAACAATGATACGCATCCACTTTACAGGAGACGAGAAAACAGAGGTTCTTTGGTGGCACGTTGCTTGCAGAGTTAGTTTCTGCTTGAACGTTCTCCGGTATCGCCTTTGCCAGCTGAATCGACAAAGAGTTGAAGCAAAGAGAAGCAACTGTATGTCTGTGAATTTGTATTTACAATGCGTTGGATTAAAGTTTCGTGGAAGTATAGAAATAAAGTACACGACAGGAATTCAAGCTTACAAACATGCTGTTCTCTCGATGTAATACAATTACTTTTGCTATGGTTAGTGATTTGGAAAAATTCCTTGGAGAACTCTTATCAAAAATTTCTTATTCTACTGATCCATCATCGCACGCAGTCCAATTTCCAAATAAATTCTACGCGACAGTTTATGCCAGGCTTATCTCAAACCAACGCCAAAACACATTTTCTGTGGTCGTTTATTAATTTCTGTTCGAACAAATTGCCGAAAGAATGTCGCTCCTAAACCCACACACCTTCACTTCACCTCGATCGATCCACATAATCCACTAACGCGAACAAAAATCCACTGCAAGATAAGAAAGAAAAAACGGCAGGAAACCCGCTCTTACAAGATACGTACATTCATGTAAATACTCTCTCGCCTAATTGCCCGGACGGAACACGCGCGACACCCGTGAACCGCTTCGTTTTACTCCAATTAGTCGGCTCCGCTCCAGATTCCTCGGAGACTGGCCTCGGAGCACCTGGTCAACAGGTATCTTACGAAACTCCTGTCAATCAACCGTTGATCAAATATACACTACTTCATTTGTCGCTGCACCACGCGGATCTCTGGCGCGCTAATCGGTCATCGACCTACGAGAGTCTCTTAAACACCTCAACCAGTCTCCTTTCCGCCGTGGATAGCAACGACAATGCGGGCGGCCGCGGTTCGCCGGTTCCCGTTATTTGCTGCGTCGCGATGCACGCCCACGCGCGCTTCCATGCATATGCACGAGGCGGCGCGTGCACTCGCCTATTATGGCCGCGCGGAATACGCTTCGATTTCGATCGCCATCGGACACCTGTCACGCGTACTCGAGCGATCGCGTGGCTTTCTATTTATACGGGCGCGCATTTACCGATGTGTGAGTTCGGTTGGCGAACGAGTCATCCTTGTAAAAAGTCTTTCAACCTCGCGAAGACAGTGGATGTAGACGCGTGCGCGAGCGCGTAGAGGGTGGAGACAACCACGATGAAACGATAGAGGGCCAAAGAAAAGCGTCCGACAAAGGTTACTATTTATAATCAACGGGACTCGCATCACCGGATGGGCCAGGCGGGGGTGCGCGAAGAAGAACCAGGCAGAAACGGTAGAAGAAGAAGAACACGACGACGAACACGAAGGCGAAGAAGAAGAGGAGCCAAGGTGAAAAAGGAAGATACGGAACGATGCAGAGAGAAGCTGCCGGTCACGCGCAGCAACTGCGATATATTAATAATGGGAGCAACAAAGCGACAAGGAAGAAGCATAAGGGACAGCAGGGGCAAAAGGAAGAGAAAAAGCAGAAGGGGGGCGAACACCGTAGTCGCATCCTCTTCTATTCTCTTTGCTCTCTCGATTCCTGTTCTAAATTCGTCGCAGGCCTCGTTGCAACCGTTTGGCTTAAGGCTAACGGTCCGTTCGCTCTCTTTCTTCCTCGCTTTCTCCCTGTAGCCCTCTTCGTATCTCCGTTACTCCTAAAGATTCCTCTAAACGCGTCTCCTTCTTCGTCTTGGGGATCGCGGGAGTCGGCGACTCTCATTCATGAGAAGAGCAGCGGAGGACGCTAGAGCACCGAGAGAATCCGGCGAAGGGACGCGGCAAAGCGGTGACCGAACAACGAGACAGAGACGCTAGAGCCGCGCGAGGAGGACCCGAGCAAGCGCGAAAGAGAGCGCCGGAAACGGTCGCGAGCCAATGTTCATTCACAAGCGGCCACGACTGCCGGCTGCTCGTCTTCTTGGTCCTCTTCTTCTTCTTCTACCGCTGCCACTGTCGCTTGCCTCTGCGTCCCGTATCGTTCTCCTCCATTTTTTTTCTTCTCCTCTCTTCGTCCAACACCGTCGTTGTCGTGCTCGTCGTCGTCGTTGGTCCCGGTCGCCGTCGTCGTCGTCGTCGTCGTCGTCGACGTCGGGAGCAAAACGTGCCGACGCCGCGTCGTTGTCGTCGTCGTGCATAAATCTCGTCCTCTCTGTCACGTGGCTCGCGTCCCTTCTCGCTTCTACACCCACTACCAGAGGCCGGTAAATCCATGGAAAGGAGGATGCAATACACGTACGATACTCATTGTTCTTGTCTGCTCCCGCACTCGGGAGGCCGGTTACCGGAATAGAATGGTATCCCGTGCGGGTTAATACGGTGCAACGTATAACGATGACCCATCTCCTCCTCCGCGACGAAACGAATCGTCGTACGGGCGAACGTTTCAAATCCTCCGATGCATACGCAGTCTAAACACAAAACAACGAACTCACCGGTTTTTGCTGTTTTTGCACACCGGTTTTGTTTCGATCGCACCGGGGAAATTTAGACCGCGTTTCCGCTCGTCTGATACTCAAGCGACAACTTTGTGTGCCATCTTGTCGCTTTATTGCGACGATAATATCGCCCCGGGGGAATGTCTTTGTCGTTGTAGGAGATGAAGAATAGCTGCTACTGAGAGGATTAAAATGGATTATGAAGGAACGCTTACTTGTTATTCATATGGCTGCTTGGTCGAGCGCGTCTTAATTTTGAAATCCGAAAGTTTGACTGCAATTCACGTTTAAAGTTGCTTTTAATTTAAATAATTGTCACATGACACGATGCTCGTATTCGTATAATATGGTCAAAAATTGCGATAATTTCATGCAATATAGTACTTCAATTACATAGTTCTCATAAAAAATATCAGAGAACACAAATGTCATGTTTCTTTGACTTTTAATTATAAATTTCATATAACACGATTGTAAAGAACAAAAAATCATTTAACAATCTGTTATTTTGAGAAACTTATTAAAAAACGATTGTTATACTTGGATCTATCCGCGAACGCTGAGTGTCTGACTAGAAACTGTACCTAATCTACTTACGATACAAGTCTACCGTAACTCTCGACTCTTTCATAAATGCAGCGTAGCTTATTTTCAAAACATGAATATATTCTTGGAAAATACATTATATAATATCCGTTATATCACGAGTAGTAACAAACCAACGTTTTACAGGAAGTAAAAAGAAAATCTTTTTCCAAGCGTATCGCGATGAAACAGTCCAGCGAATATTGAACATAATAAATAAAATAATCAACATAATATATATATAATACATATAATTAACACTTCTTCCTACCGAAGCAACGATGATATAGATTTCCGCACGAAGCTCATTCGCATCGTTCGCCGATCTTAATAAAACTTACAATTAGAAACCTTTCGTGCGTTCGAACCGAAAGACATTCTAAATCGTAAAACGGTTATTGTGGTATTGTTTTCTAATTAAGTTGGTACTGCTACTCGCTAAACGGTGATACTGCTGTTTTGATAATATTCCACAATAAGGAAACAGCCTTGCCGCGATATAAGTGGAACAAACGGTGATTCTTCTTATGTTGCGATGCACCAGGAAACTCACATTTTCCGCAATAAGCATGTCCACGTGGAACGATTCGCCGAACGGGACCAAATACGTTTCGAGATAGTTCATGATTTTACGGCTCTCGCGTCAGGCGCTCAAACACAATTATAATTTTTAATAGTTAATTAATCAGCGTTCCACGACCGAGTCGATCTCGAAACACGGAGAAACACGTAGTATACGCGGGTAGTCGGCTCCTCTTTCATCAGAAAACGCGTGTATACGCGTCTCGAGTGCGGCGTTCAGCGTTCTGAATCGAAATAACCTTCGCAAAACGATTCGAGGACCGCATTTTGGGGAGAGGCGTGCACGTAGTGGCCCAAAGAAAAAAGCGCATCGCCGCGTTTTGTGGCCGTCGATAAAAAGGCTGCATCCGCGAAGTGGACGAACTTCGTTGCCTCGCTGTACACGTGTACGAGAGAGCGTGTACACGCGTGTAGGATGGCGCGCGCGCTCTTGAGCGTATGCGTGCACGTGTGCGTGTCTGTTCTGTTTAGTTCACCGGTGGGGATGGTAAGGGGCGCAAGTCAAGGGTGCATTGGTGCGGAGGACGAGCAGCAGCCAAGAGAAGAGGGGGAGTGGGTTTTGCGGAGGACATGAAAGGGATGCGCGCCGACGCCATTCTCGTCCATTCCTCTCGCCGCGGTAGGAACAGCGAGGGTGGCACGGGGGGTGCGCGTTACGACCCTCACACAGTGCCAGCGTGAATGTGTACCTGTGCGTGCACGATGAGGACGAGACAGGATATTCTATCTGACACGGCCACGACGAAGGCAAATGCAACCGAGAGATCGAACGCGACTCGGCTGAAACTGAGCGGCGAGAACGAAGGAACCCTCGCCGGTTCGCTCGCTCTGACGCACGTAGGCTTTGAGTTGGCAGATTCTGTGGCCGCGTTTGAATCGTGGATTTCGCAGGATAGACGCGGGAACATGTAAAGTTTTTTCATTTCTTCTTCTTAGAGTAAGAAAGGATGAACTTGATGATATCGTTGATTGTCGATTTTTAGCGTAATCATAGATTTTCATAATCTTTCTTGATATTTCATTATTGTTTTCAGTATCGTCTTAAGTTGTATTAGAATCCTTTCCGCCTTTCCTACGTAGAGCAAACAAAAATTAAATCTCCACAGACTTCTTAAATAGTTTGAGAATTAAAGCGCTGTCTGGTTATAAAACTGGATAGATTACCAATTTTTAATTTGATACGTAAAATTTGTGTTCGATCAATTAAACCATTAAAGGGTGCAAAAATCGTGTTGCAATAAATATCGACGATATCTTTGAATTTCTACAATACGGTCATCCACCTTATCTCTTTAATATCGTTAACAATATCAAAAACCTTCATAGCAAAGCCACATAGCGAGGCTCCAGATTCACAAAATCGAGCAATGGCGCAACCGAACACCTGCAGAGATTTCTACCTGACCGAGCTGCAGGGAGCAGCGCCGGGCGGAGGTGGAAGAAACGATCCAGGGATGTGGGCGGACAGCTCGGCGACAACAATAAGCATTGTGATTTGCGCGGGTGTGCCTCGACTCTCATTGGTCGGCTTCCACCACCTCCACGACTCTGTCGTAGGGCCGTCGCCGGCGGCCGGGGGTTGTGCCGCGACCGCCGCCTCCGACCGAAACAATAGACAATGCGCAGCACCGCCGCCGCCGCACCTGATCCGACGGGATTCGAGCGCCAGTTGAAACGCCGGTCGCGAGCCATTTCATTCGCCAACCCGGAAAATCGAAGGGGACTCGATTAATAGTCGTTTCCCAATGTCGAACCAGCTACCTTTATTGGAGGCTGGATTCGCAATGGGGTTGGAAGAGAGAGTTCATTGTAATCGAATGTTTCGGAATATGAAAGGTTTAAGGATGCACCTTTGGTTGATTATAGAGAATTACGAGATTTAGCGAGACAGTAAAAATTCATATTAATTTGTTTTATAATTTACGTACGGTGTACACCTACATAAATTTATGAATAAGGACCTAATCCTTCATACGTACAGGATATATCTGAAGTATTTGCTACAAAGCGATAATTCCTGGAGTCGCATTTAGAACCCTATCCTATAAACCACCTGGACTACGTAAGTTACGTTTACCAAGTAGGATAAATAATGTTTGGACCCTGTGCCAGGATCGCAAGTCCCGTTAAAAGGCATGCGTAAATCGCCGGCGTTCACTGTCTTAGCGTGCCACGTGATACGCGTCCTTCTCTTCGCTTACCCTATTCATTCGCTAGGAAAGGGAGGAGCGAGAGCTGCTAGATACAAAGACGACGAGGAAAAAGATAGTCGAGAAGCTAAGAGCTGAGGCAACATCGAACACGGCAGCGCTACAGCGTACGCTGCCCATCCTCGGCGCTACTACTACGCCCAGCTCGGCGTCCGTGGCTCGTGTCCTCGGAAAGGGCTGGCAGGGGGTGGGAGATCTCGTTATACAGACTAGGGAAGGACAACGAACGGGGTAGGGGGGGTCATACGGGAAAAGGGATATCGGCGGGCGTGCACAGGTGAACGGAGATCCTCGCGAAAACCCGACGACAACGAGCGTCGGCGCAACACGAAGACGACAACGGCAACGACCACTACGACGACGAAGCGTACGTCGACGACAGAGTGGCAGCGCAGAGAAGCCAGAAACGAAGGCGTAGACGAGGACGAGGACGAGGACGCGAACGAGGACGACGCTGACGGGTCGTGGCTGTGCCGCGGTGGTGGTAGTCTGGCAGTGCAGTGTCGGGCAGAGCGCGCGCCTTCGCGTGGGTGTCAGAGGAAGAAGGCGGGACGTACGCCCGAAAAGGGGCGTGGCGGGCAAGAGAACCCGCCGCCGCCACCGCCGCCGCGGCCGCGCGTCGGCCCGTCCGCTGCCGAGCGACAGCGACACGAAACGAACGGCCACCGGTGCGACAGAGAAAGGGAAAACCGCTGAAACGAGAAAGAGCTAACGAACGTGCCACGCGACGAACAGAGACGACTTGATTCGCGTCAACTAGCGATCGTAGTAGCGTAGAAGAAGGAAGGGGCAGTAACGGCGGAGTGCGAGCAAGCGCGACGAAGAGGAGGCGAGGCGGGTAACAAAAGCAAAAGGAAGAGGGAGCGAGCGCGGGAGATCGAGAGAAAAGACGAACACAGGGAGAACAGTAGCGGGGAGGCGAGAGTGGCGCAGCGCGGGCGCCGAAGCGGCGCGGAGTGGCGCGGAGTGGCGCGGCGCGCCGCGCCGGCCGCCACCAGGCAGCGCCTCCGAATCTCATCCCGTTCGGTCCTCGGGGGCTTCAGTCAGTCAGCCGACGCTCCGAGACGCGGTGATTATTCCCATTGTATGCCCGCTGCTCGAGGGGGGGTTTCTTCCACCACTGACTCTCGTTTCCTCTCTCGCTCTCTCGCCCTCGCGGCCTACTGCTGCTACCGCTACCGCTACTGCTGTTGGCTGCTGTTCTGCTGCTCACCGTTGTCTACGTCGTCGTCGACGCGTTTCAGAGCAGCGCGTTCTCGCGCGTTGCAGGCATCCGCGATAGTGTCGAAAACCGGGAAACGGAGCGTCGGTGTCGATCGTAAATTCGCTCTCGATCCGCGACCAACAGTCGTTCTTAATCTTCTTACTTGTTCTTCTTCCGCTTCTCCTCGTCTTCTTCTGTTGGACAAGGGAAGATCCGGGCCAAAGACACGCGGATCAACCGGATTTCAACCGTGCGTGCGTATGTGCGCGCGCGCGCGCACCCTCCGGAGCTACATCGATCTTCCTGTCTTCCTGCGAGTGAGAGATAGATCGGCTGTTACGTCGCGACGGAACCTCAGCCGTCTCCAAGAATCATGACGTAAATGCGTGTTTGGGACCAGCCGGCGTTTACGGTCGTCCGAAGACTGGAGTACTCTGCGTACGCAAGAATTCTTACCGGTTATACGTGGCCGACCAGTGAAACGATTATTCTCCGACTTCGCCGCATCGAGTGCTGTTTGACGTCCGATCTGTCGATCCGCGGCACAGCCGACACATGCTCATCTCTGCTGCCTCGGATCGTTGGTTCTCGTTCAAGTGCCGGTTCTGTGCGGGGGTGTAAAGTATACGTATATATTTTGTAATTACGTGACAAGTGCCACGAAGACGTCGAAGGGTAGTCGAAGCTACCAGCGCGCGAGCAGGATGATATGAGCACGCTTGGCAGGTGAGTGAGACGCACGAGCACGTGACCGCGTTGCGAGAACGATACCGGTGTACCGGCGACGGTGTGTATACTCGTTACTTCTGTCACTTCCCTTTCTCACTTTCGATTCCAATTAACAACCGCCTTTTCAAAATTTAGCAGATCGTCATCTACGTATACTCGCTCTCTTTGTCAGCCACTCTTCAGTTTCAAATTAATGCCACATTGCCTACGATCGTTTGGAGCATTATTTACAAATTATTCCAAATGTGTGCGTACTCTCCCTGGAGCACGTCGCTCAGCGTAATCTGTCCAATACTCGAACGATAACGGTAGTGGGGCGCGTGTGTGCGTGGCCAGCGTGTGTTCCTGCCAGACAGCCCGTGTGCACACGCAGGGCCATGTGTTCCCGGCGAAAGAGGAGATCGACAGCGAGAGAGAATTGGGAATACGAAGAAGGGTGGCCGAGAAAGAGAGGGAATCGTGCATCGCATCTGACCCAGTGACCCTCCCTTGACTGTGCCTGTTTCTACCGTTTCCCCTTAATGCCGCTACCCTCTTCTTTGGGTTTCTCCGGCTCCTTCCTGCTCTCTATCGTCGTCGTCGTTGTCGTAGCCTGTGTCCTACGCGACCCTCTCAAAAATCTCGAACGATTTCGTCTTTCCTTCTCGGTCGACCACTTGACGCACTCTACAAATCCTCTGTCTCCGCGTTCAACGTGTCTGAACATCTTGTCAAAAGGGGACAGCGAATGATCCCTGGGAAATAAAGTCGACTTCTTCTCTGTAACGTGGCCGGCCTTGCTTATCCTGCATCTTAGGAGAAAAACAGAGAGAAAAACGATTCTTTTACATGGGATAAAGACACGAGTGTCATCGATGGGACGATTATCACAGTGGCAGATATTTAAACGTATTCGAGAAGTGGAAAATTTTCACAGCAGATTTTAAGTTTGCTGTTTCTAATCGTCGAGTGTCATCTCGTGGAAAGCTTCGTTTCAATTTTCCATCTTCCGGTTCATGGATAGGCAGGCTGTAATACGCTCGAGATCGAAAGTACGCGGCCTGAAAACGTGCAACGCGCGAGCTTGCCTCGCGTCGACATCAAAGGGTAAAGTCGCTGGTTTGCATAAACAGCTAAACCGGAGCGCGAGGGGACGCCGATGGGAGCAGGATAAATCTTTCATCGTGTCCTTAATTAAAATCGGTGTAATAGTATTTTTATTGTAGAACCACTCGGGCTACCCTTTGCGTTTGATCGAGTTTCATGACAAATTCACCGCCGAATCGAAACTATTTTCCGATGTTTGATGATTTCGGTATCTTCAAACGTCTCAATGCTTTTGATACGTTAACCATGCCCGTGAATAATAATCCATGAAACAAAGTGTTTGTGAATTATTATCGAGGTTCCATAAATGCCACGATAATCCACGTAGTAATATTTTTATCGGGCTACCATTAAACTTGTGTGTTGGATCATGTTTCTGAACAAGTACATACATCCCCAATTCCGAGCGTAACTCTTTTTGTCGTTTGATGATTTTAATATATCGATCATCGTTGTTACGAATAATAAATCGTGAAACAAGATACGCGAATTATTCCCGGGACTCCGTAAATATCATGAAATTTCGCGTAGACAACAGACAGGCGTCTGCACAAGCACGAAACTAACATAGGATGCTACAGCGTCGCGAGGTTAGTTGGGCTGACTATCATCCCAAAATAAAACGCGACTGTCAACGTTGCATTGTGTCTACTGAACAGTTGAACACAATATCCGTGGTTGTGTCAAGTAGAGACAAAATTCCGAGAATCAAGCAACATCTCTCTACTCTATCTATCTACTCCCACAATCTCTACTCTCGCGTGTAGTGATATTAGATTAGAGATGTGGACGAAGTATATCTCGTGCAACGTACACAACGTAAGGAAACACGAAACAAAAAAGTTTCCAGCACCAAGAACATCCGAAACGGAGCTTCGGGGAACGAGTTATTGGACGTGTCTTACGCACCGTAAAATTACTACTGTCGTGCCACTAACTCCTAGCGTTCTTCGTATGCCCCCGTGCAACAATCGCTTTCTTGCGAGAATTCGGCTATTAAAAGGTTTGTTTGGTCTTTGCGAAAGTTGAAAGAGATTAGACGCGATCCGGGATTCATGCGTAATATACATATTGTTTGGATATAAGATTGGAATAGAGGGAGAGAATTATTGTTATTGAGTCTTTGTGTTATTTGATTAGACGTGTAACAGTTGCGCAGTCTACTTATAGAGATGTCGGTTCGCTGATTTAGATATTGAACAGATGCTAGGGTATAGAGGAAGCCGATGAAATTAAGTGGAATTCGAGTTAGGTGTGGGATTTATCGATTGGAAAATTCAGGTGAGACAGTGGTTGACACGTGAAATTTGACAAGTGATAGAAATTGGTTAGCGTTTAGATGAAATCTGAAAATAGCTAGAAGTTAATGCGAATATATCTAATTAAAAAGTACAAAATAAATGTTGCTCGTTCTGCGATACTGTGATTAATTAGGAAACTTAAGGATCATAATTATTTTGATCACAATCGCCAAACTTAATACCGGTGTATTTTCGTACATTATGCGATATATTAAATTATATATTTAATACACGAAGTGGTTAAACGATAGAAGTAAAAATAAATAGAATTAGTTATCTTAGCGCGTAAGTGTCTTTCATCCTATGACAGCCTTTATTCAAGAATAATCATTGAACAATTCTAATACTCTAAAAACTTACCTTTGAAAATCACAGAAGAATTTTCAAAATTAAATCTCTTCTTAATTTCTGCTTCAAACTTTCAGTTTTCTTTCACGCGAAATGTTTCTATTCCGCTGTAATTTATCGCGACACTGTACCCCCGCGTTTTACAGTCATCGTCTTTTGGCTCCAATCTGACAGCTTCGACAACCGAAACCGTACAAGACAGAACAAAGACCAAACTACAAGAGTCTCTGAATAATTGAATTTCAGCAAAATCCTGCACTATTCTACGATATTTCGTTTTATCGATCACTCTGAAGCGTCTTAATAATCAATTAGTCAGGTTTCCGAGCAAAGCTCTGTTACCCTCTCCGAGAATAATCCGCGGATTCTAGGTGCGCACTGCCGAGCGTACGCCACGGTTCACGCCAAAAATACCGAATAATCTCGAGAGGAGCGTGATAATTAACAGCGAACGCATGGTGTCGAGGAGCGTTCGTGCAAAACGCCTCGTGCATGCATTGTTGCACGCGCGTTGCATAATTAGGATGTACCGATCGATAGCCAAGCGAAAATGAAGGTGAAAATGAAAAACCCAATCTAACTATACGAATCTCCGCTTTGTCTGTATTTCTCCATTATTCATTGTATTCTACGATATCGACTTTATCGAATCTTGCAATAGGCTCCGTAGATATCGGTTTATTAGTCCCTGACGAATGAAAGCGTCTCTGGTAGACGATCGAAGAGGTCGAAATAAATGATTTTGATTCCTAATTAGGTCAATATCGGTTTCTGTTGCACTAACTCAAAGTCGCTCGAAGGAAGGGTAACAGACGAAGGAGATGGTAGCGGAGGAAGCAAAACGGAGTCATGAAAGATCGGTGTCCTTTTCTGCGTGCTCGTCTGAAAAGATTCGCAGAGATACAAAGTGTCTTCAGACACGATACATCATATGTATCTGCTTTCCGATTCTGTCGTTCTTTCTATTCGTTCATCGAGCCGAATGAGAAAAAAATGCAGAGGAAAAAGAAAAAACAGAAGATAAAGGGAGGAGAAGAAGGCGAAAAAGAAACAAAGGCCGGAAGTAAAAAAAAGTGTATGTGGAAAAAACAATATAGGCGCGTTTCTTTACGTAACGCCGCGTTCGCAGCAAGTGCGTTCGTTTCTGCATTTTTCCGCGTCGTTCACCAGAGTAAAAAGGCGGGAAAAAATGCGAATGGAAGAGATCAAATGACTACACAGAGACAGACTTTGTTATCGAAACGTTTCTATATCTCTATCCATATTCATCGACCGCCTTTACATTTGTATGATCTCTCAGCGCGCGCCACGCGTAATAAATCCCCGCGTCGCATGGATTATTAGGCCCGGCAGCCTCTCTCTCTCACTGGACGTATTATACCTCTGATCAATGACCAGAAATAAGATACCTGTGTGCACGTACGCTTTTGCTGGCCACGGTAAATAAAATGATGATAACGATGCTGTAAAAACCGCGGCTCTAATCGGCCGCGTAATGTTGCAATGGCCACGCGTTTTAGTTTGTCGCGCTCGAAACACTTGAATATCAGTTACGAAGATACGTGAAACGTATAAAAGCCATCTCGTTTATTTTTTTAATTATTTTTCGTTTCATTTCAAAATATTGCGTGCAAACGCCTTGATAATGCTTTATAAGAACCATAATCTAATCTCCAACCGCTTACATAATATTAGAATGGCATTATCTTGCGTTCCTCTCAGATACGATTCTTCGAGACGTACACGTAATGTCGAGACTTCCAATAAATTATCGTGCCGTTTAGATTTCCTTTCGAAAACGTGGATCTGAATTTTCTTCGATTATTATTATACTATGGATGCTTATTCATATTCATATTTTCGCGAACGTTTAGCTCATAACTTGTAAAATGTATTTGTTTTATTGTGATAAGGAACTTGTTATTGTTATAAAAGAGAATTTAATAGTATTGATAATCTGTAACAATCGTAAGCGAGTTTTATGTATCTACATCTGAAATATAGAGCATACGTGATTGGACAATGCTTCGCAGGAAGTACGATTTAATTGACAATTAGTCTCGTGCTGTAATAATATTAATTAGTCTTGCTCTCAAGAATATGCTTATAATTCATTAACACGACTATAGTTAACGACTAGAATCGTCTTCGTTCTGTTTGACTTCGAGAAATAGTAGCTTCTTTCCGACTGTAATATCTACGTCTGAAGCACACAAGGGGCCGAGATAAGAATGAGACAAAGGATTTAAAGCATTTATAGCGAGGACACTGATAATTCGAAACTGGATTTAAAAATTGACAGTATTTTTGAAAATGACGAATGTAGTATACTTATCTAGAAAAAATCACGATTATTCAGTTTCCAGAAAGAATGTAACTCGCATCTTTGTAAAATATCGTCGTATGCTTTTGGTGCTCGTACTTAGTAATACAAAATAAAATATGAGCTTAGTTTTGTTTAAGCGGTTTCATAAACTGCGCATCAAAGATCGCTGAATGCATTACGGTCGAACGAATTTGAATTGCAAAAATCATGTAGGTCATATACTTTGACTTTCGTCTGTAACTTAAAAGTACGTATTATTCTAGTTTTTTTCCTCAATGCGTAACGTAAAGAGTATAATTATACCGATAATTGACAATAATACAACAATCTAATCGCAGATTAGTTATGTGACGCAATGATTATGATATTTAAATCTGCTGTATAACGTTTTCGAACTTAAAACTCCATTTTCTTGTCCATTTAACTTAAAATGTCATCTATCAGTATAATAACTTTGCAAACAGAGTTGCTACAGTGTCCACCGATAAGATCGATTATTATTTCTTAACTTCATATTTGCGTTTAAATTATGTTGCAGCCTATGATTAGATAAGTACCACACAGTATTGTCAAATTTTCTACTATTTATCTGCGTGATAGCTCTTTAGAAGATGACAGACTCTTTAAAAAACCGAAATCATATCTCTTTGACGTTTTCTTGTTTCCTTCGCAATTAATACATTGTCAATTATTCGAATTGTTTGTCTTCGTATTTGTACAAACAAATGTAAAGAAGTTTCATAAAGATTCATGCGTTCGGTATGAAACACGAAGACAAAGTTCATCGTATCGAAATATTACTTGTTACAAACGTTACAATGTGGTAGATTACGTGGAATATCTGCGATGTTGAAGTGACGAATGTTTATTTTCAAGTAGATGATTTTTCTGTTAAAAAGATAAAACAAACTGAAGCACAACAAATAGGAATATTTCTAAGTTTCACATTACACGTCGTTATAACGTTATAGGACAATTAAAATGTACTATACTTCATGAAATACCAATTAAACTATCTGCCAAAGCTTTAAAAATGTATAGTACAATTGATATCAGCAATCGACGAACTATCGATCCTTATTCCGATAAGCTCCGACACTCACGAAAAAACTTAGTTGGTGAAACAAGAAGCGAAACTCGAGAAATCATTTTATTTGGCGTGAAATACGTGGACGGGTCTATAATTACGTGTGACACGTCGCGTCGGTCCATACGAATTCAGAAACGTATGCATCGTCTTCACAATGTTTCTCGCGCGATTGCGTCACTGCGAGGCGGACAAAACGTGCGCGCGCGCTATCCCCGAAGTGTCAAAACGTGCGAGCGCGGTCACACTCTTCGTGTATATCTTCGTCATTGGCGAAAGAAAAAAAGTCACGATAACGTGGTCCAGGCCGTATCAACGAAAAGAACACACGAACCGTTGTTGCGCAACCGGCGACTAACAATATGTATAAACACTATACAACGGCAGAGCGTATCTCTCGCGATGATGCTCGTGCGAGCATGAAAATATATTCATGAGATAAGAGGTATTCTTGTCGAGGGAAGAAGTTTAGGAAAATGAAAGAGATTTTATGGGTCAACGGGGGATAATTGTTAAGAATTTCTTGTCGCGTGGCTTAATGAGTATGGTGTTCGAAAAATAGATAATTAAATTTCGAAAAAATGTTCTACTTCGTTCGAATTTTTCGACTGCGTCGAACCTAATATGATCCACAGCGATGAATGCCTAATACATTGATTAACAGCGTACGGGCAATCGAAACTTCGCATTAATTCGCACGCCATTTTTTCGCAGATGCTCGTTAATGAATAACCAAGTAGATAATCGAATGATCGTTTTACGTGATATCCTTTTAATCTGAAAACGATATATGTTGGAATGAAAGAAGATACATATACGTGAATGATAATTAGATCTGATAGCGTGTTTGATATTGACATTATGTATGTATCTTGGATAATTATAGAACATATTAATTACAAATTATTTCCTATGAGTTATTGTTTGTTGCTTAAATTGGTTTCCATTTAAATAAATTGTATGCTATTAAAAATTCGAAATTCTGATTCTTGTTTAAATTACAATTTCAGACGATTTTTCTAATCTGATTTCCGTATGATACTTCTCGGCTTAATATGGAAATATAAAATGGTATAAAAATTCTCAGAATATCTATGAGATAACATTTCCAACCTTCAACTTTTCAAAGCCTTTATTTTTTCATAATAAGTGCAACATTAGTCAAGAATAAAAATGATGTCACATAATGCAAGCCAATCTAATATAGTCTCTTATATTAACCTGTATTTCTATTAATTCACAGACTTAATCTAGAATAATGTTCTGTATTTAACTTCCTCAGACACAGAAATGAAACGTTTTTACAAAAACACGTGCGACGTAGCTTATGCATTTTAACGCGAACATGAGACATCCGTACACAAATATAACGTACAGAGCAAATCCGTCCTCGCGCAACTCATGACTTTTCCGTTTTTTCGATCCGAGCTGAGCTTGATCATACTGGTGCCGACGAAAATCTGTCAGCAGTTAAAGGTCTCGTCGCGCGGCTAATTAGCCTGAAAACAACGGCAAACTTTCAAAGCAAAAGAGAAGCCGGGGAAAAGGTCTGTGCTCCAATTACGACGTTTCCATGAGATCGATGGATACGCAACGACCGCTTTTTTACCGTGATCCCAAAGGTAAAAATAAAAAAAGGAAATAAAATAAAACAGGGGGCAAAAAGAAAGAAAATTTCCAGGCTGCACTCACGTTTCCGTTTCTGCTTTCATCGACGTAACGCGTGTGTGTCCTGGTCGTGAGGGCAAATAATCGTCGATCGCTCAGCGGATACGCAATCGTTGATCTGGTTCTCTGTAAAGTTGCGCAGGTAGAGACGTTGCAACGATTTAGAGAAAGAGAGAGAGAGAGAGAGAGATCGGGATAGATTAGAGTAAGTAATGAAAATATTCGGATGCTAAAAAGTATGAGTGAGATGCGTGTTTATTTTTAATATCTCGTGAGTTGAAAAAGAAAGAAAAACGAAACGAAGGCAGAACTTGCGTTTTGATGGATGAAATAAGGAGTTTATTAATTCAGGAGCTATGCCAAACTATGGATATACCAAACCGTGCAGTTAACTTTCAATCAGTTGAGTCATTGAAAATCACAATAGTACAGGTTGTATTTAAGTTGGGTTATTTAATATTAATTGATATTCTATATTTCACACGACATGTTGATGCTTTCTATCATGTAAAACATGAAACACAAATTAGAATCAGGTATTTTAAAAGCTTGCTCCAATTATACTAATTGAGGAACTTAAGATTAAGAGTTAGACAGGCTGCTAAAGAGAATGGGAATAGCATCGATACCAAGGAGGCTTCTAAATTGCAGAGCAACGAATAGCACGAATTTAGTAGGCAAGCCTAATACAATGATTTTGATCTCGCTTTTGATAATGTTCGTGTATGGGACAATTGCGCATGGGAGCGCAGGATTGTCATCGAGAAATCGTACGACCTTTTCTCGGAAGGTAATGAGGTAAGAGGCCGATTACTCTATAATCGACGTGCTCGTTGTGCCGTTACAACCGAGCATCCGTGACACAATATGTTAGTGTAACAAAGAAATAGAACGAGATCTGTGTAGGGTAGTGATACCATGGTATCAATGCGCCTTCGAGTCTTTTGTAACGCCGTGGTATCAATGTGTTCTTAGTATCTTTTATGATGCCGGTTAAAGCAATGTTGACGAAATGTTAGAATTAATTTTTTGATAAGTATCATCGTATTGTTGGTGAGCTGTAAATGGTTTTGAATTTAATCTTATATAAACGGCGCAAGAAACAAAATCGTCAATATGAAACTCTTTATCAGTTCATTCATTTGCAATTAATTTTGCAATAACCACCGTTTCGTTTTCTACATCTGCATCTATAGTTTATCCATAAAATTTGTTCAAATTCCAAGTCACAAAATACGCACATTGGATCTTCTAATTCTAACGATATCAGTACATTATTAAAATTTCAACAATATTTGGAAATTGAGAAATAGTGGCGTAGAATATACGCAAAATAAAGCGTAGAATATGAATATATAGGTATGTACGTAACTTATAGAGAGATGTAGAAAGTTATAAAACGAAGGTTGGTTACTAAGATAAAATGTTAAATATTAATCCTTTGATTTTGTTTTCATTGAAGTTCCGCTGATGAATCGTACTGCTATTAATAATTCTTCGTTGGAGGATATCTCTGCTCATTTCATGCATATTTAAAAGGGTCTAAATTACAATCTGCCGATACTTCGGTGTCATATTGCGCTGCCACCGCGATTGCTTTCGATTTATCGGTGTAATAACTTTCGAAGACTTCCAAGCAGATATTGATTATTCATACACATGCGATGTTGTACCGCTTCATCGAAGATTGATTTTCGTAATTAATAGAAAACACAGCAAGACTGTTTCTATTTTGCATCTACCACCATCTTCCTCGCCATCGATTTGTTTCTAATGGAAATTCATATTTTTCTATAAAACGATCTACACGATCGTGTCGCTGCTTTATTGTACTTATTAATCGTTCGAATTAACAAAATTCTGATAAAAATATGATATTACTGCAATTGTGAAAGCAATAATCACAAAACCAAATGACTACGTAGTCTCTTAATACTTGCCACATTCTTGCACGCTAAATACAACAGTAAACGAAACAACGAGAATTTCCTACAGCTAGAAGTTCCTTATTCAAGTCAGAAATATTCACTCGTGATAGATACAATCTAGCTTCATGAAAAATATCTAGGATCATGTAAAAATTCGTAATAATAGGTTCTGTTTATTGAAAGGGTAGAAAGATTTGCAAAACCGGACGATAAATTAACCGATAAATTACACGCAACGCGTAAATATCTTTTAACGTGGCTTCTGTTAGTACGTGTCGATCCGATTAAAAGGCTAAGTGTTTCGAAGTTACGACATACCGGGCCGGTTGTGATGTGGAACAACGGATTAGGTTTAAAAATAAACGAAATAATGTACTGCAGCGGGGAAAACAGATGTCGCTTTTCAGCCACCGGAATAGTGACTTTCAAATGCAAGCGGCGAAAGCAACGCGTAAATATCATTTATCGCCGGCTGTTTTACCAAAAGTCATCTAAGACGGAGCTTTTTCACTGTCTCGAGTCCTCTCTCTCGTGAGCAAATCGTCCGTAGCACGGAGAGTTTAAAAATTGCGCGGCCTTGTTCGAATATCGTGTGACAAAGCGTTCGAAGACGTATGCATTAATAAAAAAATATTTTACCGCTGCATTTAACTGAAAACAGAGAAATCGAGATAAAGAAATATTGACAAATATTGACAAATATAAAAATTTTACGCTTCCCTTGATAATTTCCGATAATTAATCCCCTCGATTGTCATTGGTAGATATACATAATTCGCTTAAACGAAAACATTTGAAACTCCACAAAATTCGTAGTTATTTTATCAGCGGGGACAGAATTATAGGAACTAAAACAACATATGGCTCGAAACAAAAAACAACATTCGAGTCGAGTGGAACTATTTCTTAAGATACGCGATAAACTAAAATTTCAATAAAAGTAAGAAACAGGAAGTTGCATCTCAATAGCAGCTCTTGAAAAAACGTTTGAGTCACTGTCTCCACCCCAATCCTTAGCAAGGACAAGGGTACCCACGCCAAGAAGTCCATCAAGGCGCACAAGCACACAGTCGTATAGCCAAAGCAGATCGCCTTTCGTATTCCCTCTACTGTAAAGTCAGCTCTATCGAATCTTACTTGGAATAGTAATTTGTGAAATTCTAAGAAACCAGTGCATATTCTACATGTTTCACCTTCTTCGTGCTATTTAAGATACTTCCATTCAAAGCACTATCGTTCCAAGAAAGTTACTCACTTTTATGATATATATTATACGTCTACAAAAGTTCTCAGGATCTTTTTATTCCTATATCTATAGGCACTTTACAAAACATAGAAAAAGCTTCACAAGTATAATCTTTATTTAAATTCCCTTTAATATCAAAATATCAACCTTTATCCGAATTAATTTTCTTACTATATATAAAGTTGCTTTTATGTGACAGAATTTATGACACGAGTATGCATAATATTCGTGCATACCAACGTCACCGTACTCTCAACATCGTCTCAATTCGTACAGATTAGTTCCACATTCCTTTGGCCTCGCAGCATCAACGTTCTAACATTCATCTCACGAAGATAAAAAGCCGCATTCTTTGGTTCAAGTAGCGCACGCACGTGGCCGTTTTGATCCGCGACGAATTTTCGTTCCCTTGACTGCGGTCCTTGCCGGGCGGATCCGTATCCGCGCGGGCCGACACGCGCGTGTGCGTGCGACGCAGCCGAATGACGGGGGCGGCTGCCCGGAGAACACTAACGCGTTCCAGATGCTGCCCGCTTTGTTCCCATCGATGCTCTCTTTCTCTCAATGTCTAAAATTTTCTCCGTCTTGCCGTCTACCGAATCATCGACATCCTTCTCCGTTCGCCAGCATGTGCAGTCGTTTCACAACCTTAAGTATTTCCGTTCGATTGTTTTTGTATATTTACTCTCGCGAGGCATGCGCTCGGTTCTTGCCTCGCGCTTTGTTTGGTTACTCGCGCCACGAAGAAAACGTCATCTAATCCTTCTGGAAACGCGGTTCTGCGTTTCCGTGAACGATGAATCGCGACAAAAGTTTCGAGCGACGCGTGCACACGCGTTTAACGTAAGCAAGAGTAGAATGAGGTTGTTCGCGGTCGTTTCGAGCGGAGTGTTTGGAGCGCGGAAAGCCGAGCGTGCGAAGCAGGACGAAGCGGAGGACCAGGCTAAGATTCGAGCAATTTGACACTGAACACATGGCCCCACTTCTCGAGCCCACACTCGGCCAGAAGACCCTCCGTTTCTTCTTGCGAGTTTCGCCCTTTGCGCCGCTGTGCCGGTATCCTTCACTTTTGTTCCAACCGATGCCGTTCCTCCTTTCTTTCACCGATTCTTTCGTGCTCTCGCATACCAATGCCTTCCTCAGTTTTTCCATCATCGAGATCTGGGCGTAGGAGAAAGGTCGAATTGAGAGTGTTAGTTTTAGTGACACAGTTTGGTATGGTCTTTTTTAGAGCAGAACAGATGAATAGATTTGAAGTCGCTAGGAGATTCGATGGGAATTTGGAGCAAGAATTCTTTTGAATTAATGCGGAGAGAATAACTGTTAGACTGTAGATTTTTATACATTTATGGGGAACTTCAAGATACAGAAGTGCGTAGAAAATATCGTACGATATTTCTTATAATATTTAGCAAGTGAAATAAATGTCTGCTTATATCATACATTTTTATTTCTTTTCATAAAGATATAAATGTGTATCGATATTTGTTCCATAATTATTTATAATGCCGTTTTTAACGTTATGAATATTTTAATGGTATAACATGAAGACCTTCATAATTTCATCGAGATGTTCCAGTAGTGTTCTTCTACAATAATAGAGTTGGCATCACAGCTTCGGATTGTTATTACTGTTAAAAATGAAACTCCGATAAAAAGAAATTTTTTAGGAATAGTGTGAGAAAAAAATATTGTTTGAAGTTCCATTTCAGAGATGATGTTATTATGTTGCATCGCAGGCTTAGAAAGAAATGCATAGCATGGTAGAAAATTATGGTAATGACAAATCAGTCCTTGTAAACAAGATATGCTATCTGCTACTATTGAAATATCAATCTGTTTCTCGCTACCGATCAAGATCTTGTCATTAATTTTATTTCTTTTATTCACCTTGTTGACAACTATAAACTTCTCGCGACAATGTTGATGCATACCAGTGACGGATATGATGATCGTCGTTTTTCAGCTTTTAGTTTGATTCATGATGATCCTTCGTTGCTAAATAATAGCGACAATATATAAATAATAGCACTAGCTAAATTAATTTTAGAGGCTTACATATTATTCTAATATACACACGCTATATACATGAAGTAAAAGAAGTCACAAGTTTAAAAACTTGTGATTTCCAAATCATGGAAATTTACAAACTTGTAATGTTCCAGAAGTAAAAGTTATTATTGCGAGAAAACTATACCGGTGCTACACCAACTATATTAAGGAATACCACGTTGAAAATCTACTATTTAACACTTCATTTTTATATCTAACCGGAAACACAAAAAATCTTAAGGATAAAGAAATAATTATTCATCAAGTTGTTCATTTCGCTTTCGTGGTTACTTTATTGCATAATCAAAGAATGAGAAAAAGCTCCAATAATAAACAACGGAAAAACAGTATTTACATTTTCCGTATCACGTAAAAAATTTCTATTTACTAGATGTTATTGCACAAATTTTCCACGATGTTGCAACTTATCACAAATAATAGGACTATAGTTTCAGCGTATCTTGAGAGCATGTAAATGTCACGAAGCTGCAAGCATCAGCCGCATCAGTAGAGCATAGTGAGACGCCGACAACGAAATATGCTTCCTGCGTTCCGGAAAACAGAAGACAGTTGCATTTCGTTGAGAGAGGGGTCGGCGAACTCGTCTTTGTAACATTTCCAAAACGGAAACGCGGGTTGCATCGGACGAAATCCGGTTGCCTGTCGCTACAGAGAAGTACCATTTTACGAGAGGTCGAGTCACGTGTGCCATCTTGCTATCCATACTATTGATTAGTAACTGATTAGCAACTGTCCGTCGCATTTTTCTTTTTTTTGAACGATACGAATGATACAAGTCGCTGTGTAGATATACAGAATGATCTTGAATACACAAGCTCACGAAAGTATTCGAACTCTTGTAGACATTTTTCACGAATACGTTATGCGTGTTACATACATTTTGGAATTCCATTAACGCTATATGAGACACGGTTGTCATGATTATGTTGGTTATAACACATATGGAGATAAAGTTAGGTCACACGATAGGTTCGAATACTTTTGTAAGCCAATGCCAGTAATCTTCAAGATTGTTCAAGAAATAAACGAGTAAATTTCAAATGATTATGCATACTTAAACATCGTATGTACAAAGAACGTATCCTTATGCATATTCGTAACTCACTCATAATTCACAGATAAAACGTTAAGATACTCGACAAAATGAATTATATCTTGTAAAAATATCCATCTTTAATTACAGGCTAATTATATTAATTTAAAACGATTTGCATTTCAATAATTTAGAACCGCGAAAGACCGATCGTCCAATGAAATCGCTGGACAACCAACGCTCGAAACTTGGACCATCGATCACGAAATCACCCTGCATTCGAATCAACGTTCAAACTCCCTTTCATCCCCGCGATCCTCGTTTCTGTTTGTCGAATCGAGTTAACTCCGATCGACAGTGACGCACAGTGCGACTTCTTAAATGAATAATCTCGTGTCGGTGAATCGATCGAAAGGGAGGCGCCATCGTGGGGCTTTCAACGTCGAAGAGAAAACAAAAAATCGAATCAAATCGTATCGTACACTGGGTTATGAATATCCCGCCGAATCACTGCGAGATAAGGCCGTACGTATTCGTATGTGCATGCGTTGCAACGCGCGTCGTAAAAATGATTTTTACGTAACGTCGGCCGCACGTGCTAAACCGAGACGGCTGCGTTCTTTCTTCTGTTTCCACCTTTCTCCGTACATTTAATTGACAGATCTCTCGGTCACGCGTTTATCTTCGTATTATTCTTCTACTCTATTCCAAATGAGGGAACGAGTACGTTGTCGGTGCTCCAATTGTTCGAGAAACAATTTCTTTCGTTTGAAAAGGAAGCGTCGATTTTACTTGTTGCATTTTCTTCGATTTAGATTCGGTTTTCTACAGATTCCGTAAATTGTAAGTCTTTCTTAGTCTCGTTCGCTTGACGATAATATTTTATTATAATTGTATTCGTATGGTAATTTCGTGTATTAAGATGAGCCAGGGTTAGCCAAAATTGATTAAGATCGAATCAAAAATCGAATCTTTTCTCGTAAATAGAGAGATCAAAATTAGGAGTAGAAATATTAAGAAATATACATACATCAATCTTTGCTTATCGCTTGGAATAAAATTTACAGATGTGATTATTTAAATGAAAGTCTTCTTCTAGTATTGGTTCCTTATAAAACTGGTCATAATTCTACTGACATTAATCTATGTAAAGAAAGTTCGTCGTAAGCGTAACTTCCTCAGTCGGATTGGGCATTCTTGAGCAACGTGATATATTCTCCTCTTGGCAGAGAGTATTTGTTTTTTCAGTAAGCCTGATCCCGTGCTAGATTTCGGATTTTCGGCAAAATGTAGAAATCAGGTAAAAGCAATATATCATGTAGACGTTTATTTAGAACATTCACGCGATCCAGACGTAAAGATATAGGCATGTACGTGTGATTTGGCGTGTAAACATATAAATTCGTGATTGATCGACGTATTTGAGGATCTGCATCGGAGGATCTGGATCTGGATTTGAGGATCTGGACTTTTTTATTGGAATTAATCAACCAGTCACATAGTCAATTACAATTTTTGATTATAATTTCAAATTGCAATTTAGTTAATTCTTAACTGTAATCCTAAAACAATTGCCCTACATTCTTATTGACCTTATTTTCCTCAATTCTCATTTTATCTGTTGAGTATTGCATTATTGTATTGTATCATTATTTTAACAATTATTTTAACTATGTTACCGACGAACCAAACCTCATCTCGCATATTCCGTACACACATCGTAACACAATGCACGCTTCTAAGCACCCAATTGCCTATTACAATGACAAAAGTTTCGCTCGCTGATCAGCGTAACGAGGCAGGCAAACCGGCTGGCCGCGAATATCGAGAGGCAGCGACACAAAAGGCGCGGCATGCGTCCAAAGAACCACGACAATAATAGTTGCCGTCCGAAACGTCGAAAGGAATACATCAACTGTCTCACAGATCAACTAAACAAAGAACCCGTCTAATCTATCTAAACGTCTCCTCCAAAACCTGACAATTTTTCAAAATCAACCAACCTACGCATTCTTCTTTCTTCTTCCTTTCGATTATACCATCTGTGTGTTACAAAAAATACAAATAAAGGAAGCTGAAGAATGGGAAAGGGTTCGTGCGACGATTTACGGAATTTTTACGAAAAAGTCGATCTACATGACGAAACAGGAAAGAACGACAAAAGATATAAATAAGAAATTTCAGAAGTTAGCCAAAGGATACGGATGGGGACAAAGTTAGTGGAAAATTGGATGGCAAGGGACGACGAAAGACACAAATAAGCGACATTACAAGTTAAAAACAGTTCGTGGGAAGCTTCGTGGAATTTACATATCTGAAATTTTTTCAGAGAAAATCGTGTCAGATACTGGAATGAAGTGGAAAGTGAGAGAAGTAGACAAATGAATAAGCGAAAATTAGGTAGAAATTACGTAAAGATTCGCTCACTCGTAGGGTGGCTCAGAAAGACTAGCAAAACATATAAATAAGAATTTTCCAAACCTAGAAAAGCATCACGCATTAATTCGTAGAACTTTTGCGAAGAAGTCGCGGCAGATAACTGCTCGAAGAGTGGAAAACCGTGTGGAAAGGGCTGACGGAGGTCCGCTGATAACGTATTCTCGGTACAGGGAGAAAGACTGACGGAAGATTGCTTTTACAGTGGCCGACAGCAGGCGTGTTGTCGGTTCTCGTGAATGTGGCTGCTCTCGTCGCTTCTGCATTTCTCCGTCGTCGAGTCGTGTCGTCGTGAAAACCGACGAGGATTCGGGCTCGGGCTCGGGACAGCTTCTCGAGGTTGCCTGGCTTGGCTAGCCTCTCTCTGACGATGATAGCGTCGCGACGCGACGACGTGCCTGACGACGCTGTTCACGACGTCCGTGTTTGTGTGCGTGGTTCGTGGTTCGGTGTGCGCGGGTGTGGTCCGCGCCCGCTCATACATAAACAAGAGATCGGCCGACGCGGCTTCAAAAGAAGAGACGTTAGCTGGGACTCCATTATGTAGAGCATATCCCACGGCGGTTCTATAAAGAATACTAACGATATGGCTTTCTCTCCGTGCCAAGGTTTCCTCGCTCCTTCGATTTCGGAAAGCGAGCTTGAGAACCCCTGACTTCTGTTCGAAAACACTACCCTTCCGTTAGGAAACATGCTTGTTTTTCTTTTCCTTTTTTACACGGATCTTTGTGGTTGATTTTCCTTTACTTGAGTTTTATTTAAGGGTTGTTTCGCCTTGTTTCTTGCGTAGTCGTGGCGTATAATGTCGCGTTTTAGATACATATCGAACAGTTTAAAATGGGTGGAACGATTGAAAATGATGATCGAGGGGAGAATCAATCGACTCTCGAAGATCGGAAATGTTCACACGTGTCAGCCAAACCGAGACATTTCTGATATTTTGATAGTTTCTTCGTAGATTTATTATTTTAATTGTTAATCTCCTTTATTGAATTTGATGCATTCATCCAGAATTCTAATCATTCGCAATATTTAAAATTTCCGAACACTCGATCATTGTATCGTATTTCACAAACAGCTTTTCATCGCTCACTCACACGATCTTCTTTACAAACCAAAGATAAGGCGACAAAATTCGAAAGTGAGAAAAATGAAACTTGTAGTAGCTACCGATACAAGGCTGTCTCAACTTTTCCGCAATTCCCCCAATGAATAATAACTTTTCTCACGACGGAAGATTTCTCCATCACCCGATCATTCATCATTCTTTCAACGAAGCACGTGTAAACGTTGATTCACGTCGTGTTCGTCCGTATTATTTCTCTACCGCTTCTTTTGCTGCCTTTCCCGCGAATCATCGTGGAAGCAAAAGAAGTAATTGAGATAACGAGAACAGAGAATACGAGAAATACGAGAAAGTAAATTAATGATCTCTTATCGGTATTGTACGCGCGCCTCGAAGGCTCTTGGACTCCGACACCGCGAAATTAGTCAATAGCGCATACCTTCGTTCCTCGTATATCGCGTAATCAGTGCTTGCTTGACTTAATTATAAAGCACTCGGGGTACCAGAGCCGCTCCCATCGGTCTCTGGAATATAATGAATTTAAAACTTAAACCGCGATCGCGCTCCTCCGCTTCCATTCTGGGAATTAGTTTGGCGTGTCGAACAATCGCGCATTTATATATTCTTTGTTACATTTTATTCTGTACAGGGTCCGTTCCCTTTTTCTTTACTAATTCGTTAGCAACATCATTTCATGATCGCTAATTTTCTATAGCAAAGTTCGCAATACGATTTAGTATAATGAATAAATCATCAAACCGTAACACTTTTGTCCTGCTTTCTTCAGAGCTGTTAATGATTTCACGGTAATTAACAATGTTAAACGCTTCATTGTGCAAGATTTGACTTTTTAATTAACATTTAAATTACCTATAGACGATAGCAATTGGTATCTTGTCTGAAGTAATCGCATTACACGTTGTTTTCTGAAATATAAAGACAGCAAGTGATTTCGTTTAATCTGTTGATCATGTGTATATCCATGCACATCATAAATCACACGTAAAGTATCGATTTCATTTCGCACGATCCCTTAATTTTTTCCCGCGTCGCTCAATTTTCTCTGAAGCAGCTTGGGAACTTCCGTTCCCCGAAGGTCCACTTTTCAAGAAAACGTCAGTGACCGCGCCCCTTATTAGACGTCCGTGTCCCCGAGGACGTCTCGTGTGCATCGCAAGAACAGTGACGGAAGTCGACTCGAGTCACGCAGCCACGCTCGAACCTTTCTTCTCACTGCCCCCTCTGCACCAACTGGAATACACCATCGCCACCCCTGCGCTGCTACTTGAGCCCGAACAGATGCTGCATCCCCAAAAAACCACGCTCCCATTGTGCCACTAATAGAAAGTCAAGCGTCGGCTTACGGCTCTGGCTGGCGGTACGCGTGTTCGAAAAATTTCACTGCCGGTTATGCAGGACCTTTAATTGGTCTCGACACGACCGAGGGGATCGAGAATCACCGATCGTGTAACGCGATTTTCGCGTCGATCCTCTGTGTCGAAGCGCGTCGATTGTTTCCGATTCGTTCTTGTCATCGAAAGAATGGCGCGTGCTTGTGGAAAATTTAGTGAATCGTTTTGTTTTATAATAATCGGTTCTTCGAAGAAGCTCTTACATGGTGAATTTCGATTGGTATTCGATGGTGTTTGGAGTTTGTGAAGTGTCATCGAAGTTGAGATCGTCGAATGAACAAAGTATTTCAAGATGTATGTGAATATTAATCTTTCCAGAACAGAAACGCGTTTTTATCGCCTATGACGATGAGAACACACGACTTCTGATAGGTGTTGCCGCAAAGTAATTTAGTAAATTCAGAGGTGAATTTTAAATTTCTGAATTGGCATTTCATTCGCGGAAGTCACAAGTTTGTGACAAATGTCGGTGGGATCGAGGCTGTCGAGTAGCAATTGAGGTATTAGTTAGTTTGTAAATGTTTGATTGAATCGTAAATACGTGCGTACGAAGTGGTTTTCTTAGGCTGAAATGAGTTTGACTTATCGATGAAACAACTTTATTAATTACAGTCTTCGCTGTTCGGAGTAAGACACTTCAGCAGAGTTTACGAGGCTTTGAGTTTCGCTTGTACAGATGTCTAGCGACTTGGAAAGCTTTTGATCGTAGAAAGTAGTCTTTCGGAAAATCGTTGAAACGGCGGAAACTGAGATGGTCGATACATTAACGAATCGATGACTTTATTCTCCTTTTACATAAAATCGAACTCTTAATTCCACTTCTTAAAATTCTATTTCAATTTTTATTTTAACGATTCGTTTGTAATTAATTTCTTCACTGTGGCGACCCAAAATACTAGACAAAGTAGACTAATTCTGGTTTTTTTTTTTTTCGTGCAATATTAAACAGCAAAATTCAAAATTAGAATCTAATCTCAAATGTGCTTCCATTATGGAAATAACTAAAATAATTCGTCAAATCTTTAATTTTTAATTTTTTTATTTCCATCCCTGCTTCGATCCAACTACGTCGACCGTTAAATTGCGATTAAACAACATCGTCTCGAAATATAATATTCCAAGTATCCGCGTTTCGCGAGTAACTTTGCAACTTCCATCTCTGGAAAAAAACATATTTTCCCACTCTTCGTCTCGTTTCATCATCGATCTTTGAATACATAGAAACTACAATGCAGGGATCACGAGGGAGGCGATAACAATCACGTGTCGTCGCACTCGAAGTGGAAATAGTTAAAGACAGAAACCAAGCTCTCTCTCTTTCTCTCTTTTCCTCTCTCTCCTTCCTTTTTTCTCTCTCTCCCTTTCCCTCTCCCTCTCTGATGTTTTTCATCTCGAAAAACGTTAGCACAATATCAGAGTAACACTCTGATCGAATCGTACCATTTCCTCGTTCCATTTCGACCAATACAGGAAGCAATGTTCGATCCAGAGCGAACGATAATGAGACATTGCGGTCGCATCTGCCGATGATATGCAAGCACAATTTTAAATGCAGCCATAACATTGGTTCCGATGATAATTTATCTATGTAATAAATGTAACTGGGATGTTCGACCTTTCCCGATAAGTCGAGGAGCATTGTATTCGCTCGTACGTCGAGAACGTAAGATAATTGCGTCTCGGTTCTCGATTTACTATACGATCTAGAACCGAGAGCAATTTCATAATGACTCGCCACGATAGTCGTAATAACGCGATTAAACCATAACGCGATCAGTCCCATTTCCAACTGTATCTTCGTCTCGTTCCTTTTTCTCCCTGTTATTTCTCCGACACAATGCGCGTGCAACCGATTCTTTCCTATTAATTACTTCACTTTGCTCTGCTATCTTTTTTCTTTTTTTACCCTTTTTATACTCGTCTATTGAGAAACTGGGCTCGTTGTTCCGTCGATTACATAGATAACTGCTGAGCTTCTAAGAATTTTATATATTGCGGTGTTCGAAAAAGGGAACGACAAAAAAGGAAGAAATAACTCGAGGGAGTAGAATCCTTCTAAGAAACCGATTTCGAGAAAGAAAAAAACAAACGAAAAAGAAGAGGGAAAGGAAAGAAGAAGAAGGTTTATTATCAGCTTTTGTGCAAGTTTCTCTTTCATTGGAACGACCGGAACGAAATAGAACGCGACTGACATTTCCATCGGTGGAATATCGCGAATCGAGAGATAGCTGTTTGACAGGGAAAAAATTACAGAGAGACACGCTGGAAGGGAGAAGCAACCTCCACGCGTGGAAGAAGGAGCAGAAAAAAAATTACTTGTGTAATTGCTCATTTCAGCAAGTTAATGAATCGGTATCTGAATGAATGAAGATTGCATGGCGGCGAGCAAAAGAGAGACAGAGAGAGAGGAGAGGGCACTTGTCGAGCAGAAAAGGGGAGATCCGCTGATTTATCTCGCGTTCGCAACAGATGAGTCCACGGTTTATCGATGTCGGCCCACTATCAAACTCTTTGCTCTATGGAAGAGCTATGCACGTTCGAAAGCCCGAATTCTGATCTTCAAATTGTGCCTCACTGATTTCTTCGTGCCGATCGAACGAACAAGCAGTGAAGTTTATTCGTTTTCGTAACGCAAAGAACACGCGCAATTTTGTCCATTCGATAATCAGATGATATATTACGATTATTCTTCCAGATTGCGATTGTTTAGTCGTTTCCATAAAATATTTTTCATCTCCTTGTCCCTCGAATTTCACTAGAAAAACTCTTTGCGTGTGCCATTTGCGAAGATACAAACGCACACAATGGAATTCTCCGAGAAGAACAAATTTGTATGTATTATACATTGGCGACGGGACGCCCTCCTCTTTTTCGCGATTTTCTCGCACGATTTTGGTCCTTGACAGCATCTGGCGGTTAAAAATATTTTTTCCTCGTGTTTTCGTTCCGCCTCCTAGACGGCCTAGGCTTAGATCTGCGTTTCGCGGAGTAATTACGCGGCGCGCGAGACCTCTTCCTCCTCTCGCTCTGTCCGTCCCCCGCGACAGAAATACACTTCTCTTCTATAAGGACGCTAGGCGGGCGTGCGAGCGAACAAGCGAACGAGCAAGAGCGTGTAACACGACGAAAACGTGCCGCGAGAAATCTAGAACGCGCCCTCCGTCACGTTTAGACAATGGAAATGCAGAAACGAGCCGCGGCAACGTGACAATGATAGAAGCACGGCCTCCGCGTGAAATTTATCTCGCGATTTCACGCGGTTTGCACGAGCGCGCACCACCGAGCCGGTTTCCCGCCGCGCCGATTCGCGACAGAAGCTGATATTTCATACGACGAAATTTTTATTACAAAGAACTACATACGTTGCATATTTTAGTGTTATAATAGAAACATTTGAAAATAATGTTTTGATTTTACAGAATTATCAGACTTTAGAGAACGATGTTGAACTAGACGAATATTTGCTTTGAAATGCTGTCGTTGTTAATTAGTATGTCGTGTCTATTATCTTTTTATTCCCCAAGGCATGTTAAAATATGAAAAATCTTCTTTGTTTTTTGCCATTTGAGTAATATTATAAAGATTGTTATGAAATAATGACTAAATATCTTAAATTGAATGTGAAGAAACAAAGACGGGAGGAAAAGATAATAACGACAAAACAACGTTTCGAAATTACAGATAGGACGTTTGAAGCAAGGACCGCTATTGAACATTTATGGTGAAAAATATTTGTCTGAAAGAATCTTTTTACCGAAATTTAAAATTCGATAAAAAGCTGGATAGAAAAATTATTTCGAATTCAAAATGCCTTGAGGTCCGCAAATTCTTAATTATGTTATTTTTTCTAAAAATATAATGAACGTCAGAAATATTCCCCTTATCCAAACAGTCACATCTGTTGGTTGGAATAATAGAAATTCTATCATGTGGATGATGAAATTGCGTTGTAACATGTAAAGTATCTATTTTCCTTCTTTTAAAACGTCCGAAATAAAAGCATTTCCTGTTCTTAACGAGATAACCTACGCGATTAAAGTATTCGCTGTTGAATCGAAGCATTCTTACTAACGAGTTCATACGCCTTGACTTCTATAAATTTGTAATAGACATTTTCTGTGTATCTTGTTTTATAAAATTGTTTAGATAGTTAATGAAAGTGATAATTTATTGACGATAAGATCCTCTTCCGGCTGAAAGAGTTTTGGTGCAGGCAAAGACCGACTCGATATAAATAGAAGCATTGATTTTGCTACGCTTTCTATCTTACGCTGCATCCAATTTAAAACATTGAACAGCCTACTTGCACTTTTTAGTGCAATGAAATTTTTTTCTTTTTTCAAAGCGTCGTTGCTGGACTTTGAGCTGTTCCGCGGGTTAAAGAGTTTAGCTTTACACAAGCCTGTTCAAATTACTCGGTTTCTCCTTTTAATTAACCGACTAAAACTTGGTTGCCTCTTTTAACCAAAAGACGCAAAGTTTCTGTGTCAAAACTCTGTGCCTTTTTTCTTTTTCCACTTTATTCTTCTTCAGAGATACGGGTCCTATTCTCTAGAAATTTTAGTTTCAAGCGAACAAAATTTGTACGTAAGCTGTTAAGGATAAGTAATTACTCGACTCGATAAGTAATTTCCTACTCGATGATTAATAACTTTTCGTTCGCCATCAAATAAAATTGTTAGATTCTTTTATTCAGTTACATTTTACGGTTACGATCAATTAAATTGAACTCTAACACTTACCCATGAATGAACTTTTGCTAATTGACGAAGCTTCAACCATTCACGACGATCAACCATTCCTTCCGTAAAAGTTCAAACTCCCGGACGTAATAACGCGTCTTTAAATTTCGGCCAATGTCTCTGACGTAGTACTACGTCTTTTGCTACGTATCTTATCTGAAGAGGCAAAGGCTAAGACGAAGGACACTCGAGCTACGAATATGGTTGCTTACGACTTACGCAATCGATTCTTCACTTTAAAAAGTCTAGCTCTCGACAGTACACGCTGACGAATAAGAATGGCCGTTCGGTTCGTACCGAGAATATTTAGACGTTAAACACTAAAAACGTATAATCTGCGTAAAAATAGCTCCTCTCTTGTGTCAAACGTCGTCAAAGTATACGAATACAAACGGAGAAGAAATTCGGCATTTGTACCGCGATTATCTCGAGTCCGGGATCAACGAGGACACCCTATGGACTTTTGACCATAGTCTGCTCATCCTAAATTCAACACGCAAGACTATTGAAGCTTGGATCAAGCAATTGAAATGAAAATTCAGAGCATAAATAATTATCTCCATTTTATACATTTATATTATCCTGCTGTGGGTATTGTCAATATTTATTGACGTTTCATATGAAAGATACTTTTTCGTAAAATTCCTCTATTTTAACAACATGCTACTCCAGCCACAATTCTTTCACGCATGGTCGATTCATCGGTGAAGAACTATACTGCTTTATTGAAACCCAGATTTTTCGGACCAGCTACGAGCGTACCACATGCTGCTTCTCGCGAAGAAGCACGTGTTCACCGCACCCAATCATCGAAGAGACGCGCGCGTGCATTCGTGCACGTGTAGCTTACGCGTTTCTCGCGACCATACGAAAAAAGTAGTCTCTTACTCACGTATGACGAGGAAGAAAGTTATGTGAAATTCATCGACGCGTCCAGATGTCGATGGATAGAACGTTATCGTCGCGTTGAAGAAATTGGAGAACGCTAGAGAGTTAGAATCGTACAGGGGTTGTCCGAAATTGGGAAAATAAGATTTCTTCTGTAAACGTCATTCTGTCGGTAATTGTCGACTTGAGGATTTATCAATAATTGACAAAATTCGACAACTTGAAGATCGGTCTAACATGAGATACCCACAACGTTCAATTAATAAACGTTTACGCTTTGTCCGTCCGCACGAAGTGGATACATATTTCTGTTTGTAAAACAGGAAAACTACTTTGTTTCCTCGTAAAAAACAATGATGGAGCACAATTAATTGTATAATTATCTAATTTGTAGTTTTTTTTTTAGCTTAAGAAACTGATCCGATCTGAAGTATCATCCCATTTCCGGATTGAACAAGCTCGTAACATTTAAACCGTGACTGCTTCTCAGAATCAGATAATTGTATATTATTTCCCTGGACGAAAGATAGAAACAGCGATGTGATTCATAAGTCGATAGATATCGGTTTGTCTATTTCATAAGTGAAATTAATTCTGCTCTCAGAAACTATTCTACTTGTTAATTACCCTAGAACTAAAGTGTAATATTTTCCTTCTAAGAAGAGAATAAATATACGTTACGTATATTACCTCACGATCATTGTATTTCGATGGAATCTGATTTTAATTCGATTCATCTTTAGATTAAAGTAATACGCACTAAAAATTCTGACGTTTGCAGAAATAGTTCTACGAAATATTCCTTCTGGAACTAACGTATATAATGTACGTTATTCCTTCCTATTATGAAACACAAACATTCTAGTTTACCAGGAATAATATCCGGGAAAACAATGGGAACCGAAAAAATCTCTTTCTGGTGATTGTCGTGAATGATTCAATTCTTCCTCTAATTTAATTGTTCACGGTATTTATTGAATATCGTTTCTTCGATTACAGTAAAAAAAGAAAGATCCCGAAAGAAATTAAATCTAATAGAATCTAATAGAACAATTTTCCTATTTCTAATTAAGTATAGGAGTGAGGAGAACTAATTTTACTGTCAAATGAGGCCTGATTTGAAGATAAAAAAGAACAATTTTCTAATTATGGAAAAAATAGAAGTTGTTATCCTTAGACTAAAGATTAATTGGCGTAAAACTTGAACTTTATACTAATGACTCATTTTTCTAAGGAAACAGATAGTTTTGTCAAGAAAAGAACGCGATTCGATCAAATATAAACATCAAGAGTGACAGTAAGAATAGTCGACGGTAAATATTAAAAATATGTATCGTGTTCTGAAATAAAAATCAAGCAACAGTCGATCCGATGAAATTTCTCGAAAAGAATGGTCGATTTCAATAGAAGAACACAATTTCGGAATATCGGTTCGTCGGATGATTTTGGAGCTGAAAGAAGTGCCGGATCGTTGAGTTGACCTCGCAACCTTCGCTCATCTTCACCAGAAGCCGAAGATAATCGGCCGACCATTTCCCCCGCCCGGCAGTCCCGCCGATTGATGGATAGACCGTGTTACAACACGCGTACACAACAATAATCCACGCTTAATAATCACGCTCGATTATTGCGCCTTATGTTCGATTATGTAATTCTCTACGGAGCATCACGAACTCTCGGCCGGGTCCGATCGATCGCGAGATTTAGATTTAGATTTGGTAATTTTGAGACGGAAATTGGTGGACTAGTCTGGACTAGAGTCCGTCGCTAAATTAGTGACAGATAGATTTTAGACGATGTATTCGGTGAATAGGTGTAAGGAGGCGATCTCGAGATTTCTACTGCTTGCCTGGAGTTGGTGTATATCTGTCTGTCCTTGAATTGAGTTCAGGGGATGAGTTAGAAGGATGGATTGGTAATAGGGTGCGAGATGTTGGTATAATTGTTTTTGGAACGATGGTGTATATTTCTTGGTTTATTCGTTAATATTTTATTATTATTTATTGTTTATTCATTAATACACGAAAGGATTATTGATCCTAAAATTGTGGTCGAGACTGAGAAACGAAAGTTTGCAATAATGGATGAGAATTTGAGATTCTGTAGAATTATTTTTAAAATAATATCTTGTGTCTTTCGTTCGTGGAATTAATTGTACATTTTTTGACTAACTTTTTTATGTTAAAAATAAATATTGTAACCACGTATCTTTAAATTAGATTTGAGAAAAGACAGAGGAAGATGCATAGATAATTGGAGATAGAATGTTAAGGAGGTTTAAGTTAATATTCCTTAAATGACTTGCGACGATCAAAGTTTCTTATTAATATTTGGAAAGAAGAGAAAGAATTTTGAGTAGAACCTCTTATGCCGCGTAATATTCTGGCGACTATGAAAATTACTTGTTGACAGTCTTACTAGCTATTTTAAGGGATATGAAACAGTGGCTGGTAATGTGAAAGACGTCAGAGTAATTTTTTTGTTAGTAGTTTCAACATTGTTGCTATAAGCGTGAAGACAAAGATCAATTGATTTGCAATTTAGTCGCAAAGGCAGTGTTCTTCTCCTCTCCTATTGAATCACCAATGAAGAATAGCCTCGCGATCGTCTATCGATGGTATAGTAGCATTAACCGTGACACGTGTCAACGCGTTACATTATGAATTATAATTAGATTCATGAGTACTCATTTAACGCCGACGGAGATAATTCCGATCATTGCGCGACACAGTTGCAACTTTGTAGACGTTATGCAACATCATATGTGACACGAGGAAACAAAGTACTAATCGTGCCACGTGATAAAAGAAGAGACAAAAAATAAAATATCGACATCGTTCATACCTTTCCGTATATATAACACGTGGCAATTTATGCGACACAGATGCATCTCGAATAATGAGCATGAAATATACAGTTCCTCGTCATCGGATTAGGTTAAAAAATATATCACTTTCTTAATTACGATACTGAATTGTTCGAGTTATTGAATATCGATGTGTTATAACATATGTATATAGCAATTAACTTGTTATTATATCGTGTCATAGAGCTAAATCCGACACAGAATTCCTATCATCGGAGAACATCGCCGTACAAGCGCATTGATCACCTGACTGCGATAGAATTCCATTTATCTAAATTCATTAGAAGATAAACGATTTATACGTAACTGGAGTTTATATATAGCAGAAGTTCACTGATTCTTCTCGCTATGATTTTCCACACAGTAGGAGTTTACATTCAGATAATTAGATTCGACCGCTTGTTCGGGGGGCTTCTTTACAAAATTACATCGATACGAAGGATCAAAGAGCTAACCATTTGTGTTTTCGTTTTTCGTTGCAGACTGAGGATGTCCTCAAAGAGGAAGTCACCACCAACGAAGCTATCGGAGGGCGGGGGCGGTACGGGTACAGTGGCAGGCGCCAACGAGGAGGAGGAGGATACGACCTCGTCGGTGACCGGTGGTCCCGGTGGCGAGGTAGCCGTCGGTGAAGAAGGTCCTACCACCCCCGTCGATATCGAGGAGTGTTACCCTCATCAGAGGGGAGGTGACTGCGAGTCGTCCGGCTGTTCGTCGCCGGCGACTACCAGCGAGCCGGATCTCCGAGATTCGCCCTCGCCGTCGTCGAATTCCCTGCAAAGCAAACGACAAAGGATCGTTTTGTCCAGCCAGGAGACTCTAGCCTCCTACCATTATCCTCACCACCATCACCATCACCATCATCATCATCACCATCACCACACGAATACATCATCGTCGTCGGGTGGTGTCGTGGAACCGGCCAGCTCCTCGGAGTGTGGCTCGCCGCCAACCCCCTTAACCGTCGACCCCTATTACCCGAGCCATCCTCACCACAACAACAACAACAATACCGTCACGCAGAATAATAACAATAACAACGGCGGTAACGCAACAACTGTTACGAGTAAGAGATCCATGGACGACGTTCTGAAGAGGTTAACCTGTAAAATGAACAGCGAGTCGCTGTCGTTGCAGGACGATACCAGTAATAACAGGCGGAACAGTCCGCCACCCTCTTCTACGCCGACTGGACACAACGCGCACTGGTTAGTGTTCTGTTCATGTTCTATTATGAATGAATTCTTGGGGATTTCAGGGGGATCAATCGGGATGTGTGTGAGATACTTGGAAATGAAATGGTACGAACTTCGTGAATATGAAAGAATTGCTCCTGTTTTATAATATTTTTAACGTGAATGAATATGAAAGAAATAGCTATGGTAGAAAATAATAATTACCGATATAAATAATAGTTGATATCGAAAATAATAATAACCATTCGTACCATACATTTGTGAACATCTCATACAAAGAATATTTAATTTTTCTTATTTGGTTGTAATTTCTTATCAAAGAAATTTCTTTCCATCAGATATAATATCGTAAACTTTCTTACGCGATCTAAAGGAATCTATATAAATAGAATTTAAAGTTAGCGACAATAATCGAAATTGTCAAGGAAACAAACTTCAACGAAAATTATAGCGAAAAATTATATTTTTCTTTACGTTCTCTCGATCTAAAAACTAAATGACAGCGAATAATTTTCGTTAAAATGGATCTGTTATCGCGTAGCTACTTTTTGTAATCATTCGACATTTCAGATATAAAACCTGAAATAACTCTTCTTTGACTATCTTCATTATTCGCGATAACCGCACAATATTTCTCGAATCTCCGAACAGAGAATTTTCCTTGATATCCCCTCGTGGATTATCTTCCGAAAAAAGAAAACATCATTTAAAGTTCACCATTTTGTAATATGGAATCCAAGGTATCTCGAGTAACTTCAAAAACATCGGAGTGTCCATCGTTAGAAAATGAAGTAGCTCCAGCTGTCGCGTATCGGCTATTTACAGTTTTCCTTTCTGTGTTTCTACCACGATAGTGGACGACATTAATTAAACGGCGCCAGGAAGTGGCCAGTCAGCCGGGGGAAATGAGGCCGACTCCATTGGCGAGCGTTCCTTCCTGTTTCCCAGATTCACCGCGCGAGTTCTGACGAGATCCGCCACGGTTCCATGTACGTTGTCGTCCATATTACGCAATCTGTATCTCCTTTTAATTAGCAGATATTGTTTCTGTTCTAACTGCCACTCGTGGCTGGTGGATCCGTCACGATGTTGCAATCGTCACGCTTTTAATCTGCTGTTGTCTTCCGACCAGCTATCTGCCACTTTTATACACTTTACATAATCCATAAATACAGCGGTTATAAGAAGTATATTTGCACATACAGTACAACTTCGTTTATTTAAATGGAAAAAATTAATGTAGATGCGATTTAAAAGAGATTATATAGGAACGATTAAACGAACTCCAATTATACAAGCTACTCTTTTGCCGACAAGTTCGTCCTTAAAATTGTACAAAATTAAAGCAGAATTTTTAAAAGAAAATCATCGCGAAACAAATTATTTTTTACATCCATAGTGATGGTAGAATTTCAAACGTTCAAACATTATTTTTCGAATAGATCGTCCAATGTATAAACATTACAAGTATTTTTTTAGCTGCTTTTTCCAAACACGACCCTTCGAATGGATCGTCCAATATATAAACTTTCCGTTTTGTAACGACGAGCGTAGAACTATCGCTGTTCAAATATAAAAACTGTCATAGGAAACGTTCATCATTGATTTTTACTTTTCAAGCCTGCATACTACGCTAGATCTCTATACAGCTTGAAACTTCATTTCAAGAAGTTGAATAGGGGTAATTTTAAAATATCTGAACGTGTACCTCAATTTTCTAGGTTCTATATTAACCACACAATCTTAAAATCGATCTAAATCTCAAGTTATAACTTTCTCGCCAGAATATTTAACGCTGACAGAAATATCCTTGCGAATGTTTGTTCGATGTGAATTAGAATATTCCTCGAGTCGTAATTCGCGTTCTTCTCGAGACTCTCTTTCGAGATTCAACGTACGCGAGAAAAACCCTAACATCTCCGATAGCAACGTCAAGAGTTACAGCAGCAGTATCGAGCTTCTATTCTGTCCTCTCCTCTGTATCGGCCGCGGAGAATAACAACGCGAACTGCTTAAATTTGGCCCCGCAAGTGGCCCACAAAAGCGTCCATTGTTCGGGGAACGACAAGATCCACAGATTCCAGTCGTAAACTGACTCTTCGTTACCGAACGGAGATCCATCCGTGAAATACAAAGAGAAGCGAGCGTAAAGGAAGTCGTCGGAAGACGGGAGCGAGGGCCGAGGGCAAAAAAACAAAGGGTCCACAGAAAGAGAGCCTGAAAATATCCGACTTCTCGGCTCAGGGACAAAGAAACGCGTCCGAGGAGAGGACGATAAGAAATCGGACGAGTCGACATTTTATCCTGGACTATGCCTTTCTTCGTTTCCATTTCGCGCGAACGTTAAAAACGTGCAGGAGGATCCGAGAAGTGTTAGGTACTCGCGGATTTTGATGAAACTCCATGAATGGGCTGAAAGTTGGAAAGTGGTTATGCTATTATCAATGTAGGCATTCATACTAATTACTTGGAAGATCATTAGAATATACTTATAGGCAATATTGTGTTTCGAGATTGTTAATGTATTTACATTCTTAATTCCAATTTTATGACACTGGTTAATTTACATTAGCTTACAGTAAACACGGTTTCACAACAGAAACTAGTAGCATATTGCAATGTTCTAGATAAAAAGTAATATTTTTTTTCTGTGCGTTTAAATATTACTTTTATAATGTTGATTCGATCGAAGTTTTATTAAAAAGTAAAGGTAACACCAATCGTGATCTATTAAGATAAAAAGTATGCAATCGACGAGTATTAAAATTTGCAATTTCAGATTGGAAACAAGTTGCAGGATAAACTTGTAACAAAAAGTGGTTCTAGTAGTTATTCTCGTGTTAACAAGTTTCACTCGACATTGACACATGCCACTTTACAAATGTTGCAGACATTTCATCGAGTCCTGATTGATGTAGAATAAACTAAAGTCAGAAGTATTTTCAAAATCAGAATTTTCATTTTTAATATTATATTTCAGAAAGTACCGTGTTTATCTCGCGAACAGTAACGAATTCTGTCTATCTATTAGCTTTCTCTTTCCGTAATCATCATACAATCATAATAAATTCCGACAAGCTCTCGTTAATGACGAATTAAAAAAGTAACACACACGAAGAGAAATTTACCTTATTATAAAAAAGCCTAGTGTGGAAAGACGGAAAAAAAGTAAAACGAGCGGGATTTATCGTGGATACGATAGAGGCGCGTGTGTACGTTATCGCGAAGTACGATTAGACTATATTCAAAGTCGATATCGCACGGTCACGTAATAATAATTGCTCCATGTAATCAGGCTCGTGAATGAATTGATTCTTTGTATCGGCGCGATGGGGACGCCTGGAAGTTTTTCCGTTCTCTCTGAACATCTCTCGCACAATGTACAACGTAGAGGATACAGAGTAAAGATTATCCGCACGTGGCTAATTATGGATCACCGTCTCGTTGCGAACTTCTTTTGTACAGGGTGATGAAGGAACTCGACTAATGTTTAGGAACCATACATATATTCTCGATGGGAGATCATGTAAAGATAATTTTCTTCTATATTTATTGGAGTATCTCAGTTTGGAACATGTTATTTTGAGCTGTGTTGACAAACTAGAATATGCCTTAATTTAGAAGCATGTATATGTATATATATCTTTAGAAAACTGTGCACATTATTAGAAACACGAAGGTGGAATTAACCTTTGGTAGTAAAAATTGCCATTGAGTAATTTTATCGTCGTGTTATAGAATACTTTGCCTACAATTAGAATTTTAGCTGCTCTGTGGATCTCAAGCATTTTGCGATCCAATTGTCTCGTTATTTTGGTAAAGAAGTTGCCTAATTCTGACGTAAGAAACACGAGATACTTGTTATCACAGTCAGTATGGTAATTACAAAATTGTTGGAAGACAATTAAAACAAGGAGATTTCGAGTTTTATAATAAACTTAAAGAAGGCTTAAAGTTCAACGACGTTTCTAAATATTAAATAGAAAGAAAACGAGAAGCACAGAAATTACTAAGAAAATCATGAAAAAATTTCAACGGGGTGTGCATGACCTTTCCAACCGAGAATCGGAATCATCTGCCAAATATGCCACAGTAATTCGTCCACGCGTATCTTTCGTTCTATAATTCTCTCGTTTTCCTCTCCGAATCATCGACCACGAGAAATCTACCAAACATTCCTACCGATGATTGAAACAAAACTGTCGCGCGGAATCTTCTCTGACTGGTAACATCGAGCCTGTTCGAAAAGCAGACGGAACGTGGCAGAATGCAATCCCCGATGCAGCGTGTAACCATTGAAAGCAAACCGGTGAACTTGGCAAGCACGAACGAGCAGACAGAATCGTGCCAGCCCGCTGCCCACACGCCGCGTGGGTATCGGGGCCAAAATTCTTCCAAAATTCAGCCAACTGTACGACAACTCGCACTTACGTGACGTTCACCCGCTTTTTGGATTACATTCAATTCTGGACCCGACCCCACTCCGATAGAAATACTTGTTTTAACGACCGATCGCGAACTCGAGCAAATTGCGTTTACTTCTGATCGATCGACGTAGGTAGATTTTTACACATATGTTACTAATATAGGAAAATTGTTGATATTTTTATTTATTATTTATGATCGTGGAGATTTTACAATTTTTAAATAGTGACGTAATTTGACAAATTTTGTACATAGGTTCGACTGAATTTCGAAAAATTTTCCATAGGGATTTTAGTAAATTCTATCCCATGTGATCGAACCCGTATGTCACTTATTTTCACAAATGCCATAATAATTTATAATTTAGCAAGCTAGCCACTGTGCACTTCGTTGTAAGAAATATATCACTAGCAATATTTATTAAAGTTTGGATGGTTAAATTTCCAACTTGATAAAGAAGTTTTACTTTTCAAGCTGATCCAATAAATTCATCTTGTTTGAAGTTCGACGCGGTTGAGCCAAAAACTTAATAAAATCAAAAAGATTTGTCAAGCACTTTATATCGAAAAATGGTTTTACCCCGGTGGAAGTATCGGATAATATTCCGACTTGATAAAGAGCAGTTACGGTACAGGAAATTTTCGATCAATTAAATCGAAGGTTCTGAAAGAAAAACGTGCATCGTCAATGTTCGTTTGTTCTGCAACAAGAGCGTTGCTATTTTGTAATCATTCTCTGCTTAGATATTCCGCGATGGCTTTTCAAACTAAATCAAACAACACCAGCATTATTCGCTGCTCGAGGCAGATTGCAGCTGCTATACCGTGAATCATTAAACCGTGGAAAGAAGTGGATCGCCAATAGGCAATAAATTTGCCTTATTTCCTTTACAATTTAACTTCTCTTACGCTTGATATCAAAGTCAATGGTAGAAGAAAGACAGAAAGGAAAAGTATTACCATATACAAAGCTTCAATACATAGTCTTTAAAAACCATAAATCAAGAAGGGATTCTACGTTCAATCGAGAACGACAGAGATTCAAATGGAATAAAACTTGTTAATCGAAAGTATATTAATCCGTATGTGATGTCTGTAAACGGAGACGCGTGTGGAATTAAAATGGGCGCGTCGCATTTAAAAATTCGTATATTATTATTACACGCTCCACTTTTGATACTAATATCTGCTTGCCAACTTCCACCATGCGTGTCACGCGTGTGCAAGCGTTTAATGATATAAACCGTCGAGTACACGCTGCAGATAAAAGTATCATCAATTTCATAATGAATGTAAGCTTCGACCAAAATTACGTTATAGCATGTCGTGCGATAAAACATATAACCAACAGAGGCGAAAAGTAAAAACAAGGGGAAAAGGAAAAAAGATAATCGAAAGCAGTCGTTATTTACGCGTAATCCAGTTTTATTTGCAAACTTATCGTACGATCGATACACAAACATTTGGTGAAACGTTTGTGTCGCGAATCGTTTTATTGGATGTTCGACGATGATCGACGATGTTACCCCATCGACGATATTAAACTCGTGCGCTTCTTATCGTTCATTCAGCTCCGTAGGTGACCTTATTTTTAACCGCGTGACCGCCGAAAATAACGGTATGTCGCAAAATTGGCGTGACAAAAGAAGCAACACGCGTGACATGGCCTATTTTTGGTCAGCCGGAAAGGCTAAGTCCTACGAACGTGCGGCGTCGCCAGCGGGGATGATAATAGCGACAGAATGAGCCTTTTGTTGCCTGATACCGAGGTCAACAGGCGCGAATAGAATCTTGTAGCCGCCCACCGAGCGTTATTATCTTCCAAAAGAAAGCCACGCACAGCAAGGGTCTTTCATCGGTCGCGCAAGGATAAAGGACGTATCTTTTTTCTCGATAGGTAACGGTTTTATGAGGCGCGATTTTTGTGCCGTTGATGAGTCGCGAGAAACGTGTACAATGTGTGCTTTAGAGTCTAATTAAGCTTCCATAACGTATAGAACTCATCGAATGACTTTCCCTTTCTTCTAAATATTTTTCTTTCTGCTATTTTTTCTAAGGATTATTACATTCGATACCTATAGCTTTCCATAAACAATCGATACCTTTCTAAGCTACAAATTCCTTAAAAAAGTACAAAACTATCCCGAAGCTTCGAATAAGCACCATGGACCTACCATTGCGACATCGTTCCGTCAAAGAATAGGAAGCTATATCCTTTTTCTTTTGTTGCAAAGTAGATTTCGTATCCATTCGCGCATCACGCGGCAAGAACGCACACCTGAATCATCCATCGAGGGTCGGTCTTTAAAATTCCAGCGTCCCTTTAACCGTTGACCCCGTAAGAAACGCCATACAGTTCGGGGCGGAACAGTTGCGTATATGTATATTGCCCTAGATTCCGGAAGGCGCGGTTCTTTCAATCCTCGTCCTTATCCTCTGGTTCGACGATGTCCTTCACGATTTCGTATGCTCGCCTCTCGTTGCATAGCCCATCGCGCTGCCGCTGCTCCGGCACAATGCGTCCGTATCACTTATTCGTGGTCCATTTTCCTCGGTATAAAAGAGAGAGGAACGAGAGCTCCGGGCGTAGACCAGGAGGGCACTTTAGAAGGAAGAAACCGCGGTGAAACGAGGAGAAAGGTACGCGAGAGCGAGCGAAACGACTACTAAAGGCAGAGGAAAGGGAAGAGAAGGAGAATAGGAGGGTGGGTTGGCAGAGAGGGATGGAAGGAAAGAGCGAGGAACACCCCATCACGGGGGCAAACACTCGGGCTACCGTGATTGCGCGGCCGCGACCCTATCTATTATTCACCTGGCTCCCGGCCCTATGTACGCCAACTACTATCCCATTCCAGAGACCGGCAGAGCCACTGGAAACTCTTGCTCGCACGCGAATAGCCTCGTACGTGGCTGATCTACGTACCAGGACTGCTTGTGCAGCTTCCTCTTGCCTCTTCCTCTGTTTCTGTGTCTGTGCATCGCCTTCTCTCTCGTTCTCTTACTTTTTGTCCTTTTCTTCCATGCTGGCTCTCTCGGTTTCTCTCGTCCGTTGTGCACCGTGCCGTGCAAACTACAGGGACGAGAAACGACCTCCCTACGCGTGTACACGTACGTAAAGCGTAATTGACCGTGGTTTGATGGTATACGTTACAGCGGAGGCGTCGCCAGCGTGGCGAACAGCGTGCCACCCTCACCCCCGGCCTCTGGCAGGATGCAGAACACAGAAAGTCAGGTCCAGCAGGATAGCGCGTCAGCGTTCCTCTTTACGGAAAGCTTCGCAGAGAAGGAGCGCAGGCTCTCCGAGATGATCCTACAGCTGCAGCTGCTCAGGGAACAATTGCTGCAACAGCAAGATCAGTCGAAGGTAGGAGGACTTCTTGATTTTATTTCAGGTTTCACGGGTAGCTAGAATTGTGAGAAAGAGAGAATTGTGGATTCTAAAGTGTAAACTAGGTTTTTTGGAAGCTCGGGTTAATTGGTTTTTTGTATAAACTTGTTTCTCTCTGTGAATTTTGGACTAGCTTTTTGACCAACGTCCTTGTGACCGATATTTTAGAGACTTTTGTAAACAGTTACAATCTACTTTACTATTATTTAGTATAAACGACTCTCAAGACGCGTGATTGTCAATCAAATCGACAATGATATCGTCGATTTGTAATTTTTTCTCAAATTCACGATATCAACACTCGTTATTCTTAACACCCGCGTTTCGTGCTTCCAAGAGATACAGTTTATACCGAGAGTCATTGGACGACATTAATCACAACACTTTCTATCATGGAATTTCATGGCTTTGTGGATAAGAAAATGGTCAAGTAGATCAATTATATTTGTTATCAATGGCAGGAAAGAAAGAATGTTAATAAGCGATACAAAGCACGATATACATGCGAAAGTAAATTAATCGCAAATATTTGCGGTTTTCTACTTTCGAATTTTCATAAAATCATCATTGATCGTATCATTAGCTGAAGCATTAGATACCGTATTATTAAGTATCGCCAGAACCTGTTTGAATGGATCGATTTTACGCGGGTTATAGATACCGGTTTAGCTGCCACGATCAAGCGGCGGGATTATTTTCGGCTAATCGAGGCCAGCAGAGAAATTGATTGTCTGAGACACCGTGGTTGGCAAGCTAATATCGCCGATACAAAATTCGAACATACACGCGACGTGACGAGCTAACGATGCTCGCGTATGACTCGCGAGATTTATCGATCAACCGTAAAAGAGGGACGAGGTTCTAAATTTATATATTAGCGGGCACGAATTTGCAGAGATCGGAAAGCGACTATCAATAGCCGATAATTTGTCTTGTACTATTAAGCCGTTTCGTGATCCAACTAGTCTGTGTTACACCGTGACATTTATCTCAGTCTCGCGGGATACGTTAATCCGCTGATCGATCTCGCTTCTAACTTATGTTTCACTTAGCGATTCGACGTATAACTATGCCCTAACGGGGATTTAATTAACGCAACTCTGCTACGAAACAGTGTTATCGACGAAAGCCGAAGATACGGCATTTGTTAGATTATACCTGCAGCTCGAATAAAGGAAGAAATGTACATAATAAGGTAGGGTTATTTGAGTTATCTCGCTAGCTAAGTCAAATATGTAGTTTATTTTCGAGCACAGATGACTTAAAGGTTGCTCGTAATTTCGAATTTGACGAATTACAGGAAAATTACTTAACTTGAGTCAAATAACCATATTTTATCTCATAATTAAATCTCGCGTATAATCGTAAGTGAAAACCTGTCGATTGTCCAATTCGTAGTTGCTATGAAACATTTGAATTTGAAGAAGACAATTTTTATGCAAGAAGATTATTGACGCGATGACGAAACAAACGAAAAAATATTAAGAAGGATAATTGCACCTTGTCTAATTTAACTCGGTTCTGTATGAAAAAGCTACTGACTCGATACTAGCCAGCTGTGAGGTTAAACAAATATCGTTGCGTTACAACTGCTCCAATTAAATCTTGCAGCGATCGTATACACAATTAAATTTAATTATCCCCGCTTACTGTTTCGCTAAACGGGATCGTTAGTCTCGGGCGACGCGGAGGGGGTGATACGTTTCAGGGATCCGCTAACGAAAGAACAAACGATAAAGATCGGCCGTGGTGTGTCTTCAATGCTGTTTCGCGTGCAACAATCTAGACTAATCAGCAATTATGCAGACAGTTGCAAAACCGTGGGTGCAAATTTAAACCGCTACTAGCGGACTAGAACCCGCGAGAAAATAAAAACGAAGACGATCTGATTCTGTGCCTTAATGAATAACGTAAGTACGTTAAACGAACATTTATTATATATTATTTGTCTTGATAAATATGGTAAATATGTAAAAAATAGGAAATCAACGTAGATAGATAAATGTAAATTTAAGTTAATTCGCGATATTTGAAGAAACATTTCTTCCATCGTGTTTCCAATATTTTGAGGAATCGCTCGCATAAATGTATCATCTTATTCGAGCAACTTGAATGAAATTTTCCTTGTGTACAGTGGACGATATTACATTTATTCCATGTAAAAAAGGATATACTACATTACGTAAATAGACCTAGATAATTTTCATTTCTCTTTAATACCTTTGCGTAAAGTAAAATGAGCATGCAGCTACACTAAAAAGAGCTTCTTTAAATATTGGACGTAAGAGGAACATTCTAGATGCATCACACCGCGGTAGACTCTTTAACGCGTTTAACGTTATCGATGGACACATCGATTCTTTACGAGGGGTACTCATAACCTTCGAAATGTAAAAAAATTCTAAGATATTTGTCTACGTTCAAGTATCGTTTTATTTATTATTCTTCGTATATCAAACTCAACTTTAGGCTAACTTATCATAATCATCGTTTAAAAATATTATAAATTCTGGTCGCACGATCGAAATATAAATTGTGGAAATACGCGAACAAACGCGAAAATATTAAGACGTATGTCTCTCGCAACTCTGCGTAACATTGAAACGAATCGAAGCCCATTACGCACGGCACAGCATCGTGCACCAGAGAAACTCATTATCCAAGGCAATGCGTGGAAGCGGACACGGCGTTCTCCTCGATGGCACGCGTCTCTCTCGTGCAGCGCGTCACGCGCGAGTTCATCGCATTCCTCTCGAATCCTCTGCACGAACCATGGCACATCTCTTACCTCTCTAATTTCCATATTTGTTAAAAGAAAACCTTTGCAGGACACGAAACACGCGAACAATGCTGGATTCTCTCTTTTGATTCCTCGAGGCGAGGCGACGTCTCATAGACATGAACGATCGTATCAGCGGCATCGCGATGACTGGATACTCCGCGCGACCTGAAAAACTGCGGGTCATCGCGTGGAAGCGAGGAACGGCTCGCTCGCTCGCGGGAATCGCCGAGAAACCTGTCTGTTCACAAAAATGCGAACGCGTGCAGATAATACCCGATGTATTACCGTTATTATGCCAGTCATTTACGTGCTGCACACGCGCAACCCCGTCGCTCCGGTCGGCCCCGCTGTCCCGCTAAATTCATCCCGCAGCGAGATTCTGCGAACGCATTTTAAGCAAACACGCTCGTACTGGCGTGGCCCGCTATACCTGGATGCATGGTCGGCCTCGTGTGCGTCCCAACGCCGTGGGATCATCTGGTAGCTTCGAGCATGTCGGTTTTAGTCGATTGGTAGCGACTATCGCATCGGGTTTGATAGATTTTCAATTGCAGGTTATGGATGAGACGAAGAGATGGAAGGTAGAGATGAGATACGAGGCTTGTGTGTTAGTCATTGACTATGTTAATTATACTTCATGACGTAGATCGTCTGTAAATCGGTCTTATCTAGCTAATTTTAACTTTTTCCTTTTGCGTGTCTTATCTGATACTCGATGCATCAGTAATCTTACGTTAGAGTCAATAGTCTTGAGAATTACAGCATAATTTATATGTAGAAGATGCGAACATGTAACGAAGCAAGAATTAGAAATTCGTTCATACACGTGGTCATGGAGTTTCTGGAAATTGACAGATTACTGTAGCGCATTCATTATTAATTAATATACACCTTTGCTTTCCAAAATGTTTCCATCGGCAAATGGTGAGATCTTTTTGAACGATTCTTGAAAATCGATAAAATAAGCAAAGCCATTTCTACGGTAACGCGGTAAGTACAAATACATATTTCAAATCGAACTATCGCAGACAATAAGCATACAAAATTCCCCTCTAGACTAAATCGCCTTATGCCCTAAAACAAACTATTACAAACAGCATAGAAAATTTTTCTCGCAGACGAGCTACTCGTTTCTTAATAACTCCGCGAAGAAGAAACTCGATGAGACAGGAAACATCGAGGATCCTCGTCGCGAGCGCTTCTCCAGAAACCGCGTTACAAGCCGGGGCGGGTCGGCACTTTGCAATCTCTCCGCAGCGTGTGTCGCCGCTCTTGCAAGGGTGGAGAACGTTTTCTCGTCGGCCATTTCATCGGCACCAAGTGAAAACGCGTTTGTCGGCGGCGTTTGCGCGGCAGCGGCAGCCGCCTCGAGAGTTAGCCGACGTTAAAACGGAAGTGCGACTGTGAAGGAAAGAAGGAGGTCGGAGCCGGGTAGCACGGAAACGGGACAGAGACGGACAAAGCGTTGAAGAAAGACAAGGATAAAAGAGAGAAAGAGAGGGAGAGGGAGAGAGAGAGAGAGATGGATAGAAGAGAGAGAACGTAGGAGGAAGGCGGTAGTCTGAACGTTCTCCTCCTCTCGGGTCCCGGAGGGCGTATAGTAATGTTCGAGTTGGCAGACTCGGGGTCGAGTGGGGATCTCCCTCTCCTCTGTTCCCCTCTCTTGCTCTCTCCCGCTCTCTTTCCGCCTGTTTCTCTTTCTTTCTTTCACCTTTCCACCTGTTATGCGACTCTGTGCCATGCTGCATTGGCACAGGTGTGCAGCCACGTACTCATTCTCGAAAGCACACACCACCTTCGAAGGCTACACCTTCGACCTTTTTCTTCCTCCTCTCTCAACGTGCATACGCTACTCTCTCCCCCTATATCCTCTACGGCTCCTTTCCACGCTCCTTCTTTCCTTTCCTTCCGTTCCACTCCTTTTCTTTCCTTTTCCTCTACTCCGCCGACGTCTCTTTGCTCCTTTCTCTTCCTCCCACGACAACCCCGTCTCGCTCGTTCTTATATTCTGTCTCATTCGAGGAACGAGCAAAGCGATCGCGTGGGCGGCGAGAGCTCTCTTCGTTCCTCTTCCCTGAGGCGCCTCGGCGAACCTACCTATACCTTTGCTCGTACACCTGTGCAGGAGCATATTGTCACGCCCAGTGGCGCGAGCGTACGGACGAGATGCACCGGCCGACGCGCCGCTCCCGACCATCGCTCCTCTTTTATTTACAGCCCCGGTCCGCTCGCTCGCCAAGTAACGCGCGACCCTTTCCTGCGATTGTCTATATCGGACACGACAAAGATGCGGTGAGATTGGCCGATGACAGTCGATGGTGCGCGTTTAAGTTTTCATGATAGAAGAGAAGAGGGTGTGACCCGGAGAAACGAAGGGTAGGAGGATCATACGATTCCGAAGTAATGGGAGTAGTACGTTGACACTATTGCAAGAGTTTTCGATGTAAGTATTTTGTAACTTGGGGGAAGTTGGTCCTAAAATTTGGTAAGATCGTGCGAGCATCGATGATTAGATAAAAGACATTCCTTGATTAAGTAACGATGGAAGCTAAGAGATAAAAGATATTGTAAAGTAGAGAATTGCAATGATTAATTGAGATTTATCTTGGACACCTACAGATGTTCTAAAGGATAGGTTTATTGATCATATAATCGTGCTTAATCAGCTGTGAATACATTAACGATAAATAATGCAAATATTACGGACGTATTGTTAGATGATTTATGATGTGTCTATGTTATCAGATCTACCATCGAAAATCCATAATATTACCGCAGCAAAACATTCTACTTCTCTGAAAGATACTTGCTATTAGAATCTTGCTGATGAAAATCTTAACCAAATTAATTGAAAGAATGTATATAAATTATATATGTTCGTTGTCGTTGTCGAAAATTCGCCACGTTGACTAGGAGAATATTCGATTCTCCAGAGCGCAAGAATTCGATCGATGACGTTTAGAACGCATCCTTGGTACCTGGAAAGGAACCTGCGACACGCGATGCAGGTTCATTCATCGATTCTCATTCGCCGGTTTCGCGACCTACCTTCTTACCTGTTCGGACACGTACAACCTTCGTTATATAGATACCGATATTTGATGACTCTCCAGGAAACTGTGGCAGGTGAGCGTGAAATTTCTGCTTGCTATCCAAACGTCTGTGTTGCACATGTTACACCGTCAGCGATTAAAGTTGAATTCTATGAAGTAAACTGCTTCATGTCGCTATAAACATCGAATCAAGTCTGGATATTAGATATAATTGAGAAATTTGTATTTTATCAAGAACCACTGCTTTAATTTCGCGTATCGCTACACATATTTATGTTTGTAATTTCATAAGTAAAGTGCGTTTCTACATTTTGATATTGCTTTTAATGAAGTGGAATGATAGAGGAAGATCTGTCTGATTCGGTGCTTGACGTGAGTGTAAGTATTATATCTCTAACTGTTTCGTAATACACCCAAGCCACTTTAATATCACCGTTTGTTATTTTCATGCTTGTGCGCTGTAATTTATTTTTGACCTAGCGTAAATATTTAGATTGTTTAATTCTACCGTAAAATTGGTAGCAACCGCTCCCAAACAAAGTGTTTTCGTACTTCAACGACGGATGAAATCGTCAAAATCTAATTTGCGTCTTCTATCTATAGACGTAGATACGATTTATATTCGTTATACCAATTCAAAAGATTAAGCATTGAGAACGTTCAAAAACGTCGATGGGATGAATTTCAGAAATGTTTATCTCAAATCTTCCACAATCTATCGTATTAATTAAAATTTCGAAACTAGCCACGTGCAACGAGATCGGCATTTTGTCAATTGTGTTGCGTAATATGCGACGTATTCGTTGCTTCGAGGGTAAATATATCATCGTCGATAGACGTTAAACGTTTCGCTAAAAAAATCAACTTTTCGATGCTCTTAGAAAACCTACGTTTCACCATCTTAAAACAAAACTCGAGCACAAATTCGCGTTTTGATTTAAACAAAAAAACTGGGAACCGTCGCACATCACGGCGCATTTCTGCGCGACCGTGCCGTTATTACACGCTAGCGTAATCTACAAAGGCGGGGGGCTCAAAAGCGAGAAGGAGACCGATAACAAACGCAAAATAGAGAGAGAGAGAGAGAGAGAGAGAAAGCCTGGTCCGCGATATGCGAGCTGCGAATGCCGGGTTAGAAACGTGGAACAAGAGGGGGAGTGTATGGCGTGCGGTGTTTGGCCGGTGAGCGAGAGAGGCCAGGGGCGCTTGTGCGTATGTCCATACGTTTGTCCATTTGCGTATCGGCCGGCGCTTTATGGGAATTAGCGGCGTATTGTGGGTCGCCGGTGGGCGGTCTGTGTGCACCGGTGCACGAGAAGCGTCCACGGGAACGGCCACCACTCCCGGCCGACGGGAGCGTGAGGGAAGTTGCAGCGGCGCATACACCCGTGGGGGATGATCGAACAAGGATGGCAAGTTGCGAGACCGAGACGCGCAAGACAGGGACAGGGAACGCGTAGACGCGCAGAGAAAGGAAGACAGGGGTAACGGAAGCGTCCGGGAATGGGGATGATTCTCTGTCCCTCTCTTTCCCTGTTTCCCTTCCTCCCATTCTCTCTCTTGTCAATATACGAGCGATATGATCACCAAGTATAATCACCGGCGGACCGGAGAGCGTCGAGCTCTCTGTCAATAGAATGCTACTTTGTGATCCCCGTCCCCGCCCAATCCGACCGCTTATATATTGTATCAAACGTATCCGTGCGTTTTGCTTCTCTCTGCAGAATGCCGCCGCTCGTGAAATCCGTATCGACCGACAATACCCGCGAAACGCGTTGGTCAGCCGCGCAAAAATACACCCGACCACCCCCTCCCGTCCCACCAACTACGACAGCTCGCCACTGTCCTGGTAATATCGAACAAAACCGCCTCCGGGGGTGGCGCGTTTTTGTTCTTCGCCGATATGGTGATTCGTCCTGCCGTCCTTTATCATCGATACTCCTGTCGGTGTGCACTGTTGGCCAGCACGGTGCGCTATCCTCATATTTGCTTTGTTTTACGTTTCAGTAAATGAAGCTAGTGTGGTTCTTTGACGAGAATGCGTTGTGAGGAAGATTGTTGCGTTTGATGTGCAATGGAAACGCGGTGTGTACAATATTTGCGATGTAATGGGGTGAGAATTTACAATTAATTTTGGGAAATACTCTAAAACCACAAAGTGCAATAAATCCATACAACGATGAAAGAAATGGTAACGGATTCAAGCCAATGCGAGTTATCCTATTCTTTATCGTGATTTTAAAATATAACACCCTTCTGTAATTCACATACTTCAAACGCTACAAATCAGAAATATCCGTGTAACAAGCATTCGTTGATCGAACAAAGTGACGGTCGCGACTCTCCGGTGGTCAGCGAAGCGTGTACGAACGCGCGATTTCGTATCTTGCAGTCGTCGCAAGAGGCACGCCGCCTAAACGGGGGCTAAATGAACGCGCACGGCTGTCTTTTTTTCTCTATGTGTGTATCATCCTCCCTTCTTGTTACTTTTTGCCTGCGCGGAACATCAACTTACGCGACCACCTCGCTTATCCGATTCACCGGGTTTTTCTCGACGGGTAGGGTACGGTGCGGTGGCTGTTGGAGACGCACGCGCGCGCGCGCGCGGAGAGGGTGCAATCCGGTAGAGAGGGTTGGCTCGTCGGAGTGTATCTTTTCGAGCGATCAAAGAATTATCGCAGTGGAGCGGCAAGCCGACGGTGTTTGTCGTTTGATCGCGAGGCAACGATGCGTGAGTTTGCGCGTTACCTGCCGCGAGAGACGAGCAAACCGCTCGGCTCGGCTCCGCTTCGCTCTGTGTCGTGCGAATGAGCGCGCAGGCACAGTGTACCAGCGTGAACGGCTAACGCGTTAACGCATTTTAGCCAAGCTACACCGTTTCTTCCGCATCTCGTGCTCTCCTTTTTTTCTCTCTTTTCTTGTCTGCTACTCACTCTGCGTATCTCTTTTTCCCCTCTTCGATCCTACCCACCAGCTAGCATCCTGTCCTCTCTTTGTATCTCCTTTACACCGTATCTCGTTCTCTCGTCACGGCTCTCTCCACTCGTCCTCCTGCTCGCGTTCCACCCTCTGGCCACCCTTTTGCCAGGCTCATACATCGAATATCTCTTGCAGAGGACCGAGGTCGGGTCCGCTGCCCTCGTCATGTCGTACTAATGCATGTAATTGCAGCTAACCTCATTAAACCCGCCGACTGATGCCACTCGCTCAAATTGCGTCCCTCTACCCCTTTGCTTCCTATATCCCGAGTCTCTGTCACTATCTCGCTCGTTCCTTTTTTTCACCCCATACTCTTCCTGGCTGTTTCTCTGTTTCGACCGACTCTTCGTTTCGTTATCCCTGTACTGCGTTCTCCACGATTCTCATCCATGTTTTCACCCCTTTCCCCCGTTTTATCCGTCTGCGTTTCAACGTTTCTGTTTGCCTCTCGCTTCGTCCCGCCTTTGGCGGATTCCTCGCCCGGTACCGAAACCCCGCACCGCTGTCCTTGGCTAGTCTCGGTTTGCCACCTACGCGATAAACCCTTCGAATCAACGGTGGTGGTTGAATTTTTTAAATTCGTTTAACCTTCTTTTTAGCTTTCTAAGATCAGAATTTATTGGATCGGTCGAGTCTGCATTAGTTTCGATCATTCATATCGTTGTTTCAATATTTCAAGTTTTAAGTTGAAGCTATTGATACGTAAACTTTCTGTATAAACGTATTTTAATCCGTTAACCGAGTCGTCTTTTAATCCAAAATTCCATTTGGCATTAGTTTTAGTTGCGCTAGTCTTGGTCTTTGAAAGTGTAAATACGATGTAACGATGCATTAAAACAATACAATTTCTCGATAAAGAAATTATTAATTTTAAAATCTAGGCAAGCCGGATGACGAGTTTATCACTCTTATAATACATATTTCTTAGCTATGATCACGTATCTTACGTTTCTTACGTACATTAATCATTCAAGCAATGCCAATAGCACCATTTTATACAGCCGTCTAAGATTCTAAATAACGCTGATAACGTTTAACCCTTTTATTCATAATCTTTGGAAGTATTGTAATACAACACTTGCGAACTCCTTTTACGAAAGTGTTATATGTACATACGAAACATTTTGAAATTTCATTAGCGCTATGAGCCGGTGTGTATGTACGTACCGCGTGGAAGAATTAAGCAATCCTCACACCAAACATTCTACCGTATTCCTGAATGAAGAAACAGGGGTGCCAAAAATTCCAGCATCCTCCGCACCCTCGACCATCGAGGTCCTTGTTCGCCATTTATGTAAATCGAAAGAGGGTGCTCGTACGAACGTTCTGTCCCATTCCACGATTCGCCTATGAATAGCTCACTCCATTAAATAACACCGGTACATATGCCTACAAGCAAACAGTTTGTTGATGATTGAATATCGGAGTAGTATCCGGTGTATTTTAATCGAAACGATACGCGGCTGGGACCTCCTCGCGAAATACACAGTTGCTGCTTGGAAAACGCTGTTCGTATTGATCCAGCGTAAGCCGGCCGGGTATCACTTGTAAAATGCACCGAGTCAATTTCGAACATTACGAAACCCAATATATCGGCCGCGATATTGAAACCGATATGTATAATATATATTGGCCGACAGATTTCGGCCGACTCGCTGAACGCTCAAATTCTCGTCATCGTTTTCTATTCAAAAGGCTCGATCGAATTACTTTTGCGGCTCGTAACTCGTTCATTCTCTGTCCTGGATACGCCAGTTCCGAGCAACGGTGCTCGTGGAAGGCTTCTTGCACGCGTGTCGCGTCGACGTTTCCGCTTGGTTCGAGGGCGCTTTGGGCTTTCGACTCACGCAAACGCCAACGTTGCAACCGATGTTCGGTCACGTAGATTCATTTCATTAGTCTCCCCCGTGGTCATTTTTCCTCTTGAATGGTAATAATCCAAGATGTGTGCAACGTGAGTGTGTAATATCTCGAGTATCTATAAGAGAAGTAGAGTTCCTTGGAGATTTTACGAGAATCTTCGACGAATTGGTGTCTCTTGATACGATAATTTTTGGACATGGGGAACTTCCGATGCTCTGACTTAGTACGAATTTAAATGGATTTTCTTAGAGATATGGACGACTAAGATTTATTTTGGAAATCAAAGTCTCTGTTGAATTATTTTACAAATATTTTGAGGACGGAAACTTAACTCTACAAAGTCCTAAGAATTCTATCATAATTCGCGGCGTATCTGAGAAATACTTAAGGTTGACTTCAATCTACGATTCAGTGCCGAGTTTGCATAAAACTTGCACGAATATAGAATATGTTCTTCGAACTGGTTAACTTCAGTATAACACACGCAACTCGCACAGTATCCGTGAACAACTCAAATAGACGACACGAATCAACCTCCAATTTACTATTCGAATCGATAAATTCCTGTTAACCATCGCGCAACAATTTTCTTCGATCTATCGAGTAACCTGCAAAACGATATATTTCCGAGTGGTCGATGGAATTTCTCGTTTCCCTTTGATACGCACATATATTGTACGGAGTGTTCCTAATCGTAACACGAAGGTAGAGGAACGGTTCTCGCATTGCAGTATCGTGCGTACAACGTTAATTACAAAACACTTATGTCGAACGAACGTCTTAACACGTAGGAGGACGAGATTTCGCTTGTATTAAGGGTGAAGGCGTCGCCAGTAGTGCATGCACGACGACGTCTGGACCACTTGGCGCTCGCATTACGGACCCCTTTCTACTTGGTACTCTTCCTTCGTTGCCGGCGGGGGCACCAGCACCTCCTTCAATCTCCGCATCCGATTTTCTGGAGGAAGAAAATGAACTCTCATATAATTATTTTCCTCATTAACATTGTGGCCCATTGTTCGCGTCGATGAGAGGCATAGTCTTGCCGCGCGCGGTATTTTAATTACATTCCTATGTGCAGCCAGGCCTCAACTCAAAGGCGACCGTTCACCATTGTACTCTCTCGCGTCTTTCTTTCTTACTCTCTTTCTCTTAACCAACTGCGGGATCATCCGATAATAATTTTTTGTTGTCCCCGTCAAGGGTGTTCTTGGAGACACTCTTTATTCTCCTGAAGAAAGTTTCTTTTTCTATTATTTTTTTTTACCTATATAAAGTATTATTTCTTATGGTGTAACACGCAGCAAACGTGTAACAAATATGGGGATATTCATAGGGTTGATTTTAGACTTCAAAATAATGAAACAGGTTCATGTACGAGAATATCGCCAGAGCCCTATTTTTCGAGTTACAAGAAATAGTAGTTTACGATGGAAATGTAATCAATGGATCAACTGACGTCCTTTACATCGCTTACACCGACCTCGTTTACACAACCATGGTACACCATGTGCACGAGGTTTACAATAATTAAAAACATCGGTTTGGATTACACAAAAGAGTAAATCGCGCCTCAAAATATAAGTCATGTCTAACTAAACTCGATCGTGTGGTAAAATTCGATGTGTGAAACAAGTCGACGATCAGACGATCTTTGATCAAGATCGCATACCGCCGGTAATGAATTTCTTGATATGTATTAAGCCTTGGGAGTCTGTTAATTTCGACGACTGCACATTCTTCCAAGTACTCCTTAGATCGTTAGCATTCGAACACGCGTCAAAAATAATAACACGGCCTTTAGGCTAAATTACACGTGCTTCCAATTACGAGTATTATTCACGCACGATAACCGCGTCTCTCTCGTTCTCGCTCTCTTTCAAACGAGCGCGGTCCACGAACGCGGCGCCCAAGGATTTTATAATTTTCTCCGGAAAGTATTTCGTCTGTTCCGCTAGACTTAATCATCGACCATCGTGACGAGCGATAAACAAACTATTAACCAACGACACCGGGTAGAAACCGCAAGATAAAAAGAGAAGGAGAAGAGAATCGTCGAAAAGAGAAGAGAATCGTCGAAGAACCCAACCTCGTCACCAATTATAGAATTTTTTACGCGCCACGTTTTCTCTCCTTCTATTCTTCTTCTTCTTCGTCTTCTTGCTCTCTCTACACGCATTTTTTTTTTATTATTATTATTTCCCAAAGAAGGTCGAAGCAAAGAAAGAAAAAATGATCTCTCATGATCGTCGCATCTGTTCGATGCAAAAGAATAGTACGAAGAGAGTTGGTGAAAAATTGGTACAATGTCTCCGTGCTGCGCCATTACCGTGCCGTTTCCATTATTCTTCTTTCTCTCTCGGTGAACGAACCACCGTTCTTCCTTTTTTCTTTCCATCCGATTGAAAAGAAAAGGTTCTCGAAGGGATCCGCGAACGTTGGAGAGCGAGCCTCCGCGGCGTCTCGACGGTCTTATCTAGCGTGGCGTCCCCATGCTCGCTACACGGATTGTTAACTGAATCCGGTAGCCGGCATTGTTTCACCGCCGAGAGTCCCGAGCACAACAGTGCTCCATTGTATTCCCGGTCGCGTTCATTCAGCTTTTTCTTCCTCTTCGTCGCTCGTATTTTTTCGTTGTTTTTTTGCCTCCATTGCTCTCTGATCCATCAGTAAGCTCCGTATGCGATTCCTGGTACAGCTGTGGGCTCGAAAATTTTCTACTCTTGTTAGAGAAGAGTGGTGTCGAGTGTCTCGGGTCTTGTGACTGCTGGTCGATCCACGAAATATATCTTTAAAACTGAAACTCCCGAAACTTACCATACCGTACATTCGCCACTCTTCGGATAGCTAATCTTTCAAACTTCGAGCCCTAAACTTGGTATCTTCACAAGCATTATCTAAATTTAACACACTATGCATCTTATTACCAACTTTTCAATTTTCAAATCTGCAGATTCGTATCCTGACGACTGTAACTTAAACTTACAAATACTAGGTACACATTCATCGTTCTTTCTTCATCTAACCATCCAAACATCAATTTCAAAAATTAATATCCTCGTAATTTCAAATCTATTACTACTCCATTCGAAAGTCTCCTTTTGCTTTTAAAAAATGCTAACATTTTTCCCTCGATCTGCCTTCGCATTCTTTCACTTTCGCTCAGCAAATCGACCTTGAAGTTAAATTGCCAAATTCAATGGAAGTCTCCCTGTTCGCGCGACACGCAACTCTTTCGATTAAGACGAACGCCGATGGTTGTTTCCTGTCTCTTTTCACCAGTTCGGTGGATCGAGTGTTGCACGGCGGATATTTTCGTGCCTGGGCATCGTTTATCGAGGATATCAGTCGGTTTCCTTGGATGATGCGGCTGCGAGCCGCAAGTACACCGTCGTCGTGGCGGCGGCGACGGATAATGTGTGTTTCGGCCGCGGTGCCGAGAATAGTTCAAAGTAAATAGCATGCCGTGAGTGGTGCCCTCTAATCTTCTTCTTCTCCTTACCACGGGGGATATTCTGATTGCATTATGACCTACCACGGCCAGATACCACTTCTCCAAAGGGATATTCAAGCGTGGCTGATGTAACGTACACGCCGTATACTCCGACAGGCTACCAAGAACGATGGTAAGCATTGGTGGAACGAGCATTTGGATCATCTTTGTTGTGTAACAAAACGAGCTTTATGAGATATCGGTTTCGAGTATATGTAGTACAGAGCTGAAACAACCGGCCGGATCGAGATAACGCGCCGGAAAGTTTGAGTTAGTAAAAGCGTTCTTTCCTTTTATTAAAGAGTCGTATAATTTGTATGTTAGTGATCTTATCTAAACTCTCTTTTAACGTTGAGAAGAATAAGGGGTCGATTCGTAACTCTTAGAAATTTGGAATTAAACTGATTCCGATATTCCATTTGTGTTATATTACTTTCAGTTCTTGTGTCTTTTCATGGTATCTTATCGAAGGTCTAAATATGTCTTGAAAAGGATGAAAGATATAGCTAAGGGAATTGAAAGGAAGTGTTGCTTTGCCCCAACGTTAACTCCGTTAGAATCTTTCCATTTTAAAACTCGTATTCTTGGTGCTTATTTTTTGCAAGTGATCGTTCTTTGTATATGGCACAATGTTTTGCGAGGAAAGATCGTACCTACCTAAGTATGATGAAGTTGAAAGGATTTGGAATATTACATGTAGCATAGCGTATATGATAGATGCGCTAATAATAAAACGGATACGAATAGATGATGTTTCTGATGCTCGTCCATTTGCTAATGCTCTCTTTAGACTCTAGCTTGAAATTCTCTATCTAAACTCTCTCTTTAGACTCTCACTCGTCACCCACTGTTCGTCCTTAAGAACCTCGCCTGTACACATGAATATTTACAGGCGTAATTCACCCATATTGATAGCCCAGCTCGTTCTCGAAATTTTGAATAGATAGAAATTCTCTTGTCGTTGTTTCTTGTAACGCAATTTTCACTTTACTTGCTTCCTACAGCGAGAAAATACGATCTTTGGATATCAAGCATCCGCGCAAGGTGTTGGTTCATAAAATTTAATAGAATATTGAACACTTTTTCGTCTTAATTTCGATAGCTTCGTTAAAAAACTGGAAACAGTCGGAGCTCTATATTTACACGAGATTTCTAAGCCGACTTTCTAAACCTAAATTTCCAACATGACCGACACCCACGCATAGTTGTCAAGCTATAGAGCACAGAGATATTATCTTTTCGTTTCGATAATCGTGGAAACCGATCTTATCTCGTAAATTTCTTGTGAAACGAAACGAACGAAAATGAGAACCGATATATAATTAATTATGAAAATTTCATATTCGATGTCCTTATGATTTGTGACGCGAACCGTGAACCACGTAGCTAGCCAGTTGTTCACGGAAAAAGATCGAATCCTGTTTGTTAATTAATGCCGGTTGTTTCAGTGTATACAGAGAAATCCAAGTTGAATTTATCGGTGTGTTCGAAGGAAAAATCACCGGTCGACGCATAGTGCGAATACCTTTATTCGTGCGCCTCGGTTTTACAAGATCCGAAAGCAGACATTTCATACGTTACCAGCGGAATAATATATCGCGGCTGGTTGCAAGGTTAACGCGGATGCGATTAAAGTAATCGGCCGTGGAATCGATAAGGCGGGGCTTATTTAGGAAGTGATAATTGCAATATTTATGAGAGGTTGTTGCAGACAACACAGGTCGTTAACGTTGTTCGTTAAATATCACTTAGCTGCTAAACCAGCTCAAGCTTATCTCAACCGATAAGAAAATATTTCCTGCTTCACGGTGTTATTGATTGGAAGAGAAACTGAAATTCACGTTACATGCAACTCAAACGAATGACAAGTATTGAAGAATATCGACGAAAACGACAAGGGAAGTGATATAGCCGAATACAATTCCGAGCGCAGAATAAACATAAACATATTATTCTATTTTTTGATACTCAAGGAAAACATCTGTATAATACACCTTTCTTTATAAATCCCCATCTAACATCTAAAGTTCCAATCTCTCCTGCAAATTAAATTCAAATTCGTATAAATAATATCAAACTCTTATCATATATCATATATCAAAACTCTTAACATAGAGTATACGACAGCTCACAAATCTCGTGTGAATCGAATTGAAAATTAATCGATCAACAACGATCCTTCCGTCTATTCTTACCTAGAATCTTATTCTCCGCAAGTTCTCTCTAAATTCCCTCCAATGTTTCGCATAGATTGATCTCTTCTCGCGTTATACCACCGGTTCGAAAACAGTCTGTATAACTGTATACGCGGTTTGCAAACGTTCCAGAATGAAATGGAAGTAGGTACTGGGCGGGCATTGAGTGCGGTTATACTTGTAACTCTGACGGCGACCCCGGGGGAAACCGCGAGAGCGCGCGGCGCGGTAGTAAGAATTCCAGTGTGCGCGGATGTGAATGAGCCCCGCAGCTGCTACATTCCTGTGTGCCATCGCCGGGGCCTGTGTTTTTCTTTTATTTACGTTCCTCCTTCAATATTTTAGCCGAACGTACACCAGAAGAGTGGAGAGAGGCGCGCGCGCGGCCCCCGGTCCCGTCAGATTTTTCCTCGGCCCGCGTCCAAATCTTCCTTCTTCGCCCCTTACTCGTCGCCGTGCAAATTTTTCGTCGGCTTCGTTCTTCTACTGCAGTCGTCGTCGGGGGAACAACCTGGTCGGCGACTGCCACCATCGCCCCCGCTAATCGTTTTAAGGCCGTGGCTTTATTACGCCCCCGAAACTCTCCGTTTAATAGACGCGTGTTTATTAACGCAGGGATTAACGTCGTCGGCAGCCGGTGACCAGGTTCGAGAACTCTAGTTTCGTTCCGGCAGCAGTTTTGAATGTAGCGAAACGCTAAAATTACCTGCCGCCTTGCGGGATGCTCGTATGGGATGGCAGTTCGCGTGTACGCCACGAGCGCCGCTTTGATTATGAATCGACCAGCCAAATGGAGAAATGCTAATGGACGGCGGGATAGAGGAGCGATAATAATTAGGCAGTTAGTCGGACACTCGAGAGACTAATATGTGATCTAGTAAATAATAATATTAGGATTTTACAGTTTTGTAATTTCTAGATGAATAGAGCAGTTTAGTTAGATCGGAATTTGTAAGATTCATTCGTTTTATTAGCAAACTTGTCGGTGCGAGACAATTAACGAGCACGAGTAGTATTCGACCTACGTAGTACGAATATACTGTTCTTCGGCTATTTTTTTCGTTTATATCTGCTTGCAATTTTCATCATGGATACCCAGCAATTAACCTGATATCAACTAGCCATTAAATAGTTTCTCTTATCTACAACTTTTTCTACGAGTAAAAATTCTATTTTACGACGACGGAATGATCTCTCTTCCTAGGTGATAAAATCGACCCACTTTCCTATCTTTTTCTCTTTTCCGGACTTTTTCCGAAGAAACGTTTAATCAAACGAACTAGATAGAAATCCCAAGACTATCTACGCCGCCGCCGTTTAAAAAATTTACCTTAAAATTTATTATTATCCGTGTCATTTTCTTGCGATGGAAGTGCTTCAAAGTCACTTGTTTCTTGAGAATTGAACGTTGGTCGTGCAACGAAGCTAAGAAACCGTGGGAAGGTGGACTTGATCAAGCAGAATGAAAGTCAGAAATCACAACCCCATCGAAGCGGAAGCGAGGAAAGCTTGGTTAGAGAATGTTGGTTGCGCGGAGCAACGGGTGCAAAAGGTCAATCGGTCTGTTTAGATAATTGAAGTGTAATTCGAGCGGCTCGAGGGGCAATTAACAAGCGCTATTCCAAAACGAGCACGCCGCTGGCCGGTGTTCCCGCCGTTGCGTTGCCAGGATGCGAGTTTCAATTCACGCGTATTTCTGGTTTACCCCGGTTCCCGCGTGTCGTCCGAATCTTTATTTCGGTTCTCACGTTTCGCCGGCGGGACGCGCGAGTGGAGGCGCGTGCGCCGAAATAAATATTGCATATTTCTGTACAGATGCACCGCGCCGGAACGCGACTCATATCAGCTTACGATACATGGCACGCGGCGACGCGACAACTGTTCCACCCGTGGACACACAATGTGGATGAAATCGTTAACGAACCGGAGGGTCGATCTCCTTCGAATTTCTGAAGCGACTCGGCATGTTGGAACGATTTGTTGTCGGATCGTCTGAACACACGTGACGTTTTCACGGTGTTGGAAATAAATTGGCGGAGAGCTGTTGGTTCGTCTTCCTCTGCTCTGAAAATATATATTTTTTGATTCAGGATTCCAATACAGGATAATGATGATCTTTCCTTGCAAAAATCTTGTGAAAAAGATTGTGAGAAAAAGAGAAGAAGTTTGAGATGAAGTTTTATTAGTTACACGATGACCTAAAATTTTAAAAAGTTTGTACGACTTTCGTGCGACGAATAAACAACGGATATTTTTCAGTATTCCGGAAATTGCTATATTAACGACGCCAGAAATATTCTGTTAAAGATGTTTATGAAATATTCTGTAACTTTACATGTTATGGTACAAACGAACGTATATCATTCATAATAGTTACGACTCATTTGTAATTCATTTATTCATTTGTTCTACATTCAATAGTTACAGTAAATTCTTTTAGATGTGAAATTCAAGTCTCACTCAATTATTGAAATGTCCTTATCATTTATTAAATAGTCTTCTTATCCCGAGTAGGTTATTCGTTATTCATTCACAGTTGTCATTTCATGGCTACTAGCTATACTAGTAGCGATTTACTGACTAAACGGTGATGTATGACAACCAAGAATGTTGAAACACGTGTCAGGTATGCATTCTGTTATATTGTATCTTTACAACACGTTCTAATAGAATCAATCATAATTAAGCTATTGGTCCGTGAACACCATACCAACTATATTTAACATATTCGATGTAATCGTATCTTCGGGGGAAACTTTTCTTGTAGAAGCAATATAATTTCAGACGATCAATATCCATAAAAACGTCAATACTCGGATCTCTGGAAGAATTATGTTTATCATTTACATTCATGTTACGTGTAATCTATATGATAATAATACGGAAATATTTTCCAAGTATGAATTAAATCGTTTAACGATAAATCTGCCATATTAAGTCGATAGAACGTATCTGCGATATTCGCTTAGATCAAGTCGTTGCTGCAATATAGCACGAAAATAGCTTATCTATACGCACATTAAATAAGAAAGCTGTACCTGCATTGAAACCGAAGATATAATGGTTTATATCTCGAACGTTTGTGAAATCGATGCCTGGTTGTTAAATACTAAAAGTCATTTTTCTTGAAGCCATCTTTTGACCAGATACGCCTAGTTAAATTAACATGGCAAAAATATTAGTAATGGCTTTGCCAAAGAAAATAATTTCGATACAAACGTTTAAAGCCGTATAAAATGAATTCCAAGACGAACTACATAGAATTATCTCTCACTAAATCGAAGAACTGTTCATCTAACGCACGTTCACGATCACCTTTACGAGGCTCGATCTCCGCATCTCTCGACCATCATCGCAATTTCATCCTCCTCGAAGACACAACTTCGACATAAAGAAACACATAAAGAAACAATCGCCCATACAGGCTGACTCGACGAGCATAGAGCCCATTAAATAAAAGAAGCGAGAAAAATCCAGGGAACGCTTAGCGTATCAATTAAGATCGCGCAACGCGATAGAATTGAGCACAGGAAGAAGCGAGCGCGCTTCTCCACAGCCGATTAACCGATCGCGCGGCTCAATCAGTCGAAGAAGCATCCAAGCTCGAGCATTCCCTCGAAGCAATGTCGCATTCCAGCCGGATGTTGGCTACTCGCGTGCGCATAATTTCCCAGCGTCCACGAAACGTGCTCGTTCAAACAGCGATTCGATATACGTATCTTCTCTCTTGCCATTTTTCTATGCAAACAGAGCAAACCTGCCGCAATACCACGACTCGAAGGAACGAGCGATAGAAAACCCAGAATGGTCGGCCGCGAACGATTCTCCGCCGAGTTCTCGATGGTAAAAAAAGTGGCTGGCGTACAAAGAAAAGCGCGAACGTCGCGGAACGATGAATTACAATCGCGGTTTACCAAGGGGAGAGGAAGAGAGTCCACCGTGGCACGTGCATCCTGGGTATTATTCTCCTTCTCGAGTGGCGATCCCCGGAGTTCTCTCTGTTTCTCTGCGCGAGAAACACGAGGCTCGGCTCGAACAACCGACGGAGAATTACCATGAGAGAAAGAAAGACCGTGGAAACGGAGACGCGACTATATATCGAGGGCTGCTGGGAGTTCGAGGGGGCAGAGCCAGAGAATAAAGAGGAGGAACACAGCTCGGTGGTGCCCTGTGACTTCATTCTCGCGGCCGCGTGGCCGCAACACATATAAAATTAATTAAAGTCGGCGGAACCCAAGGGGCTGTTTATTGTACCTCTCCCCTTGGCAAGGAGCTCGAACTAGGGGGTAGGAGGTTGTGGGGTAGTGGTGGTAGTAGCTAGGTGGGCGCTCCGCATTGTAGTGTTTTCTACCGTCTCTCTTTCTGTCTGTTTTCTCTTTCACTACCTTTCCTTTTTTACTCCGTCGTTCTCCACTCGTTCCTCCTTCTTCGATCTCGCGCTACCTCTCAACCCCGTGTGCCGCGGTGGTCGCTCAAGTGGCGAGAGCAAAGCTCGCCTTGTTAGGAATTAATCACTTTCTAGGCGGCGGAGACGAGAGGAAACGACATCTTCCAGCGTTGTTTTAATTGTGAGCGAATTACCAGATGTTGGGTGTCGTTGGATGACGATTTGTAAGGTCGCGCGACGAACCCAACGGTGGTAACGTTACACGATCGAATCTTCGTCGAGAATTTATTCAAAGTCAGATCTGTCGCTTGGTTACGTACTTTTAAGGTTTTAGGAATTCGAATTTACGATCTAGGAGAACGTATGCGTAGTATTCGGATACAATGGCAGTGTCGCGGGAGAAAGAACGTCATTGGTCGATCATTGAATAGAACAGAGATGATAATAGAAACTATTAATACAAAAGTGTTGATACGATGGTACGTTCGTTACTCTTTCATTTCTAAAATACTTTCCATACCTTATAGTTTATAGCAACATTGTCAGTTATTGGAAAACAAGTTCGATTCTGCTTCTCACGTGATTCGTTTGCAATCGACTATAGTAGCACAGAGAAGACGATTGTACCATCACTGGTCGACTGATTAATCTCTCGACAATGTCTTGGTTGTTATTTAAAGAGGCATATACATACGTGATACGCGCGAGTGGAACAATCGACTTGTTCGAGTTGGACGATGAACGTCGGATGGGATGCTGTAGCATCTAAAACAGTACTGTTCGAGCTAAGCTTCGGGGCTTAAGAGGCTTCCTCTACTTTGTCTTCGTTAACGGTGGTGTTAGAACGCTAATGCCCCTTGGTTTCCCGGCTGTAAACGACGTCACAAGTGACCCAATCCGCAGCGATTTCGTTGCGTGGACAGCTGTTTTCAGATGCTATTCAAACGTGACTGAAGTATTTACAATTAGTAGGGTAGTAGGTAAATGGAAAACAAAAGGGCAAGAATTGGGCGAATAGTATTATCTAAATTAAGCTGTTCGCGTTGCGTTACGCTTGAAGATTACGTTATATCATTAATTTAGTTTGTTCGTCATAATGTAACACGAAAGATTTTGGGCTGTTGTTTGATACAAGTATAGGATGAAAGAAGAAGTACGAATATGACAGAATTAATTTATCCAAGTCAGTTTTATAATTTTAAACAACAACAGATGCCAGCTTTTGCAATACTGTTACGCCTTTTGTAAAAGTTGTATTTCTACGAGCTTGCGCTTCAAACTCTTAAAACAAATGAACGTGAAAGACAACAAACGGAGCAGCGGAGTAGCCAAATAGTATCGCTAGGTATGTTCCTCTTTGGCCTTGGATGATTATTTTAGATTTGAAAGATTATTTTCGACCGGAGAGTATATCACCTGAAACAGCGCTGTCTAAAACTATAGCATAATAATTCTGACTGATGCCAAATTATACGCGAACAATTCATATTCAGCGTATATAACTCTCGCAAAGCGAGCAAATTTGCGAATACCTCTTTGACGAATCATCGCCCACAGATAACTCGACAGTTTCCCAACAAAAAGAAACCAATAAGAAGAGAACTACATATACACACGTCCTCGCTTTCTCTCAGAGCCATCGTTCTCCTCTCGAATAAATATTTTTTCGAATCGAGCGTCACAACAGCGTCGACACTCTCACGAGGAATGCGCTCCTCCGCGATACGTCCGTCGTAACGACAACGGAGCACGTCGCCACGTTCCCATAAACCAATCGAGGTGTCGAAGATGGCAGGGCAACGGTGTAGTAGTTGACGGGTGGAAGAAACCGCGTCGACGAGAAGGAGAATCCTCTCGAGAAGAGGCGAAACGTTGACGGCAACAGCGACGATAGGACAAAGACGAAAAAAACGCAAACTGTGTTCGCGGCTGTCCGTTGAAAAGGGGTTGGGCGCGGAAAAAGAGTCGCTGGTAATACGCGTTTGAGATGGATCGCTGTCGGAGGGAAGAAGGCAGCAGAACAGAGAAAGAAGCGAAAAAAGGGATCGACGGAAGAGGATAACCGGAGAAAGAAAAGAGAGAAGAAGTAAAAGACTGGGGGAGAGAAAGAGTGGTGACGACAGCGAAGAAAGGAAGAAAAGTCGTGACGAAAAGGAGGTAGTAACGATAGGACTGCTCAGTTGCTCGAAAGGTGACGGGGTTGGTTTAGTCGCGTCCCGACGTCCCCCAGTCCCAAGGGAGCCACGTCCGTCGTTTCACGTACGACGATCCTCGCAGAAAGAGCTCCCCGTCAGAGATAAGAAGCCAAAGACAATAATCCTACTGACAGTCGGGTCATCGTCGCGGCTTATTTCGACCGACGCGCGTCTCTAGCTTTCAGCCGCTAAGAGGAATATTCTCCTCGATATCCGCTGTCAACCGTGCGCCATCATCGTACGATCTTTAATGCCGTTAATGCAACTCGCAGTCCCTGGACCATCGGGTATGGAAGCAACGCGATTCAGAGACGTGGCCCGATAAAATAAAAGAAGAATGCTATACGTACAACGTGTAGAACGTCCAACAGAAATATGTATAGTGTGCGTCGTTGTGAACGTGTAGGCTGACGTGTCTTGTCTGATTCTACTTGGAATTTCCTCGCGGTTTGGCGAATGAACACGTGCTTTTAGCGAACTTGTTTTACATCTATGAGCTAAAGGGAAATCGAATGGAGATTATAAACGATAAAATATCGAATTATTATAATATATCGTATCTATGTGCTACTTTAAAAGTATAAATAAAGCGAGCATCTGATTAAGAAGGATGAGAGTAACCAAATGAATGAGTATTTCATGATAATTATTCCGAGGAGCGTATATCTATGAAATATTCAATATTTTATTACAACATCACAATTTCGTATAAGTAACCCCATTACCCCTAATCCGGACAGAAAGTTTATTCGCGTAAAAACCTTCAACGATATACTACTCTAGCGGAAAATTCTGGCGAACTCTTGAAATTTTAATAATTTATATTCTCGTGCTTGATAAACTATGTGAATCGTTGGTAAGTAAATCTCGTCAAAACACAATTCGACAGTTATATAGTTATGATCAGACTACCGTTAAAAAGTTACATGGTTACATAGTTATTCTGGCAAAATTATTAGACCATTGTGCTCATTGAATACATATGATCGACACGATCGATGGTCACGTGTTTATATAAATTTGAAAGATTACAAGATTATAATCTACTACTTTATTCTCAGTGATTCAGTACTGAATTTACGACTTCTAAATCTCTTTCACCGCCCACCAAAATCACATCGTTGACAAATCGTTTCCTGATCGAAAGTCAAACAGAATCATAATTTCGATTGCATAAACTCGTGTCGACAACCCGTTATCCATTGTTCCATTACACGAGTTCGATTACCACGATGAACGTTTGGTAGGATGTTTACGAGCGGCCGAGCACGCGCTGACAAACATCGTTCCGTGCGCGACGCCGATTTCGAGAGTGCGAACGCCGCTTGAACACGCTCGCTGTCGGCCACGGTATTCGTGTCAGCTCGCATGGACGAGGTGGAACGCGTGGACAGGGAATCGTAAAAGATAAGAGAACGCGGCGTTGGACAGCGAATAAAACGGAGTGCGCGGTTTAAGGCGATGAAACCGGCGCGCTTATAAAGTATTCCCGGCGCTGTTAACGTCAGCCGCGGTGTTTGCCGTACACGCTCAACAGTACTGAACACACGATAACTCTATTCGCCTTACCGTGTGGTCCGTGCCGTGCTACGATCGTGTACTCCTGAGATACGCGGGTTGAAGCGTCCTAACGAGAACAGCGAGTGCCCCAGAGGAGAGATTTTTGGGGTGGAATTAGGATTCGAGCAACGGTAGTTGTTAAATTGATCTATCTACTTTGACGTTTAACTCCTGAATACTCACACACAAATCTTACGATGCGTTCGACGATGCATTTACAAACGTCGATATAACGTACAGTTGCTCGCGAAAGCGTTGGAACGTTTGCAGCAATCTTTTATCAGTATATATTAGTAGATATTAATAATAAAAGGACTAAATATTAAGTCAAAATAAAATGATTATCGATTACGTATAATACTACTGCAAGTGAAATTTTTAAGTAGAATGTATGTGTTTGATCTGATTGATTCAATTTTTAAATACAATTTTACAACAAGACGAATGGCACGCTTTTTAAAGGAATTCTACGGTTCATTGATACATTCTGCCGATGAGTTATGAGCTTCGTGCCGTACAGGCGCCGTACGTTTCCGGAAGCATAAATATTATTTCATGCTATGCCGCCTCATTTAGTTCCCGCGTCACCAGTCAGGGGGTTCAGCTTTCGTTTAGAATAAATCGAAGAAAGATTTCCTCTATCCTCCTGAAACTGTTTTGCGTCCACTGTGAAAAATACATATCGATGTCAGCGTTGATGTTGATGTATGTATAATAATTGCAATAAGGAAGTATTATTCATAAAGAGAATTCTCTGAAGTCAAAACAAGCATCCAGCATGTTTTCCGAGACAAACAGTTTTATTGTTAGCATTTCACACAAATACATAGTTACAATTTCACCGCATACTTATAACATTTCCATTTTCATGACAGGGAAACATGACACGTGCATATCGATATCAACAACTCATAGTCATAATATTTATATACAGTTAGTGTACTTGACCCGTAAATCAGAATCGCAAGTTTGATATTACAATCTACTTGTTTTCGTGCCATTTATATGTATAACTAAATAAAAAGAAATTGTACCCACACACGTAGAACGTGACAGCGTACAGTACACAGTCTACAGAATACAATTTTAGAAAATCAATTAATTTATGAAACATCCCTACGTATTTTACTTCGGTATATCTACGTACAAGAATTTTTGTATAGAACAAATCGTTCAAGAATATCGATTAAAAGCAATTTATTATTACATATATCTTTCATAACGAATTGCAAAAATGTTAAAACTCCTAATAAATCTCGAGTTCGTGAATTTAACAAATTTTCTATTCGCTAAGGAAATTCTTTGCCATGGAAAAGGAAGGAGTCGACACGTACAAAACGGCGAACAGACAAGTAAGAACATAGCCAGTCGATCGTACTGTTTGCACGTAACCATATCTAATCCATCCGAAAGATTGGCAAACGCGGTCTGTTCTCCAGACGCGAGCACAATCGGTGAGAAGCGACGTCGCGCCAGATGAAAACGAAACAAAGTCGTCTTTGTGACGTGGTTGAAAGGCTGGTGTGTATATTGGTTGCAGCGGTATGGAAGACGGGTCCGTTTAGTCGGATAATATTGTAGTCGATAGAGCCGCGGCGGTGCAAAGGGAATTATTAATATTACCGCTTTCGAGAAGCTGACCCCGGGAGAAGGTTTCGCAGCACGCCGCGCGGTGATCGTGCAATTTGTTTATCCGCCGATGGGGAATATCAAAAGGATTAGAGGCGGCGGAATAGATAATAAACATCGGCCAATAAAGTCGCCCGAAAATATCTTGGTTGCAGCGTATCGCCGCACTGCCTACCGTCTTCTACGTGTGTGCTTCGCTCTCTCTGTGATCTATGATTATGGATTCCGCGATGTCGATACCAAACGTATAGCCTCTGACGCGTGCTCACGCGTTTCTCGGAACCAGAAGACCGACGGGGAGCCCGCCGTTTGTAGTCAGTCGAACTCCGTTTGCGTCGTTCCTGTGATTCCGCTTAAACAAATTATTCTTTATCGTTGGATGTTGTTCCGTCAAAGGGCGTAGCAACGATGGGTTGGGGTATAGGGACGCGAAATAGCCATTTCATTTTCTGTCCTAAGGGATCTCTTGCCTATAACGAAACGTGGAAAAAAGGTAAAATTTTTGAAACGCTAAAAGTGGGAGGAAATGTCAATGACGATGATAATAGAGGCAAGTAAGAAGCAAACTTCGTTCAAATTTGATAGAGTTATTGCAAATTGATATTACGATCTGTCGCGACGAGGCAGTTAATGTCTTTCAAGCTTGACAGACAATGATATACACTGCTGGCAATCGAGAGAAACGAGAAGTGAGTTATATACGGAAGATAAAGTATAATTTCATGGCAAGAAACAGTAATGGTAGAATAATTCACTCTGACTAATTGTTGTCTAATGTTACTTTGTACGGATGAATATTCCTGGTTCTAATTCTGAAAGCTTTATATTTTCAACCCTTCAAAAATTGCTTACAAAATAGAATACAATTTTTTCGACAATAAAACGTTGTACATTTCACGAGTATAAAAGTTTCGGTTTCTTTAATCTTATAAAAGTATTTCGGTAATCGATTAAGCTCTAAAATCGATCATCTCGAAAATTCAACCAACAAGTGACAAACTCGATATCAGAAACTTCGTTATCAACGAATCCGTGATACCATCGAGTTAAAAAGAAATCCAGTAGAACAAACCCTAAAAGCCAATATAAATGTACAAATAGAATCGCGAAGAGGAATCGCGTGGAGCAAGAATCCAGCAACGATTCTCGTCCCGCGAGCGTCGCCACGGATTCGATGCACGTTGTCGAAGACTTAGATTTTTCATGATTCCGAAGCAAAGAATCCATCAGGGTGCTGGATGGCCGGTGGGCCTTCCTGGCAAAATAACGCGCTGTTCCCCGGGTGGAAAAGCCCGGCCACGAAAATACCGCTTCCGGTTGCCCTAGATTCCGCATTCACAAGTTTCATTGCAGAAGCGGCCAGCAACGGGAGAAGCGAGCTACCGAGCGAATCCCGTTCAAAGCGGTCCATAATTTATGTATCCCCCAGGCCACCCCTGCGTGTCGTCGAATTCTGGCTTCGCTCTTTTAAAATTCCATTAAGAGTGCAGGCCAACGGCTCCTCTTTGTCGCGTCCGTTCTTTCTCTCTGTTGGCGCTCGTTTGTTTCGCGTTGCATATTTCACGAGGGAATCCGCGTTTCGTTCGAGTTTCGTTTTCCGTCTGGTTCGATCGATTCGCGTGACAGTTTCGGGGGTGGCAGGGGTAAAATGCATCGCAATATGTTTCGAGAGCAAAGACAAAAAAATATACATATGTATATACATATAAAGGGATGGAAAAAAAAGATCGGTATATCGTCCGGCAAACATTGTACATATCTTCGATCCAGCTTTTGCTAGGCTTGTATTCAAGCCACTGTGTTGGCTGGCCCGTCGTAATTTTAGACAGTGCCACAGTGACAGTCTTTATAACGCACGTGAAGTATGAACCGCTTCCGGTGGATCTACGTCATCCCTGGTGTGCATGTCCCCTTGCACTCCAGTGGCTCCGATTCTAAATCTAGATTCAAATTTCGTGGCCTTTAGCCTTCGTCTTTCGTTACTAGCTGGCCGCGGCCGCGACGAAAGACCATTTCGCGAACGCCATAACACGCGTTCTCAGTTCGTCAAACTTTGCGTCGTTTGTATGGGAAAAAATTCCGAAACTGATAATGTTATCAGTGGTAAGATGAATGTCGATCCTATTGAAAGACGCGCGGTCAACACTGACCAGGTCAAGCGGCGAACGTTCGTCAAAACTGTGGTTTAAAATTACCATCCCGTTGCGTCGTTTCAATATCTGTCCCGTTCGATCGCCTCGTCTTGACGAGAAATCAAACTCAACGCTGTCAAAGTAGAATGACACCTCGTGGTTCGACGCATCGCGAATGCATCGATAAATCGGGCGACAGCGGCTGAATACGCGTGGTCCGATGGAAAACAGCGGCGGCAGAGATAACCGGCAGAAGAGCGATTATGGGGGTAGGTATGTTTCAGTAATTGCACGGCTAAGTTTAGGCGGTGCAGTTGGCGTCAATGCGCGGATGCATATTCAGAACGGGGCTCCTCATATTCTTATACTCACTTACTGAAGCGGCGAGCGCGTCGCCTTGTGTGTGGATGTGAATGTGAATGGAACTTGCTGGCACCCCGCCTGTTTATATTTAGCCACTGTGGGCGGTATAGCTGTCATGGATACGTATCATCGGCATAACTGAACTTTGCAAATGAATAATGAAGTTCCATTGGCTGTGGTGCCGGTATGCCGATTATAGCTGAGGCCGTTAGAATGGTTCCTGAAATTGCACAGCCGTTTATTGTCCGACGTCGGGCATTGTTCGCGTTTTCGTGTCGCCGCACCAAACCACGACTAACACGACCGAGACGACGAATCTGTTAATGAACGCACGCAACCGCGTCGTTTCTTAACTCTCTACAACCAGAACTTTGTTTGCTTCCAAGGAAAATAATTATTGTTGTTCTTACTTTGGTCTGAAAAAGCATTAGTTGCTTTAAATATCGTTTGCTAACGATATAACGATGCGAAGCTAAAATACGATAAGACTACGAGTTGTTCGATAACTTGTACCTTGAAAGTAATGTTCAATTCGATGTAAAATGTAATACTATACCGAAAATGGTAATATTCGTTCAGACAAAACACAGCAAGCGTAGCAGAATGTAAAATTTTATTCGAGTTTGCCAAAGATTGGTATCACGCATCTTCGTTAATCTTGCAGAGAGTCAAGCGTGCCTCTTCCAACTCGTTGTCAGCAAAATGTCATCCATTATTATTGACAATATTGTCGTTAGGATCCTGAACATCGGAAATATTCCATAAGCAACAGGACTCGAATGGAAAAAAACCGATTGTCCGGCCGGTTTTTCTCGCGATCTTCACGGTGTTGTTTTTTTACGGCGCACACAACGCGGCAATTAGCGCGGCCGCAAGAATAATTAGTGCTAACGAGTGCATTTCCATACAGAGGCTGTTTAATATGCGGATCCTACCGATAGACGTGAATATCGTACCATCGATGCAGGTAAAACAATGAAGCCTAACTCTCGAAAGATACGTCGATCGATGTACTCGATAAAAGTATAATGTGCCCAACAATCTTTGTGGGTTGAACGTTGTTTATGAGCGAATGCGGGGATATTTTATCGTTTTCTTCTTTAATGGCGACCGTATTCGAGGGAATTTGTATCGTGTAGATTTTAAGTAGAAGTAGCAACCATTTCTTTGTAGTCTTGTTACGGTAGACGAAGATAATGGTACTAGAAAGTTAATGATACTGTAGTTAGATTTACTAGAGATGAATGGTAACGATATTGAGGAGGGATTTAATGTTCATTGTTTAGAAAGTATTTCACTACGCGTGTAATGTCATGTATATTTAGAATCACTTAGAAGCTTTTTATGAAGCAAATGATTTTTATGCCTAATGATAAGAAAAAGAATAAGTATAACGAGGACAAAAGAGATTTATTAGGAAAAGACGCCTTCATCGTGACAAGAATGCGCGAATAGTGATATTTCTCGATCGTTTCGCCAGTTTTTCATGGTGGTGATATTTTTGGAGACGCACTCCCTTATGAAGTGGCCTAGCTCGATTCATTCAAGAACAGGGCTCAAGAAAACTGGTGACTTGTCTTTCAAGCTCTAACAAATAATCGCTATCGTTTAACATATTTACGACCACGCAACAGATTTTCGACATTTCGTATTGCTATTACAAATCATCATTACACGGAAACCGAACTGATTTCCATTAAAATAAATCTTTTCATTTCTGAGAACATAGTCCCCATTCACATGCTGTGACATTAAAATTGAGGAATCTGTAAAAAGTAAATTTACCAATTTGACTTCTGCTTCGCTTTTATCAAATATTATAAATAACTCCACGAAACCGTTAACGCTTTACATTCTTTTCCTCTCATATCTCGACAACGTGAATCATCAGGTTCCCCCGAAAAAAGTCGAAAGTCACATGGTAACGTTCTTGCAAGGAAAGGCAAACACCAAACACATTGCTCCTTTCCTCCTTCTTTTTTCATCAGAAAGAAAAAAAGAAAAACGACCCTTTGCGAAGAATACAAGCGGTTTATCCAAACGAATCCGTGTGTCCTATGGCGATCGTAAATCATGGCTCGCGATCTTCCACAATCCGCGTCGAGGATTAATAATCGCGCGTCGAAAGGCAACCAAAGAGAGAGAAAGAGAAAGAGAGGAAGAGAGGAAGGGAGAGAAATAGAAGGATACAGAAACGAATGGAGGAGAGGGAACCTGCTCGCGCGCTTAATATCGTGCATATGTGACGTTTCAGCTGGTGCCCAGGCTGGATGAATAAACGTCTTCCTTATCGTCTAAAATAGACTTTAAACTTCAAGCATATCTGGACCACAGCCAGGTCGTAGGAAAGTACAATGATATTAGCCACGTTGAATTGTTACACCGTGGTGGAAACGGGAGCCGCGTTGAAAACCTGTCCCGTTGAATTAATAGCGGCACCTAGTCTCCTCTGACTAATGGACACCGCTGGAAAAGAAATATTCCATTCGGCCCGGTTTCTACCGGTCCAACCGCGGTCACCTTAACCCTTGGCTATCCACGATAGGCGTGTATTTGCGTCCTACTTTCACGGGAAAAGGGTCAACGTTGTACACGCTTTTACTTTGTATTTCTTGAAAAGCATTGGAGGAAAATTGTACTTTCGTTGTTTATTACAATATTACGTGCGTATCTGGAATATCATTACACCCTGTGGGATGGAAATTTTTACAACTGCACGGGGATGGAAATTTAGATATTGGATTTATAGTATACAGTGTGCACTCAAATATTTTGTACGTAGGTGATTATGATTAATATTATTTCGCCTTCGATAGAACTATAAATAATCGATTAGTTTAATCAGAAAGATATTATTTCTATTCGTAACATTGCATTAAAATTACTAGTTTTGTTTTTAAAAATTCCGTATACTTTGAAACACATACTAATCCCAAAGATTAGTCTGCGACACGTATGTTTCGATACTAAGTTAGAAGCAGATTTTCCCCAACATTCGTATAACTTTGCTTATTCGCTCTTCTACTTACGCCCCCGAATGTTAATATCTCTTGTTTAACATATTAACAACCGCAACATTACGTCAACGACTCCAAATGATATTTGAAGGGAACTCTTCAAGTTGCTATGTTTGTCGTAATTACAGAAATTTGCGGTTTCCTACTTCAGGATTTCCCTAAAATTACCAGCCACGAACGCGTTAATAATAAATCCTGTCCGCATTCCTTGATATTTACATTTAACATTCCCAACGAAACGTTCGACGATTCGCGAAAACTTAAATTAACCTACGAAACACGGCTAGAAGCACGAAAACTCGAGCGTCACACCCACGCAATAAAAGCGCCGAGCAAGCGCCGATCATCCCAGTTTCCCTATTCGGATTATACAACGAATCGTTTGTGCGACAATGACGAAACAATCGAAAATATCGGCCCGATTACGCGTTCAAGATCGCTTGCTGCAGGTTTTCACGGGCATTCAATGCAAATTGCCGGAACAATGAGTCGAATCCGTTCCGAACGATCGTCGCGGCGGCGATCACCAGGGACGCGTGAAAAAAAAAAGAATGGAAAACAGAAAAAAGATTAAGCGTGGGTACGTTACGCTCACGAGTGAATTAATAATGCGCATAATACGAAATTTTCATAAGCATAAATAATGCGTTCCGCACTATCTACATTGCATAAGCGGAGTCGGAAGTTTCGTGGGAAGTAAACCGTGAATATCACTCGAGCTTGTTATATTTTGTGGAATATTCGCTGGATCATCAAACCAGCATTTGCCTGGACGATATCTCGCGATTGACATCGATGCTACATAGCTAAACTAGGTACGTTTATATAAGTATGGACGAGAACGATTAAGAACGTTGGTTAAAAGAGAAAACTGGCGGATTCCTTCCTGGTCGCGTTATCACTTCGAGGTAAATAACGTTCGTTTTTCTGTCGCGCTTTTCTCGCTCGAGCTAACTTCCGTTTTACGCATTCAATAACCAATAATTAAAGTCAATGCCTCGTGTGGTGCGTCGATCGCGTCTTTTATTACGCTTTCTGGGAAAACTTGGACTGGAACTGGTTTCGTGGATCGATGCTTAGATAAAAAAAAAAGGAAAAATAGAAAAAGATGGAGCTTTAGTCCCGATTTCCGTGGAAAATGTAGTCGCATAGAATAACCTGGTAAAACTTGGTTTATAACGATAGCTGAAACTTTGACGCGATGGAGATTAAATTATAGTTTGAATATTAAAATATGTATTGCGCTTGCGTTTGCGAAAGCGTATCGACGCTGTCGTTATCGATGTTACAGAGGAAATTATACGGTAATAAATCGCGTAGCTGACTTGTCGACGGCAAGTTTGTGGAAAAATATTACTGTCCCTTGCGTAGCTTGTATGATAGTTTTAGATTAGTTTCGACTATATTACAATATCTATGTTTATTTTACATACATACATGTGTAGTTATTTGTGAAAATCGATGTCAGGTCATTCTTATCATTTATTTCCACTATCTTTCTAGCGAAAAGAATAACGAAATTCGTAGATGTATAAGTATTTTTAAGATTACAAACACTAGACACTTTGTGCGATAATTATGCATTTATGGGATTAACACATTGCGAAGTTTCATATGAATATACTTTTGCCTGTCTTCGTTACATTTTATGCCGTATTTAGTCGAGAAAATTTACGACGCGCGATCGTGCTTATACGAAATTGTTTAAGAACAGAATTTAATTATCAATTTTCCATTGAAATTTCGAAACGAATCTGAAACAACGTCGTTACGCTGCGAGGAAAATGGAATAGAGGGAAATATTGTCGTTCTTCCTCGAAAGATTAAACCACCCGTGAATCTAACAATTTTTCCCACGTTACATTTCCTCGTCCTTGTCGTTCCAGCTGAAAAGCAGAAAATGAATACCCGAGCATAGCGAGCTACGCTGTCTTTCGTTTTCCAGAAAGCAAAGATGGAAGGGAAATTTCATTCTCTGTTTTTTGCCCGCCACAACGTGATTCATCATCCCTCTAATTGCTCGTCCCATGGCTTTGCAGTCGTATCCTGCGCACATGACCGTCGACTCGCAGAAGCAAATCGAGATACAACGGATGCAAACGGAGCACTTGAAGCGGCAGCAAGAGCACATCATGCAGCACAACATCCAGGAGCTACAGGCTCAGATGACAAAGAGCCAGCTGAGCATGTCGGGGCCGCAATCCTTGATGTTCCTACCGTTTCTCGAACAGCTCAGAGGGTTGCCGGTGCAATCGCCTATGCCGCCACCGCCGGCTACGTCGACGTCAACCACCACCAACAAACATATCAATTCGATCGCTAACGTACGTAAACCCAGCGCAATCCTAATTTCCCCGTTCATTCCTGCGTTCGACTTTGATCAACGTTTATACCAAGCCTCGTGTACGCGCACCTAACACGTAGCACCGACCGTTTAAACTTTAAAAGCGGTTCACCATTCGCTCGATCCGATGAAAAATTCACATAGCATCGTTGAGTGACATAGGTGGCGCCACCGACAAGGAGGTGGGTTGATAAACGGCATAAAAAAAAGAAGTTGAAAACGCGGAAATTCACGGTTCGAGGCGCGTCGATCGACGATCAGCAGGCAGCGCGGTATAAACGTCACTTTAACGAGATGGTTTTCTCCCTTGGGAAAAAATTTATTACTAAAAATATGATCTTGGCGGAGGTGGCAGTGATCCGTCGTGGGTAGCAAACAAAGTTGTTCGACCGTTGCGAGAGGTAGATCCGCAAATTACATTGGCAACAGTTAGTATGCGTTTGATTTAGATCGGTATTTTAAGCATTCGGTTACAGTGCTTTGAACTATTCCTATTAATTTACAGACATACTGGGAATACCACGTGCTCTTAAAGCCGACTTTTTCGAGGGGGAGATGTTGTCTATATTCGATTTATTTTTCCATTAAAAAATCATGTCATGACGTCTCGATGTTACGAATGTACTTCACGTCTTGTACGATATCATCTGCACGTATTATTTACATCATCCCACAGTATTATCTAAATCGTTTGTTACAAATAAACATTATACATCATAGTATAAGTCTAGACGCTGCTCTTACGTTAGAAAAACATGTGAAAAAATGTAACTATACAGGCTGAACTTGTAGTACTCGATGCGACGTATAAAACGAGAAAAGAGAGAAAAGGCAAAGAAATAAGACATATTGTCAAGATCTTCGTAGATATGAACGATAGACGATGATTGTTACAGATGATCAGCAGTCATCGGGAAGGACCGAGCTGGGCGACAGCGCACCTCGCGCAAATGACCACGCAGATGGAGAAGGAAGCGTCGCCGACGCCGATCTCATCCGCCGTAGCACCAACCGCACCTCCTCTGCAGGATCTCGACGCGCCTCTCAACCTCACCAAGCCGAAATCCTCGTCGTCGGGGGCCACGGCATCTTCCTCGTCACCTGGTAGCGACTCGCACTCGACAGGGGCCGGAAGTAGCGGTCAACAAGAGCAACCAGTCGCGGCGACCGCGCCGAAACTCTTTCCGCCTGGCCTACCGATGCCACGGAATTATCTCACAACCCTTCCTTATGCAGGTCTGCCACCTCATCTGAGCACCCTCTCCTCGCCAAGTAAGTAACATCTTCTATTAAATTGAAATAGTTCATCCATACACTGTGAAAAATACAAAATACACATCTTTTACACAGTCGACGTAACTCCCTTAACAATAAAGAGGTCTATTATGTACAAAAATGTGAATCAGAATTACAAACTTATTTTTTCGTACGTCGCGATTTAATTAATAAAAAAATGGTTACTATTACGATGGAAGAACAACTATCGAAACCATGATAGAATAGCATCCGGTTACGTTCGAAACATCTGTTGCTTTAATCGGATGGCTGCTTTAACGAGGTTCGTATAGATATCACGATGAATTTCATCATTAAAAGTACAAGCGAGTCTGATAGAAATTCCGATCGACCGCACGAAAGTAGAATATCGATGTATCGATTCTCGTCCGATCGGTAAACGCAATTCACTGGTCGTTTATAAACGCGACAAAGTGTACCCTTTTCGGGGGACAGGCGAGGCCGCGGGGGGACCAACCGGAAAAAATTCGATCAATACCCCATAGAATACGCGGCGGGATCAGAAACGTACGGTTAATTATCTTCGGGTATGCGCGCGCGTTTACCTGATTGTTCGCGATCGGCTTTTTCCTTTCTTTTGCCCCCAAGTAAACCTGTTCCCTTTCGCGGCCGGTTTTTGCTTTCGGTTTAAAGCACAATCAACGACGCGTAACGTGATTCTAAGATAAGGCTCGGTGCACCGCGTATCCTCGGGAAAAAGACACGGGCAGGGGAAAACGATGGGATAAAAAGCAGAAGAAGAAACGAGCCTGCGGATTCCATGAGCTGTCACTCGGATATTAGATTGCTGCGTAAATTCTCCTCATCGACTTCCTGGTTTGAAAAAACCATCGATATCATATATAGTTTTTGCGACATAGAAATGTTGTTTGAAAGAAGGACCGATATCGTGCATAGTTTTTGCGGCATAAAAATGTTGTTTACCTCCAGTAATTAGCAAAAAGAGCAAGTAAATTAATATAAAGTACGAAGTATAAATAGCACAGAAACTAGTATGAAATATTAACAGGAAGCAATATTATTTTAATAATTGATATAAAAAAAAAGCTTGAGAGAAATATTTTTCAATTCTGCTAATCAGTTCATCGCTTGTTTCGATAACTTGAAAATAAACTTTTCCTTTGATATAATCTTACGATATCGAATGTCTCACCCAGTAAAGACCTAACCCAACATCTTAACATCAGAGGAACGGTCGATGGTGCAATCCTCGCGGTATATCGTTGCTTGTTTGTACAATGAGACAAGACGATGACGTTAACGTGATACGTTGATTTTGCCATAAATGTGTTCCCTCTATCTTTTCTTATCTGGCTTATGACTTATCATTGCAGTGGGCAAGGTAATGGCCAAAGACGAAGCGGCTGGACCAGGAGGTGCCGTGACTGCCGCCGCGGTTGCCGCCGTCGAAAAGCATTTCGCTATGCGTGGCATTTACGGGATACCACCGAGTGCTGGTGCAATGCCTCCGTCGCCGCAGACTCAACGACCGATCAAGCACTCCGGTTCCCGGGAGGAGGCTGCGCAGGAGGAACAGGATTATCTGTCCACGCCCCACAGTAAATACATTTTCTCATCCTTTGCGCTATACTACTTTCATTATTCTGCTAATTCGAGATAGTATTATTGGTATTGCCTTATCGCCGACCCGAAAAAGTAATGACACAGCTGTGAAATTAAAAGAATTTGGGAGGATATTGTAAATACATCGTTGGTATTTGAAATATTAGATTGTTGGAAAATAGAACAGAATGACGTTAAACTATTAGGCGTTCTAAATTTTATTAAAATCTGAATTAAAAATTATTTATTTGTAACGATATGATAAATAAACCGTAAAAAGGGATAACCATTCGATGAACGATGTCGCATTCGGATCACTCCGATGATTTCTCATAATCTGCTCGGAGTTGCTGTTGCAAATTATAACATGCTGCGATATTCTGAAATTACAGTGTGGCGGGAGCCGGGTTACAAGGTACCGGAAGACATAACGGAAAAAGGTAAGCAGTCTTTTGACGAGCCACGAGGCTGACGTTACGCTTTTGTTTCGAGAGCGCCAGGTGATGCTCACGAAATCAGATTCGCTTCTCACGGGAGGAAGCCAAGCGACGTTGACATCTAACACGTCTTCTCTCTGTTCAGCTAAAATGGTGAGACAGCAGAAGAGGGAGGGTGAGAACAAGCCACATATCAAGCGGCCTATGAACGCGTTCATGGTGTGGGCCAAGGACGAGCGTAGGAAAATTTTGAAAGCCTGCCCGGACATGCATAATTCCAACATATCGAAAATACTCGGTAAGAAAGTTTCAATCATGATTTTCTTAAATTAAAGATCTCATCGCTTGTGTCGCATTTTTCCCGTGCCCCTCAAATGTGATATAACGCGAACATTGGGATCGATCTTGTGATTCTCGAAATTATCAACTTCCCAACATTACCATCCCTCGCAGAAACGCTTTTTTAAAACTCCTTTTTATATATAGATATAATAGATAGAATAGACTTTTCTTCCTCCTACACTAGAAAGCCAGTGTCGCTTTCACGATCATCTTCAACAATATTCCTTTTACTTGCACAGGTGCTCGATGGAAAGCGATGTCGAACTCCGAGAAACAACCATACTACGAGGAACAATCACGATTGTCGAAGTTGCACATGGAGAAACACCCCGACTACAGGTACAGGCCGCGACCAAAGCGCACCTGCATCGTTGATGGGAAGAAGATGCGCATATCCGAGTATAAGTCGCTGATGCGGCAACGACGGCAGGAAATGAGACAGCTCTGGTGTCGTGACAGCGGGCCAGAGATGAGCTTCCTGTCTCCGGTGGGCTCGGATCTTAGCACGCAACATCATCCGGGAACGGGGGCGGCCGGTCCATCGGCAAGGCCTAGCGTGTCGCCGCCGGCTACCATGTTGAACGGCGGCGCGGCTGGTCCCAGTTCCGATCATCCATCGTTCTACTATACGCAAGACAGTTTATCACCATCGGATATGATGAACTTCTCGCCGGAGAACTCGGGCTCGATCGGTGGCTACGACGCCAGTCCGCGACATCACGACGAAGATTGAACCGCAGCTCCGGGTCAGCCGCCATGGCCGCCCGGAGCATCATCTTCAGCAGCAGCAGCAGCAGCAGCAGCGTCAACGTCGAGACTCGGCCACGAGTTGTTCTGGTAAAACTTCTGGTGGTTCGCGTGAAAGGAATATATACGCATGAACGCGTGTATCGTCGCGTGAACAGAAACGTGGAAACGATATATGTAGTCGATTGTCGGGGGATAGAAAAACGTTCTCGAAGAGTGACTGAGCGTTTCGAAGCCTCGCTCGAGAGGTTGTGATATATAACAATTCTGTGCCATCGTACGACGCGTGGAGGCCCTCCCGCGGATTCGAGCGGCGATGTGTCCTGCTTCCTTGGATCCGCCGTCGTCGCGTCATCGTATCGCCCAATATGTCGCGCGATTCGTTATGAGATACGTTGCTCGTGCACATATGGCTGAAAGATCGTGCGTAACTCGGACATATACATCACGACTCGAATCTTTGGGACAGAGTGTCATGATGTAGAGTCACGTGACCGATATCGGCCAACCAGCCCTTTCTCGCTATGCGCTACGTATACATGTACGTCGAACGATTCACGGGACACCGGTGAACGTGAGCTCGACGTGGATAACGGCATCGTGCGGAGCTCTGATGGTTTCCTGCTTGCTTATGCTATTACTAAGAGGAATGGGGTGGGGAAAGCAGGCGCGACGGTTGATCCATGCCGACGGGACAACGAACACGACGGCGGCACGAGAGTTACCAATGGTATATTCCGTTGGTGTAATCAAAACCGCGACCAAGGCGGCGCAAATCTGCGAACGATAAGGTCTAATCGTCGTTAGGTAACGTTCTAGGTAACGAGATATGCGCGTGAGTAGAATTCTCGATCAGGTAACGAACGTCGATTCGCGTGTCAACGTATGTCGGTATCCATCTCGCGGGTGTTTTCCGTACGCGGGAGCGCAGAGTAACATGAACGCTAGAATTATACATAAAAAATAAATGAGGTAAATAAATACAAATATAAAACGATATATATATACACACACATTTTATATATATATACACACACATATATATATATATATATACATATATATATATATATACACACATACCTGATTTTTCGTAAGACTGCCATGTGTCACATGTGTGTACGCGCGCCAGAAGGATCGATCCGATGCACTCTCCCGCCGATGCTCGATCGAATTCGTTTCTATTGCGTTTCGTATGAGCCGCGTTTCAACACACCGCGAGACGATCGCGACACGTATTTCTGTGTGTACGTGCGTGAGTATGTGTACGAAAATACGGTGAGCGGCCAAAAAAGTCTTGTTCCTATTCCTTCTAGTGTGTGTGTGTGTGTGTCTGTTTTTGTGTGTGTGTGCGCGCGCGTGTGCGTGTGCGTGCGCGTCTATAGCGATACGCCATTCCGGTCGGCCGTGTCAATACGTGAGAAACGAAGATAAATAGAAACGACAGAAATAAAAATGAACAAAAGATAAAAATGTAAGAAATTGAACGCAAAAAAGAGAAGTAAAAAAGAAAGAGAAAAAAGAAAAAGCTGTGGTCCGTTAGTATCCTGCAGCATCACGCGTTTTCCGAGTATACGCGGCAACACGCGTTATTAGATCGTATAGTTATCCCACGTTCACGGCGGACGGTCCTTTTTTTCATATTCACATGCAATCACTGATATCCGGTGTATCGCACGAGGACCGAGACAGAGGACGAGAAGAAAATGTGGAATTCCACATTCCGTCACGCGATATGAACCCGCTCGAGTCACAGGGGTGTGTGGCCACTTCGTTTCGCGTCTAAAAACACACTTATAGTACTTATAGTATTTTTCGCGATTAATTTATGGACCTAACGTTAAGCGGAGATAGCGTTAAGCGGAGGCAAGACGAAGAGAATTTTTTTCTAAATAAAAGAAAAACCAAAATCTAAAGAGAAGTAATCGAAGTGTATTATTAGAAGGAAAGGAAGTGTGTATGTATAGGAAGAATGAATAGAGAGAAAGTGAGAGAGGGACACGCGCGGCGTCAATTTTAGTACAATGTTATTGCGTAAAATTACGGACGGGGAAATTAGCGTTATTTATTGTAAACGATGTAAACGAACGAATAATCAAATTCTAATACGACGTTGTGTGTTTTGTTTTTCGATGTTTTCCGGACACACGTTGTTACATTTTTTCTCCGTTTTTCATTTCCTTCGAGTTGTGCGAATTCGTGAATGCACGATCAACCTGATGGGAGCCGATCGAGAGAATCTAGACACCGTTGTTTACCGTGATGTTAGTGGATGTCATAGAAAAAAAAAAAAAAAAAGGAAGGAAAGTAGGAAAAAACGAGCACCGTCTCGTAAGGAGAAAAAACAATATAGAACTATAGGGCGTAAAGTCTCGCATGTAATTCGGGAAAACGAATTGTACCGAAACTGGAAAAATCGGGAGCTCGATGTGATAATACTTATGTGCCAAATAGCGTTTTCGCGGACCGGAGGTTTGTGGCGATATGACGTCCCTTCCGGTTCCCGGGTCGGCAGAGTTGGCTCGACGTGAAAAACTCGATAACTTCTACATCTCTTTTTTCACCGTTTTTTCTTTTCTCTTTTTTTTTTTTTTTGTTATTTATAATCAGTGCAATTCTATACAAGGTACCTAATATAATTTTATAAAGAGAGCCAGTATCCTCGATATATCTGTGCCCGCGTTTCGTCGGGTGCTTTTCGAATACCGCGGCCGGCGGCAGATAGGATAGCTTAATGTTGATAATAATTTATTTTATGTATATACATAGATTTGTACAACTGCGTCGGCGGTGTGTTCGTCGATCGAGAAAAAAAAGCACGAAAGTGTGAACGGTATTGAGAGGATGAGAAAGAGAGAGAGAGAGAGAGAGAGAGAGGGAGAAATCGACCGACGCAAAAAGAAGTGTCAATACTATTGAATGTACAGTGTAACTATATTGTGATGTATCTTGCATAGCGCCACATATATGTAATTTACTCGAGAACACGTAGACTTAACGAAATGTTAAAAATGCGATGCATATTCTTATTTTCATTTGGTCATTATTATCTCTATTATTATCCTTAATATTATTATTGTCACATCAGTTTTATTTAGTACTATTATTATTATTGACTATTATTATGATTATTATTAATATTATTATATTATTTCTCTCTCTTTTTTTAAAAATAATTATCCTTATTACGCATAGCAATAGAAGTTGTACGTGCCAGTTCAGATGACAACGACGACGACAACGGGCGACACGAAGCTCGTCGATCACTTGCGTGCTCGAATACTCAAAAATTTTCAATGTCGTATCGCTCACGCAACAATTAGATGTTTTTTTTTACATTTACACTGAAACGTTTTTTTTTTTTTCTTTCTCTTATCACGTCCTGGAGAAACGAAAGGTGCACTTTCGTTAGACATTTCTACGTTTCCTTCGAGCAATTGCGTTTCCTCCTTTCTTACTTTTCCATTTCCTTCTTCTTCAGCAATTTGACCTCCAAATAACAATAATTCAACCCTATTCATTCTACAAGTAACCAATCATTCAATAAATCAATTGATATGTGGAGGGTATAAACGCGCCCATTGCATGTTATTTCCTATTGTGCCATATATTCGTAATCTTTCAAAATAATTCGCTCTTCTTATTTTTCTACCTTCTACCGCGGTTTCTTCGGTCCTTTTACATTCAAGAACGCATTTTCGGATCGCGTACGTACAATTAAGCTGTTAAGAAATTTTCATCGATTTTGATTATCCCCAGCACGTTGTTTTCTTTATAAAGTTCAATTCTGCATTTGATGGACAGATCAGTTTTGTCAGGAACGACAGATGCTAAGTACACAATTTTTTCCTCCTTTTATTTTTCTTTCTTTTCGTTTGTATACCTAGAAACGAACGTTTTCACGATAATCTCAATGCACTCGCTGTAAATTCATCGGATTTCAAAAGACAAAAAAAAAAAAAAAAGAAAAGAAATGCAACCAGTGCGAATGCAAACTGTAAGAATAGTAAATTGTAAAACGAATACATTACTAATACTATAGTATATCTAACGTAACGAAGAAAAAAAAGTGAACACTAACATCCAATCTCAATATTCCAAGAATTCACTTCATTTACATGTACGTTGTTGTTAATGGTATGAAAAAAATATAATAAAATAACGCTTTACCGAAATTCAACATTAGTTTTAGGTATACAACGTTATTTCTAGGAGAAACTTGTATGTACGTGCAATGTACATAGTCTATGCAATACCGTCTAAATGAGAGAAGAACATGAGAGGAGAGAGAGAAAGAAATAGAGAGAGAGAGAGGGAGAGAGTGTGTGTGTGTATGTATGCGTGTGTGTATATGTGTCACGAAAAGGGAAAAAGGAAAAAGTATAAAATCAGTCAGATGCATGTTTGAATGCGATTACACGTTCACGATCATCTTATCACTACTCGCGACAGATGTAGTACACGTTATTAATTGGTGTCAATAGCGTACAATCAAAATATATATATTTAAGATCAGTGAATCTTCACTGTTAACACTATCTACTTTGAATTTTTATGATTAATAAATATTTACAACGGAGGAGTCCGTTTTCATCGCGGTAGTGTTGAGATGAACGTATAAAGTATATAATAGGAATTAAGGGAAAATCATACTTGGAAGTAAAACGTACGGTAGTAATGACACACCAAATATAATGGTCTCCAGTCTTTACATACATACCGTAATGGAATTACGTTTTAGCTAATTATAAATAGCATTTGCAGCGTTCGACTTATTTACTGATCCATAAGGCACCTTGAGCTGGCTGTGATTCATAACTCTAATAATTTGTTTCTAATCAACTAACATACATTCATATCGCATAGATCAAAAGGTATAATTACACGAAGTGTTTGTCAATGGTAGAACATTTAACGGTGTGTACTCCAAGATCATTTTCCCTAACAGATAGTGACATCAAATGCACTGTATCACATAGAGAGCAGCACTATTATAAACATAGATATATGATTATATTTATTACAATAATTTGAAAGTTAGGTATTCTTTGTTGTTTGTATTTTACAAGCGTAACCATTATTATACATAAATAAATAACTATATAAATGAATGAAATTTTATGTACTTGTTCTTTCATGGATAGTGAAAATGGATAGCATCGTTAATATTTATCACAGTTTTACATATTTAAAAGATATGTCTTTATTTAGTGGTAACGTAAATACATTGTCAATAGGAACAAAGTATCGTCAATCTGCAATTCGGTAATACCTAATTTCTTAATTCTATTTTGAACTTTTTCTAATTGTTGTTTCTCAGACGGTGTCATCATTTCTGCAATCTGTGAACAATTTGAATGAAATTAATCTGTTACTGAACAATTACAAATAATATAATAACGAAAATTATATGCACCTCTGCTAATTGCTCTTCGCTAGCACCGTGTTCTTTCAAATTAGTCGTAAGGGTTTGCATTCGCAATTGTTTATCGATCATCCGCTTATTGCTGCTTGCTTCATACTCTCGTCTTTGCATAATATTGTACAGTGCATGATAACAGTGCTCCACTTCCATATGAACAACCAAATTTAAATCAATATGAAATAGGAAAAATGTTTTTATTGGTGCAGCTGATACTCCAGATTTCTTTATTTCCTGTATTTGTAAATAATTCTCTTGCAAAAGAGTATACGTTAGATGCTTCGCTTCTTTTGCCGGAATCATTGCCAATTGTTGAATTTGCTCCTGTTCGATGTACTTTCTATTACGCACTAACCTGTACAGTAAGATGAAGATACTTAAGTTAATCAATGTTAAAATCGATATTAATCGATATCGTACCTAAAAATTCTAGCTGCTTTTGAACCAAATCGCTCCGTTACAATATTTTCTAATGTGGTCCATACTAATTGTTTAAACGCCTCTTTCATATTAACGCTGTATTGACCACCTCCCGAATCCCCAACCCGTTTTAAAAATTGACTAGAATCTTCCTCTGAAACAATACATTTAGCTAAGTATTATGCAATGTTCTTCGAAATACTTAGGCAGTTTACAAGTACACTTTTTATAACTAATGTTCGTACCAATCAGACGTAAATATTGATCGAGATATTGTATAAGTAATGGACAATCGACTTTTCTAACTGCTTCTTTTATTTCTGTAAGAGGTATTGGATTAGATGTGTCTTCCCATGATGCTGTCCGTAAATACATAAGAATTAATAACTGTCTCATCAACGCTCCTGCATTTTCATCAAGTCGTCTGCTCATAGCTGATATAATAATTTGATCCCTATAGATTATATTGCAAATTTCTCATGTGTTTTATGTACACAATACTTTTGCAGCTCTTACCTAAAGTCTTGAGTAAGACGATCAAAATTAACTTTCCAATAAATTTTACTATCTCCACAATCAATATCATTTCCTTCTATTCTTTTAGTAATAGCACCCAAATTCAAATCTGGTAATGTAAAATCACATTTTTCATTTCTCTCTTCAACTGTGTCTAAACTGCGCATTAAAAACTGGTTTTTGACAAGTAATTCAAATTTCTCTTTTAAAACTGGAACTGATGGTTGCAAATCAGCTAAAAATATAAGTACATAGTTAATAGAACAAAATTATTTATCAAAATTATTGTAATATAATATATACAATTAATTTTTAAGTTAAAATTTAAAACTATAAATTTACATACAAGGTGATTGTTCAATCTTTTTATATGTTTTTGTGATTGCTTCTGAAGCTGTTATATATCCATGCATTAATACTTCTTCAAAAATCATTTCACATTCATTTCCACATATTGTTTTTACAAAGAATATATACCTATAAAAATTAAAACATTTAAATTATATGAATCTTTCTTATTTTCATTTATTTGTGAATTGAAAGCAACAAAATCCGTGTTACATAAATTACATATTACCTTGGGTAACGAAGAATAAGTAAAACATTTTCTACAATTAAAGAATATTCCATCTCCCTTTCTGTTTGATTGTATGTAACAAGACCATGTTTTATTAAAACGCATAATGATTCCTTAATCTAAAAACAACATTAAACATATATCATAAATGAGAAATAAATTGATTAAAATAAGTTAATGTATTATACCTTTATTATAGGAAGATGCGTTGAATGATAAATTAATCCTATTGGTCTTGCACCATGTTTAAATAAATCTTCAGCCACAGATTGCACAATCTGACCAAAGTGCTCAGATAAAATAGAAAAGCATAACTTTCTACACATTAATGACATTTTGTTATTCTCTTTATACAAATTTTGATAACCAAATATTCAAAAGTATAAATTACTGTACATAAATCACTTAATTCCAAAAGATATAAACCCGAGGACACATATTTTATAAATTAATATCTTTCGTAAAAAGCTCGGCCATATTGTTTTCATAACCTCTTATAAAATTATAATTACGAAATAAGATATAAAATCAAATCTACATTGTACAAAAATTATTATCTCTATATGTATTTTTTACAATTATATTTACAAAAAATAAATTGTAATACAAAGTATAAAAAATATGATTCTTAATGTACACTACATTAACTAATGTACGCTACATTAGTTCGAACAATTTAAAAGCCTCCTGATTTGAAGACCATGTGCTTATACAAAATTTAAGGTTAGTTTCTAAAGTAGACCAATCATGGAGTAAACAATTTATAAATTGCACTTAATGTTATAGAAGATTCTAAGGAGTATAAATAACGTTTTTATAACATATTTATAATATATTTACATAATTCATATAGGATGTATATAAAAAATGATCTTGTTATATGTATACATTAGAAAGCTAAATTTTTCATCGCGTATGATTCAAACGTATCATATCCTTCATAACTTTCGTAATTTCATAGAAATGCTTCTTAAGTATCATTGGTTATCATTACTTAGAAATACGTATTTCATGCAATTCCGAAAAAGGTAAAATCATCGAAAGCATCAAAGATAACGAAATATAAACGCGAACGTACGCAAAGAACGTATTATTCTTGTTAATAAATTTCTAAAAGCTATATAATATATTAAAGTGTGCGGCACCGTGGATGTAGAACTTCCGGCGGAACAGCATTGTCGCAGATGATCACGTGATCGAAGATCGACTTCTTCGTTTGTGGCCACGAGGTTTTGTGGTGAAAATTAAGTTTACCGGGTGGAAAAGGCCCTATATTTTTGTATTTATACAAAAATGCCCTCCAGCAATCCCTTGCCACCCAAAGAAAATGCCTTGTTTAAACGAATTCTGGTGAGTAATATGTAATCAAAACGCTCTGTTTTGGACCCCACTCTCCGGTTAATAAGAGTATTCATCATGCTGTAATGATGAAGCACTCTTCGAAAAATTATGAAAAATTCACTGGCAATCATGGGTCATAAAAATTTTACCGATCTTATGAATGAAAACATGATTTTTTGTTTATCTTTTACGATACTTTATAATGCCAATTTATTGAAGTACATAGTATTGAAATCATGAAAACGTTTTATCCTATGAAACGTATTTATGTTTCTTGCAGAGGTGTTATGAACACAAACAGTATAAAAATGGGATAAAGTTTGCAAAGCAAATTTTATCAAACCCTAAATTTAGTGAACATGGAGAGACCTTGGCAATGAAAGGTCTCACTCTGAACTGCTTAGGTCGCAAAGAAGAAGCATATGATCATGTCCGGAGAGGTCTTAGGAATGATTTGCAATCTCATGTTTGTTGGCACGTTTATGGACTTTTACAACGCTCGGATAAGAAATATGATGAAGCCATTAAGTGCTATAGAAATGCCCTTAAATGGGACAAGGATAACATTCAAATTCTTAGGGACTTATCGTTGCTTCAAATTCAGATGAGGGATCTGGAGGGCTATAAGGTAAATCCTTAATATGATGGACCTTATTTCTACTTATTGTATATGTATAAATTGTTTTATTCTTGTTTATTTTTCATTAATGGCGTTATCAACCTAATTTTTATCTAATAGTAGTATTTATTTCTATATCTTTTTAGGACACAAGGTACCAGTTATTTATGTTACGTCCTACACAGCGTGCTTCATGGATTGGTTTTGCTATATCATATCATTTATTAAAGGATTATGAAACAGCACTTAAAATTTTGGATACGTTTCGAAATTCCCCAATGGTATGTATTCTAATATTATGTAAAAAGAAAAAATGTTGTATTAAATAATGTAATCAAATTTGTTTTTTTTTTTTTTTTAATATTGATAATATTATAATATGTAATACTGGGATATTTTTAATATTTGCAGATTTGTTATGATTATGAGCACAGTGAGTTGCTATTGTACCAAAATATGGTTATCCAGGAATCAGGGGAATGTGAACAAGCATTGAAACATCTTGACAAATATAGTGATCAAATTTGTGATAAAGTTACTGTAAAAGAAACATATGGTATGTTATAAATTTCTACAACTAAATTATGAAAACTAATCACAAGTGTTTTATAATAATGTTTTTTAAAACTAATTTCCTGTTTTTTTGTAGGTAAATTAAGATTACAATTAAAACAATATGCAGAAGCAACACAGGTTTATAAAGATCTTTTAAATATAAATCCTGAAAATACAACTTATTATGCTAGGCTAGCAGAGGCTGAAAGACACACAAAACCTGAAGAAACATTAGCTATGCTCCAAAGATATGAAGAATTGTTTCCTCGAGCGTTAGCGCCGCGTCGCTTGCAATTAAATTATGCATTAGGGGATGAATTTAAAACATTAGTAGATCGGTACTTACGAAGAGGTACAATTTATGTTTATTGAAAATATTTTTACAAAGAGTCTAAGTTACTTATTGATATTTTATTTATACCATAGGTCTTCATAAAGGTGTACCACCCCTATTTGTAAATCTTCGTTCTTTATATAACGATCAACAGAAGGTTGATACTATACAGTCTTTGGTTTTGGAATACAAGGAAGCATTAAAAGCTCATGGGCATTTTAGCGATCAAGAGAAAGATAATGCGCGAGAGCCAGCTTCGGCACTGTTATGGACTTATTATTATTTAGCACAACATTACGACCATCTTGGACTTACAGAAAAAGCGCTAAATGAAATTGATGCTGCCATAGAACACACACCTACACTTATAGAACTTTTTGTTACCAAAGGTCGCATTTATAAGGTAAATTCCGTGTTCGATTTTTGTAATGTATATTTATATTTCTTTAATAATGTAATTAATTGTGCGTGTACATTCTTAGCACGCTGGTAATGTTCAAGAAGCTTATAAGTGGTTAGACGAAGCGCAAGGATTAGACACAGCAGATCGATATATTAATTCTAAATGTGCCAAGTATATGTTGCGTGCAAATCTCATCAAAGAAGCGGAAGAAACGTGTGGCAAGTTTACTAGGGAAGGGGTTTTAGCCATGGAAAATCTAAATGAAATGCAATGTATGTGGATTCAGACAGAAGCAGCTAATGCTTACAAACGCCTTGGAAAGTACGGGGAGGCATTAAAGAAATGTCACGAAGTTGACAGGGTAGGTTTTAACATTCTATATTTGCAAGTAATAATTTATTATTAGCCGCTCTCAAACGATTTCTATCAATTATAGCACTTTTCTGAAATCATAGAAGATCAATTCGACTTTCATACCTACTGTATGAGAAAGATGACCTTGAGGTCTTACGTGGGTCTTCTAAGGTTAGAAGACGTGCTACGAGCTCATCCATTTTATTTTAAAGCAGCAAAATGTGCAATGGAGGTTTATTTACGACTACACGATGAACCATTGCCCGATCCGACACAGACGCAAGAAATCGACACCGGTAAGTCTACATTCCTTGCATCGTTTATTTTTATCAATCAGCTACTAACTGTCGCCGAGTTGTTTATATTTACTACATATTCGTGAACAATGATTAAGGGTATAGTGTTTGTGTGGTTTTACTTATTTTTGCCATGGCTTCTAAGGAAGGGCTCATGAAGTTGTACTTGGAATTTTTTTGATTTAAATAGGTATTTATTTTTATGCAACTTTAAACGATCGATTTCTTAAAAATCATTTGTCATTACATTGGAAGTCACGTATTGTTTAAAAAAGATACTTTACAACCTAGTTCAATCCTACAATAATAATACCATCCATTAAGAACGTCACTTATATTCATCGCATATATATTTACAATAAATTTCTCGAATAATACAAAATTCGTAGAGTATCATACAAGAATTAACATAAAATAATACCGATATTATAATCGAATATGAGCACCATATATGTGATTTTTCTAATAATATGTCATGCTTTTATCAATAATTTGCTTACAAGGAAGGAAACTTTGTCTTTCTAAGCAATGTTTATTCCATGCATGTTCGAATATAATATATTTCGTGTAACACGGTTTATGAAAAATGCACTCGGAGCTCTATAATTGAATCTCTACATCGTCAATCACAACTATATGTACACGGTATGCGTTTACTATCGATCATTAATCACAGACAACGCGCGAGTACATGACGGTCATCCAAAGTACTCGCGCATACCTATCGTCGCATACAAGCGGCGTTACACACAATATCGCATCTGTATCAATCTAAAGCAAGGTTGGGGAGAAGGGGAGGAGTTAGGTCGCATAAATTAACCATTTTATATAGCGTAACTGAGGCGTCGATAACTATCTAACTTAATTGTACATTACGCATACAAGATATATCCGTATATATATTTACACATAGAATAAATATCCTAATAACGGTACACAACGTTCTGACGTTGGTTTCCGCATCGCGTTCCATATGACACGCATTTCCATCGTGCGTCCCCGATGATTGGTATGGCATTGTGCGGCTGCCTCGTCGCGTACACGTATCACACGTTGTCTGGCCTCCGTCGACGTCTTAGCAACCTCGTTCCTCTCGACTTTGAGTAGAGGTGACCGGCGTTCTGCTCCGGCCTCTGCGTGATCGCCTGCGGCGTTAGGAAGTAAAAGTGACCCCCATCGCCTGGCAATCTGTACGCGAAATAGGCCTTTGGCTTCTCCGGCTGGTTCTCCTGCACTGGAATCGGGTCGATGAATTCGGCGTCTGGATTTATGGTAGGTCGTGGGTGGTGGTAGTTCACTTTGATATCGTCCTCCAACGATATCGGTAGTTGGGGATACGCGTCGTCTAGCTCTTCCGGAGATTCTACGACCGGTACGTAGTTGGTGGGTGGGCCGTTTCTTGGACTCACGAGTGGCTGCGGTGGATAAGCGCGGATTGCTGCCAAGGGTTGGTCATCCCTGTTGGGTATTCTATAATTGGGTGGCTGTTGTTGGTTTGGATCGACCACCGTGATGAATTCACTGTCGGGATTAATAGGAGGCAGAGGTCGCCTGTAGTTGACAAGAATATCGTCTTTGAGGGAGTATGGTCTCTGAGACTGGTCTCCGTAATGCACTTTAACCTTAGGTGTCTTATATACAGGTGATTCGGGAGTGTCGTAATTTTCCACATAGGTATTCACGTAATTCGGTCTTTCGGTAATACTGTTCGTCTTGGAGTACATAGGAGTCGTGCTCGGTATACCCTTATGCGGTATCTTCTTGCCAAAGATGGTGAAATACTCCTTCGTGACATCATCCAGGAACTTCTCGTCCTGTTGAGTATAATAAGCATGTTGAGGATTGTCCGTGGTACTTATCGCTGAATGCGCTGTCGTCGAAGGATAGATCGGCTGTTGATTCTTATACGGTTGCGGCTTGACTCTCTTCTGAGGCACTGATTCATTCTCATAATCGTATCGATGATTATTATACCTTCCATCGACTTTAACGTTCTGATACTCGTTAAATGCGTTAGTTTGCTCTTGCTCGTACTGCTGCCTTTGATTTCCATGCTTCGAGTAATCCGCTGCTTCGAAACTGTACTGATAAATCGGCTTTGATTTCGCCTCTTGCCTGTAATAAGCCTGTGGCTTTGAGGTGGTGTAATAGGGCTGCACAGAGACGGCTGGACGAGCAGATATGGCTTGATAGTAAAGAGGCGCGTGATCAAGTAACATTCGTTGACCCTGAGTTCTCGTCGAGCCGCTCTCGTACTTCGGTGAGCTTTGCGTGACTGTTGTGTCACTGTAGCGAATGGGCGCGGAATTTTTCACCGGAGAGCCGATAAACTTGATACTGTAGTCCTTCGATGTTTCTCGCGACGGAATTGCCTCCACGTTGTAATACTGCTTTTTCTTTTCCTCGGCTCGTGGTTGCGTCACGGTTTCGTAAAAAGGCGATTCGGTGGTAGTCTTGTAATAAATCGAATTTGGAGTGGTATGATAAGGTGGTTCGTGAGATTCTTCGTAAAAGTAATAAGAAGCCTGGCTGGGCGATCGTTCCGGGTTGCTAGTGGTAATAATACTCTTTATCGAGGCCGGCGTTACTTCCACAGGTCTTTCCAAGGTGGACTGCGTGGACGTGTAGTACGTCACTATCGGAATCGTTTTGCTGGTCACTAGACGCGACCACGCTTCATTCTTCTCCTGTATATTCTCTTGATTGGTTACGTGATTTTGTGCTAACGAACCGATGTTGTAGAATTCTGGGTTATCAAGCGTAGTCGATTTATCCGGCGTCGATGTCGTAATTTCTATATAAGGGACTGTCCTTGCGTTGGGCTTGGTGGTGGAATTTTTGTCCGTAAAATTTTTATACCTTGTTCGACCGTACGTCTTTGTAACACCCGACATACCGATGGACGTCCTGGATTTTATGGTTTGCGTTAGGTTTGGCACTGTAGTGGAAGTCTTGTATTGCTTCGTAGTTAATTTCCTAGGTGGTAGATAGGTGGGCCTGGGTCTTGGTAAGGGAGTAGTTTCTGGTCGCTTCGTGTACTTCTTCGTCGTGGTCTTCTTGTCCTCGAGAGCAGAGAAGAAGTCCGGCGGTGGTGGGAGTATAATCCCTGGAACCAGAGGACCCGGTGGCACAGCTGTCGTATTATCTTGCTGATATTGAAAACTGTATGGCGGTGGATAGTAAATAGACTGATCTTCTTCGTCATACTCCGACTGATTATTCGGTGGTGGCACGAATACTGCACCAGGTGGAATTGCGTGATAGAAGGGTGGAAAACTGCCAGGTGGTACGGTATCTGTCTTATCGTCCTTACTCTTTATGCTTGAATTTTCTTCCTCCGAAGATGCGTTCTTTGAATTCATATCAGACATTACGATAGTCCCGTTGGCTATAACAGTGAAGAGTGGACCATCCTCTGATAGTAGTCCCTTGGTAAATAAAGGATCCTTTCTGTAGTCAACGGTGGCATTGCCGATCTCCTTGGTGCCATTCGGTCCGATAATCTGTATCGGGCCGCCCTCCGTGAGTTGAATGGGAAAGGGCGGCGGTATCTTCGGCTTGGATGGTATCTTGACCTGTCTCCTGGGTGCTTTGTAATTGTCGATCGGTGGCCAGGTCGGCGTGCTGTCTCCGTTGGCTTGCGGCGTCTCATGGCCAGGAAATTTCCCTCCTCTCAACACTAATACGTGATTCTCAGCCAACCAAATTTCATCCTCGTCGAGACCACCCAAATTGTCGATCGTGTCCTTTGGTACTTCCGGATTGCCTAAGTAACTGATTATTCCTGGTCGTTTAGGTTGACTTCCGTAGATTTCATTCTGTATTAGACCGTATTTCCCTTCTTTCACTTGTTGAGAGAGAGTTTTCTTCTCGTCATCCTCGTCTTTACGATTGGCCTTCGTCTCCCTCCCGTTTCCAGCAGACGATAAGAGGATACCGTCATCCCAGAACGTTTCTTGCTTCGCATCCGCTCGCAAGTGGCCTCCAATCAGTTTGTGCGACACTTTCCTTCCGGTTTCCGTAGTTATCTCGTTGTCTCTGCTGGTCGATGACTTGAAACTACGGCCGGCTGGTGTGTGCGTCCTGTCTGCTCCATGACTAGATTCGTCCGCACCGACATTCCGTCTCTCCCTGCTCGATGATGATGTCACGATTGACAAGCAGGTCGCTAACACTGCTACCAGGAGGAGCTTTCGCACAGGAAGTCTTCTCGGCATCATCTGCAACGGAAATTAAGCAACTCTTTACGTTTCGTTCAGTGTGATGTAAATGGTATTCATTATTTTTACTTTAATATCTATGAAACAGTATCTTCGGTATCTTAATATCTAAATGTTTTCATCTGGCATATTCATATAGCATCGATATCTTTTTTTTCGTAGGATTTATATTTTATTGCATAAATACGATATATGTATGTCTGCCAAGAAAAATCAAAGCGACTGTTTCGTGTGAATTATTTAATGAGGTTTGACTACAATCACGTGAATTATATTCACAGTGGTGATGTATATCGTACGGTAATTTTGATAATACCGTTCAATCTTGTAATCACGTCATGTGTCTTTTAGAGCAGTTCTCGTCGAGTTGTTCGTCGCAAGGCATACTGTGACTGCCACCTGGCGCAACGAAAGTATAAGTTTATTCTGTGGAGGTGTTTCCGTTCCACGGGAGTAACTTTGCTTTCCCCATTGAAACGGCAACATTTTCTCAACTATTGCATGGAAATAATAATTCCTGTTATTAGAAACTGATATTAAAATACGCGGGAGACTCTTCGGACTGAATGACGAGCTTGAACGAGAATCTACATGTACGAACTTTCGATTTTACATTATACTTTTGCTATACAGTTCCACGGAATCAGTAAAATGGTGTAAATTTCGTAAATTCAAAGAATAAGCAACTTTCCCCTAGGATCATCGGTAGAATTTCTGAAGAACAGTTCGATGAAATTAGGAAGATAATATTCTTAGAATCGTGACTAGGATCTCAGTGGAAGAATCGACATTTCTTTCTATCGTTAATGGAATCTCCCCGTTAATTTTCACTTTGCTATTTTCTAAATGTATTTCGATAAAATCAGCAGAATGGAACGCGAGAAATTGAGTAAAGGTTCCCTCATCGAACAGTTACTAAATTTCCGAGGAACGTTGAGACCGCACGGTTGAAATTGGCGAATTCGTCAGGCCCATTTACGTGATTTGCAATAATATGGGAATGTGGGACCGGAGGGGACCACGCCTTTCCCTCGTGAACAGTCGGTGAGCGGTCGACAAACATTCACGGGTCACTGGAGTACCAGCGCTCGTAATCACTTGCAACCGAATAACAAACCTAAGCTCACGTTTCTGCATTCGCCTAGCGCACGTTGCATTAGCCATGGCCAACGTCAGAGTCGTCGATACCGCGGAAGTAACTTTGTCGTACCGAGTTTCCGACAAGAAACTGAATTTACTGCTTTTTATTTTTATCCATATCCCTGCGGGTCTTTGAATGCGTTCGCGGGAAGGAAAGTCGAAGGATGTTTGAAACGAAGTTAATTGAGCTTTGTGATTTATTGCCATCGGTAAAAAGGATAATGAAGCAGCAGTTTTTGTTCTTATTACGATGAATGATAATGGTAATGTTGGCAATTAGCTGTTTACGGTCCTTTGTAAATGGAATGACGACGATAGTCCTTGAATGAAGTATTAGGAGAGTAATTGATGGCTTGGACATTGTTTGAGGGACGAGTTAGCGAGTGTTGAAGAGTTTCGTAATTGGAAAATGTTAATATGGTAGAACACCGATGAAATTAATTTACCTTTTCAAACTGATCCAAGGGAGGAAAAAAGACACTTGGTTTTAAGAAAATCCTCAAGGCTATTAAAAAACGTTTGATATAAAAAAAAAAGTTTATAAAACGTGTTAAAAAAATACTCGTCTGTTAGAAAATATTGAAAAAATACCACCGTTGGTTCAAGATTTCACTGTTTTCCGCGAGACTGTTGTATCGGAAACGTCTTTTTAAACTATCAAATACACTGATAGCATGTTGCGGGGTCTAAAAGAGTACCTTTCTCTCGGTTTCCGGAGCGGTCGCGAATCTGGACGATAATCGTTCAGCAGGACGTCGTGAATGGTGTGTAATCGAGTTGCCACACGCAATAATGCGCTTCTTCCGAGGGGAACGTAGGTTTTTCAAACGAAGAACGAGCACACACGCACACGCGATGATACTTTACCACGAGTGCCAGCGATTTCTCTCGGCGAGCGGCTTTTTAATCGAAACGGAACGAAAACGTGACGGAATCGAGGAATTCCTCCGCATGGAAATCGGCTTTGTTTAATTCCGTCTCTGTCTTTAAATCATCTTCTTCGGGAAGCTATTTGACGCTCGAACAGATAACGATTAATCTAATCCGCATGCCGACGATTGCTCGCTTAACGCGTCCCGATCGAGAGCTAACCATCGCGTGTATTTTGCTTTCTCCACCTCGGAAGCAATGACTTTGAGATCGGCTGTCCGGCACGAATGCAGCAGTCCGCTAATTTAAAACGCATTTGCTGTTCTCGCGTCAGCTGTTCGCTTTCCTCGCGACCGCAAGACCTGCTTCTACCACGAGGAAGACTCCTGTCGCCAGAACGCGTCTTTCGAAGGTCAGTCACGTCCCTGGAGACACGATCGTCTAACTTTTCCTCGGGAAACACTTTCAAACGTCTCACCAACTAATACACGACCACTGACAACATTCGTTTCACTCTCCTTTGAGAAAAAAAAAAAAAAAAAAAAAAAACACAAACGAAGACGTACGTCTGAACTATCTAACGTATTCACGGTATTCTAGGTTTAAAAGTCGAGTAAAACGTTTTCTAATCCTTCTATCGAGCGCTCTGACGTGTTGTCTCGGTTCATAGATACTTTAACAGGACAAACATCGATCAGAAAATCAATGGAACGTGCGACAAGAAGGCGAAGCTGGCGAACAACCGCTCGCGCCGGCATGGTACACGTGACTGGCCGGTTTTCATCACCTTTCCCGGTGCACTGGTTCGCTCAAGGACGTTTGTTCCGAAAGGTGGAGCTATTTCCAAGCGATACGTCCAGCTGGAAAGGAGGAAGTCGTTGCCAGTTAAGATTCGTACGGTTCACGCGATCGCGATCGCCGCCTCTTTGCTGAATCGCGATACCGTCTTGTTCGTCGAGCGTTCGCCTCGATCGGGTGGCAGGTAGCACGAATCCACTTGGCTCAGATCGCTATACGAAAAACGATTTCGAAACGTAGGCTTTCACTTTTGTGCACCACGCATTGTCAGCCTTTTTACTCGATAAGAGATTTAAATGACGCAAATCGGGCCACGGGATCAAGCTTTCTTTAGTTCAGGCAACGACGATGTCTCCGATCGTAGATAAGGCACTCTGATAGTTTCATTCTGATAGATTTACTCAATGTTCTGATTTTTAAATCAGTTTCAATCGAAATGCAGGATGCTTTGTTAACTGTTTTTTAGGACCTTTTAATCGATGCACGCGGTTCTCATCTTTCAGCGAATTGGACTAAGGAACGTTTTAATACAGTTGTGGCATTAACGAGAAGGGGTTAATTCGTTGTAAGCAGATCTGATTACTTAATTGAATTCTAAATTAATTTCCTACAGACTTGAGAAATTGCCAGTGGCCGCGTGGACGCGGTTCGTTGATATTAATAATTCACTACCTTCGAATAAAATGAGATTCTAAGAACAGAGAGATGAGTTTAATTTCTTGATAGTTTTGCATAGGTCTTTTACATTCTTCTTATGTAATAGATTCGTTCTTAGGAATTTACTTCTCATCTAATTTAATCAGGAATTTCCAGTTGAATTCAAAGCACGCTACTCTGCAAGAACAATACGCAAAATTTAGATTCTTCTCGACTTTAATAATAAATCATAGATTAAACGTGAAGGCTAACTTACTCATATTTTATCTGGAGTTCGGCAACAGGTTAAGCGCAACGTATGCGAAATTTCAAACAAATAATTAGCATAACCGCTCAGATATTCAGACATTTCAAATTCACCGTAAAGGTGATTTTAATTTCATCCTACTAGTCACGGATTGAAAGCCCTTCGAGTCAAAAAGAAAAAGCTTCGTTTTTCCCGGTGCTCCATTTCTCGGTGTTCACGAAGGGCCGGCCTTCCGTGGGCCGAAGGGCCATGATTTGACGAACTATCGTAAAACTGACGAACGTCGTACGGCGGGCGGTTTTGCGCGTTCCACAACGCGGATTGTCGATTTTTCGCGACGTGATGTAAGAAGAACAATCTCTGTGGCGTGGCAAGTGCGGTTACGCTATCGTTGCGACCGAACCTGCCGTAATATCGTTTCTCGAAGCCAGATTTTCTAGTCCTGCCACCGTGCGATTCTAGATCCGAGCGATTTCGTTTCGAATAGCTCGAGGAAAGTCGCGTACTCGGCTAGTAGTAAAGTCACGTTTGTAATTCAGTGTCTAGAGTAACCATAGTATATCATAGTCTCTTTGTAGATGTAAGTAGGTATGAGAATGAATAGCCGAATGTACGTAGTTAATTTTTTTAGTTTGTTTCAATTCTGTATTCAATTCAGTACTGTAGTACGTTTGAACCGATACTGTTATCACAATATTTAGATTGTTAACACATTATTTATACACATTGTGTATGGGAGCAAGTTCACGTATAAAACAGCGTATTTATTAAAAATGTTTGGGAAAACTGGGAAATGTAACTCAAATGCACGATGTGTTAATCATTTCGATACGATCACTGACTTTACTCGACAGTCACCGGATGCTTACGTACTGTCGTGCATTGACTTCGGTGTTATGGCGATTCACGTAAATTCTTGATAAGATATTCATATAACTTCCTTGGTAGCTTCGATATAACATTCGACGAAGTATAGCGACAACGTCATTATATCTGAAAATGAACCTTGATACGAAAAAATTACACGTGTCCGACTTACGTTTCCAATCTGACCCCATTGAACATTATGCCGTTAGTTCGATGACACTCTATAGAAGTCTTACAATTTTAAAAATATAAATTTATGAAATTTGATAGGTTCACACTATCGATCTCGTTTTCGGTCGCGGTTTGACGGCGCGCGCAAGCATGTGGCCTTGAATGCAGGTCATCAAAAGCGTGTGCAACGATATGGCATTGAATCGCGGTGAGGGAACGACGCGGCGGCGGTTCGTCAGAGGCGGTGAAAGGCTGTGTGCGGTTCAGAAGCCGATTCCAACAGCGATTTATCCATCAAATATTGTTCGATTGAAACCTCGGACACGCCATGAAGAGTGAGAAGCCGAGGAACAGAAAAAGAAAGAGCCATACCGAGGCAACACGTTGCATAGCTCGTGTGACGAGCGCGCGTGCCTCGCGTAAGGCTCCCGCGCGCGCGTTATCCAATTCGATTTACGCTTTCAGCTACTTTCCTTTTTGTTTCGCGTCGTGCTCGCTGAGCAGCATTAATTCCTTAACGCCGTGCTAACACCTGCGAGCAACTTTCGGCGCGTCGCTCGTTTAACTATGCTTCCTGTTATGACAGAATGACTTTACCCTCCTTCGTCCACTTTATCACGGAATTAAGCTTGTTAAGTTATAGTTATCCTGTACGAGTATTTTAGAGCAATCAAGCGCGAAGAACATAGGAAAGATAGGATAAAAGTCTATTCTTTCTGATATTCTGCTTATTACGTTACTTGCTGGTTAAAAATATTTCGATATGAGATAAATGAAAAAGAAAATAACTTGATGATGGTAGATCTAAGTTTCGTTCTTTTATCGTTGTTTCCCAGTGTAAATAATTGAAACCGAAATTAGAGTTTAAGCTAAACTTGGCCACAGACGTAACTTGCTTTTATCGAATCGGAACTACATAATGGTTACAACATGTACGATTCAATGTTACGCCAACTATTAACATATTACTTATCTATGGTTTCTAAGTCATTGACCCATAAATACATTGTCTGTTACATTGCACTGTCGCACTGATCAAGAACCAGTCTATCACACCATAAGACAAGATTTGTGATTTCTTTCGTCATCTACCTGTCGATTCTTTTTATGTCATAATTTCTTGACAATCTCACGCCTTTGACATAGAATGTGTTCTCTTTTCTTGCACCAAAAGAACAGTTGTTTTCTTCATTTTGTGATTTTGTTTAGAATGTATTCTCGTTTGGTTTATTTTCATGCTTTTTGTTCTCAAAGCGTACAATTCACGTATTTTATGATGTACGTTGGACGGAAAGCTCTTCATAATTTTCTTTTTCAACATCGACTTTCGAAGAAATAGGATAACTGTAGGAAATTTCGCAAATTTCCAAATTTTCAGATTATTCGCGTTATTCGTGACTTTGCATTTACGTAACGGAACGGTGAAAGCTGAATCCAGCGTCGACTTTGACTTATTTTTGTTACGATGTTTAACAGTAAAGTGGAATATCTGTCTCTCAAATGGGGGGATTTAATTTTAGAAAAGAAAAGGGCTTTTTGCAGAAAAAGTGTTGCAGATAAGTTTGAATTTTTTTTGAAAGATATTTAGATAATTGCGCAATATCTATTTGATTTAAATAATCATCAGGTTTTTGTTTCATGATTTTAGTTTCTTGTAAAAATTGAAAACCCTCCGTGTAAACCGACGTCATTCGCCTTTCGAAATATTTATAGACGTTTCGAAGAATTTCAGATATTTGGCTAATGAGTTTGTATCGCGTATGTATTAAAATTTCTGGAATTAATTACTCGGAAAGAATGTAAACCATTTCAAAAATATTGGTCTGCGCGTACACACGTCGAATCTTCTTCCAAGTCGATCAAGTCATCTTCTTCAAGTTCGATTAATATTCTGCGAAATTACAAACTCAAACCTCCATTCATTTTCTGAAACTATTTTATCCAAGTTCTGCATCTTTCCTTAATGCTCTTTTCTAAATGCTTAATGCTCGGAGTTTCTTTTCGTTTCGAACTAAATCATTTTACTCCAAGTCGGTCGTCGCTTCGTTTCGAAATTTTCTTGTTATGTAGTCCATCGAAAAATTTACTATCCTTACGCGTCAAGTTGCTTTATCTTCAACTCGAGCGGCCAGCTGGCATAGTGCCTCGTTAATTCGCCTTCGCGCGACCCAGACGATCAGTGATTCAAGAACTTATTCGAGGTTGATTTTCACTTCGAAGTTATCGGTGATGAGATTGCCGGCTTCAGACTAACAGAGACGAGTATCAGCGACCGTAGTTGTACACCTTGGCATTGACCGGCTTGCACTGCAAGGCAACTCGCTTGCATAATATGCTCGTCTCGTTCATCCCGCGGCTCTACTGGATTATTTTCTTCTCTCCTCAGCACCCGTGGCTCCTTTAACGGTAGTGTGTATTGCACGCAAGAACGCGATGTATCAGCCGCATCTCCGTTTCGATGAACACAGCTATTCGGATATAATGTGTACGTGACTCATCATGTATAGTATTCTGTTGTTTAGGACTGTAGATTCTGACGAACAGGATTTGCTCGAGGCGCCATCGCGGTCGTAAAAAAACAATCAATTTCGTTGATTTTTTTGTCGTCGAATATCTTCTATTCTATTGATTGTAAAATATGAAATATGGAAATTAGACAACGTTTATTTCAACACTATCATAGCTTTAATTTATGAATCATTATTTTATATCGCAAAATATCTTTAATTTTTTCACATAAACGCTGCAGGATATTTATAAGGTAAGAATTGATTTATCCCCCTTTTTTTTTTAATTTTCCTTCCATAATTATAATAGCTGCGTTTTAATCGAGCTTTAATAATATGCCGAATCTTTCATTTACATTCCGCAATTTGTCGTCAGAGAGAAGAGAAATGTTTATGAGCGATTTTCTCCATAATATGATTAACTAAAAGGGAAAAATGTCGTTTTATTAAAGATATTCTGACGCGTATTATACGGAGACTTATCAAAATGCATATAGCGTATGCGACCAATACCGGTTTACGTTTTTGTTGCGACTATAAAAGCTGTAGGTACCGGTCAGACAAGGTTAACGGCCCAATTTTTCCATCGCGCGAACATCGTCATTTTTCGTTTTGATTTTTATCCCCCTTTTTGGATTTATTATTGCAAACAAATGACGAAATTTTTCATGCCGCAAGGATATGCAGATTTCTCCTGCCTTGAATTATTTCTGCGATACCTGTTTCGATCGTCGATAGAAACGGTGTATTGTTCCAAGTAATTTAAGGAAGGCACATTCATATTTTGAAAATTATTCGCGCCATCACGCAGCTATATTTATTCTTCAACTTTTTATCGATACGAAAGAAACGAAATAATAATTTGCACATTGCCAACGTCCATTGACATCAAGGCGTCGATTGTAACGTAAAGGGTTAAATTATTTTTAACGTGACTTGGCTTGAGAATAATTTTCGCGCGAATCTCTGCTACTGACAATGAGCCAAGCAATGACAAACCATGGACCTCTGTGGCAGTAATTCGTACGACAAACACGGCTTCGCTAATTTCATCAGCACGTACGTGAACAATTTTCTTCTTCGTTCGCTCACCTGTTCGAAATAAACGCAGGGACCGCGAACCGGTACCGTATTTCGAGAAAAGAGTCGACTCTGATGTATGACCTTTCGTCACGTATGAGGTAGATGTCCCGGTTAAAGCATCCGTTTTAGGCAAAAATCGATCCCAAGGCCTGTTATATCCACCAATTAGCCGTTAGTTTCCAATTAGTCACCGATTAGTCGGACGTTCAGTGATTTTTAACATTTAATAAACCTCGTTTCGACCAAGGTCTTCATGCTGAGTAAGTTGAAACGTCCTGTCAATGAGCATTATAATTCAACTGGTTACGGCTGGAAAACGCAATTATTCGTCACCTGGCCTGTTAACAAGTGCGTGGTGCCTAGCGATATATTTTATACGATCCGACCACAATGTTGCCCATCGTAACAAACCTCTCGACCCAATAAAACAACGCGATAAGCCTTGCAAAATTTGCTTACGTAATTTCGATATCTTCTTCATCTTCTTTTGCTTACATAAGTTTTATGGTTGTCGTATAATAATTTGAAATAAATGTTTTAAATGCTTCTTCCCATAGCCTTGCTCTATCGTTATACGCAATTTATGAAATTTAACTATTCAAAAATTTGATAATAATACAAACGATTAGTAATATCTTTTAGTCATTAGTTTCTCACTAACTTATAAATTTTAATAATATTCTTTTATGAATCACAGTCAGATGACGGCGGCTGAGAATCGTTTCTCTGTGATGTGTTCGATCTGTGTTCCGTTTTGCGCGCATTCCCACGTTTCCTCTCGACCCTGTCGAGCTTGTCGTTATATCACGCCCGCGACTCTGATAGCCGCAATTAGGGACCAAGAGGGAAAGCGCGCGACGAAGGTTACGCCAAGGTTCGTGTCACATATTTTTACTCGTCGCGTCCCTCTTTTCGTTCCTCGTGCTCTCGTACTCCAGATCGCAAGAATTTATCGTCGACTCGATGCGCTCGTGGTCGTTCGCTCCGCAATTTATTACCCAGTCGACTTTTATTCTAGGCATTTTTATCAGATAACAGAGTTCCCGCTCGAGTAAAACGCAACACGTAGTTTCTTCGAAGACCAGGCTCATTTTATCAAAGCTGTCGCAGTCAAAGTTGACGTTAGTAGAATTGCTTCGAGGTAATTTATCGAAGGGCTTGCTCGCGTTTGTGCCTTCCCAGAAAAGCAAAAGAATTTCATCTTTAACGTCAATTATTTTCAATAGAATGTTCATCGTATTATACAATCGCCGTGGATGTATCTGGAATTTTATCCGAAAGGGCTGTATCCGATTAAACACTAAATCGATTTCTCAGTCTAACTTTGAATTCGTTGGGAGACACGTTTCCATCTTATTTCCCGTGATAAACCGTTTAAATCGTGAAATACAATTTACTAAACGCTTTGTCGCTTTCTCTCTGCGGATAGCGTTTTTCTTTTACTCGACAGAAAGGAAAATTACGCAAGTTTGATAAACGATTCTATTTCATGACGCGCGCACGAGTCTGTCGATCGTCGAACGTAAATAACACTTTTCTTGATCCGGTGGTCTCGTTCTAAATGCGATAACTCGGAGGAACACTCGAAGGAAATTAGATTCCTAGATCGTAATTTGCTCCGCCCCTGTCTAGCGCGAGGCGATCTTAGACCTGCTGCGGAAACAAGGACGCATTGCTCAACCGATGTTGCTGGAGTTCACGATGCTAATAATCGCGAAACGAGCACGATCGTTTGTCACAATTCCATTTAATTGCTGAACGATAAGCGAATGGACATTGGCTGACATGCTTAATTCGAGGGTACCGAGACGAACGAGCTTCCAATTGAATCCGTGCTACGCCCTCTGATCCGCATTTAGCGATGAATATCGTGTTGGTCACCAGAGGCGATCTTCATTGTTCAATTATTTATTATTAATATATTTCGTAAATGGGTTGGTAATAAAAAACAAATTTATTTCGTTTTCGAATTATCTTTTATCCTGGCAAAGATTTGGGTATTCTGTATTAGCGAATCTGATCTCTATGTTAATCTCTGTTTTATAGCATTCTATGAATTATTTAGGAACTTTTTTTTAGAAGTACACACACACACACACACACACACACAGAATCGAAAAGTACCTAATCGTTTAGAAATAATTTCGTATTATGTAGCGCGAATTGTAGCAGATCTTGTTTTGAAATTAAATAGCCAATTATTTATTTCTTATAATAGAAACACGATTATAATCGGATAAAAATCTCGTAGAAGGTACATTTACATAAATTCTTTTAATGATTCTTCCAAGCTGAATCTAATCTTGGAACAAAGTAATGCATCCTCCGAATACTTTGTAGCCCAACTTACCATTCATCCATGATCCGCCTACTCGCGGTTATAGCTACGTGGTATATTATGCCTTCACAATCTCTCAATAGGACCATCAATCCTTCGATGTGACAAGAAAACAAGAGCGAGCGATAAAAGTTTTCACACGTATCAAAGTACGATACAATAGCATTGTAAGTACATATCAAAAGATACATTTGGAAAACCATCGAGGAAGAGAGGTGTAACGAAAGTTATAGAAAAATTTAATACAAGATATCGCGTTACAAATCGCTAAATGTTCCCATATATCTCTTCGTATTATATCCCCAGTCATTTTTTACGCGATCTAGACACGATTTGGTCGCTAGTCCCTCAAAAATATGTCACTGGTTTTTGCCTTCGTTTTCGTCGTTGCAGTTATGTCAAAGTGAAAGCTACCGGTTAACGGCGAATAGGAAGCACGTCGATCTCCGCTGTGTTAATGACGAATCTACGTTGTAATTAAGCGGACACGTGACGAGGGCCTCGTCGTATACGCGGATCGATCTGCCGGAAATCTTAACTTTCGCGGTACGAGGAACTGACCGGATACTGTGGACGTCTAATGCGACATGACTACGTGAGAATCGTTGCAAGCGGAACGAATCGTTTTCCTTTTCTTCGATTTTCCATAGGTGCCGCTATAGATTTTCATGATGAACGATTTCTTTCTTTAGACTGGTCGACAGTCTTCCGCGTTGGGGGATCGGAGAAACGTTTCCCCCTTCTATGAGTCTGCCCTCTTCCAACGAACAATAATAATCCACATCCCGTCGAGCATAATTCCACGCGTTCGAGCGAACCTGTTTCTCGGAAGTGTCACGACATTTTCGTTCGTCCGATAAGAAGAAAGGTACTATAAATTCGATCAACCGGTAGTCGGCGATCGGTAGCCACGGTTTGTTATCGCGCGTGTCTAAATGTCACAAGTTGTACGGGAATATTTTCCGTCGTCGATTTGTGAAAGCACCCCGACCTGTTTGGAATAATATTAGTCACAGCATCGATCATTCATTACACGCGAGTCTCACGATCCGGTTCTTTCTATCGTCCGTCGTTTCTACGCGTCCGGTCATGCCGACAACGACTTCGTTCCTCCGGCACGATATTTATCCCCCGCTGACTAACAATTATCGTGTACGTCCGTTCGATAAAACGAAGAAAAAAATGTTGTCGATAAATATTCATGCCGGAAAATGCAAGGACTCCGATCTTTTACCTGGCTCGTTGTAGGCTCGCGACACGTGAACCGCTATTCGACGATGATTCACGAGAAGCTATGCCGATCGTGCCCGTTATATAAATTTCCTGAGCAGTATGCAGTCACAAAGACGCGCCAATTTGAGTACCAGAAAACAGACGCGCGTGTCTTCGTTAGCCTTCCTTTATCATAATTGTCGTAATATCCGAAGTGCACTTACTTAGAAACGATATTACGTCGTTCTGATTCTCTCGATCGATACTAAAATGCGCGTCAACGATTCTACGTACTTTTATTACGTTGCTTCACAGAAATCTAAACGTTATAAATCAACGATTAAGACGATCAAAGACAACTTTATTTCACTGAGACCTCACACAGTAGTCGCACGAGGTTGACGATGAATTTGAAAGGAAAAAAGCGGACTCACGATCTTCTAAGCTCCGATCCACTGTTCCAGTATATCTCCCTCGATTCGACGCTACTCAGCGCTCATCTACGCGAACCAGTTACACACGCGATATGATATAGTCTCTCCAACTAATTTCAATCGATTAATTTCAACAAATACGAACGAAACGAATATAATAGAACCGATGTATAGGACTTGTTGTCACGGAGATGAGCCCATAACACGTTAAAGCAGCTCGCGGCCGCGCTGTACCACTCACTGTCCTGCTGCACTTGGACGACGATGAAGAAACGAGTAACCTCCCGGCCCGTGTGACCGTAGATCTTTATATCGGTGGATCCTACTGGCCCTGCGCCAGTGTCCCACTCTCCAACGCGCGACACGAGACAACCGGAGGAGGCCCAACGCCGTGCACACCGTGTATATGTGTATATAGTTGTGATACGATCCGCGAATCAGCAAGAGGACGACCGTGTTACTCGCGGCAAAAGGGATACACCAAATGGATCGTGTGTGTCACGAGGCTCTCCTACGACTGCCGCGCCAGACGCGATCACGTTGTTCCGCTTGCACGCCTCTTCCACCCTTCCTTTTTGCGCCCGATACGCGCCTCTCCCCACGTTCACCACGCTGGAATTGGTCCACGCGGCGGGAATAAACCGCGATCATAGGAAAATCGCCGCGCTTTCCACCTCCTCATTGTTGATAAGTGATTAGGAAAATACTCCTACACCGAGGCGGATTTTCTGGTTTCAGTGTTCCCGATGATTTGGAAGTGGAACCTTCTATGTTGTTGCGAGTGGTAATATAGTAACGTAAGGTTATTTAAAGCAGCTTCGATTTTGAATTTTCTACGGAATAATTCAATTTGTTGCAGATATATTAGGAGAGATCATTAGTTTGGAATGTTGTAACGAAGGAAGCAGAAAATATCGCGTAGCTTAGATCCGACAACAGAAGATATAAGAAACGCGGAAATGATTCGCGTAATTCTATATTAGGATTATTTGAGTCAGGGAAGAGGTATGATATAAACAAGAAAATAACTTGCAGGAATAAAGTAATATCGAAGTTTCCTCGAAGAAAAGTCGTAGGATATTGTATTACGTCTAGAGGATTCAGCTGGTGCGTTTTATTTTTGGAAGGACATAAGTTTTGAAGAAAAGTTTAAGAATTAGAATGACGTATCGTTTTGTTTCTACTTCGCTGACACTTGGCAGGTAGTCTACGGAATTCGTATTTTTACGTGACAGCCACGATATGTGTTAATAATATTCGAGGTTCTCGAGTGTAAACTGTGTTCTTTTTCACCATGTTTCGTCAACATTGTGATTAGATTTCCTCCAAGCATGTGAACGCGCCGTTACCAAACTAGATCTTCTATTTACAATTGTAGTTATTCTGATCGCTAACGAAGCTAATTCGTGTTAATGAAATGTTAAAAACTGCTTTCGTAAAGAAACCAGGACACATTTGCCAATTTCAGTATCGTCAAATATTAGAATTTAACATTTGTTCTAATTTTTTTTTTTTTATAAATTATCTAAGCCATCCACAAGCTTTGACTTATCATTGCGAAAAGTGTAAAGACCAGTTTTACAAATATTTAAGTTCGTCATCGAAGATCTCGAATTTAATCCAATGATTTCATACGGTCACCAGAATGGAAGGCTTTGTTAATGTTCCGTGTCGTACGAACTACTGACAAAAGGTACTAATTGATTATAGAAGAGATTCCTTGATCGACGAAGATGAGTAAGCAATCTACCTTTGAAGAATCGGCACATTAACGATATGATTCTTAATCCTCGATTATCAGTGTTGCCAAACACTTTTCATGTTATTCACCCAGGAAATCACGTTCTCAAATTAACTCTTTCACAATCCCTTGATACTCTATGATCGAGTAATATTGTCATACATCGTATCCATCCAATATTTGATATTTGTCGTGTCTTGATATAATAAATGCTTACGGCATTCTCTCTATAGATCTATTCACAATAGCGATGTTAGATCGTAGAGGTGAATCATTAGTAACAATACGACAGAAGTTACTTGGAACAGGATTCTAATCCATTTGAGGCAAGAATTCTCGCGTCGTCGACCAATATTTCCATCAAGTTCTCCAATTAAATAATTTTTTCGTAATACTGATGCAACGCGATACGATCGTTTGTTCGCAGTCGTAAACGGAAACGAGCTTGGGAAAACCTGCTTTTTACTGATCGATTCCGCGGTGACTCTATGAAATAAGTATTCGCAACAGGTCTCCTCGTTCGCGTGGCCGTCGAGACGGCGCGCGAGATTTTTGCTCGTGATTCGCGAGTTCGGAAATAACTCTGTTACGTCGCGAGACGCGTACTGTACTCCTTTACGTAAATCCTTACGTGTGTCTCGTTAGGCTCTCGCGTTCCTTCGCCCGTGGCGGGTTAATGTCTCAATCGTGCAGCCACGATCTGCCAAAGGACCACGTCGGGATCCATAAAATCGCCCAACATTCCACGGTGTACGCTTATTAGGCGACCGATCGTGTCACCGCGGTAACGAGTACGGAAACAGACACTTCGGGTCTATCGACGATCGTGCCACTCAGGAATCACCTCGCGTGAATTGTAAGTCGCGCGTCGGTTGCATGTTAATTGACGTGGCCACTGATCTCGGCTAATAACTGTCGTGGGTTTATTCCCCTTTCTTTCGCTTTTTCTTTTTCTTCCGCGCTTTATTGCCAGGCCTTTTTATAGTGCGAACGTGAAAGCACGGTAACGAGACACAGCAAAGTTTGTTGATACATCTCGTACCCTGCAATCGTTGCTTTTGATAATGCTCGAGGTTTTCAAGTCAGCGTATACTTTTTTGGCATAAGGATTATCAGGAAACTTCTATCGCGGTGTGTATGACAGACGAGACTTTTGAAAGATGTTTGTACAAAGTAGACGTACGAAACGAAATAATACTCTACCGTATGTAGTGATCATTCCTATACATGATAACCGAGTAAATCGACAATGAGTAATGGGTCCTTGCCAGAGCATCAACCACATATGTCTGACGTGGCAGTCATTATGTTAAAGATTCTCAGGATTGTAAACTGTAAAACTCATAAAAATGTCGAGAAGGGATTGACAAAATGAATCTTTATTTAGATCGATCGAAAGGTTAATTTACATTCCAACGAAAACACGCCAACTTTTTTTCTGCACTATCAACACCAAGTGTGTAATAATTTCCGTTTACATATAACTTCTGCAACTTCAGATAAATTGTTTTATAATTGGTAATTAGGAGCGACGTGCTTGCAGTTCGCGTGACAGTGCAAATTTTTCTTTTTTATGGCACGCGCGTAAGCCTATATCGGCGCGCGAAAGAGCGCGCAAAAATGTTCCGTGATGCCGGTCACGTGCAATAAACACGAATGTGCGCGGAAGTTTGGCCCACTTGTCCAATATGCGTCCACGAAATTTCATCGCCAGCTTTGATAAGCATCGACCATGCCGAATCACGATCACGATCGATCTATATATATTATTCCACAAGGTCGGTTCCTTTTTCGTTCGCTCGAATTTCGAGTTTCTTAAATTTATTGTTTTTACATTGTACGGCACGTTTGTGTTCTCTTAGGACCCTTTCCCCTAGAAATAAATGATACGAGTAGGAAGAAGAGGAGGAGAAAGTTGAATCTGTTTTTATCACATTCGTTTAAATAAAAAGTAAATGTGAGAAGAAGCGCGTCGCAAACGTGAACTTGAAGACCAAACGTATCACGCAAAATGCGATCTCTGATGATGTTACAAGTGATTTATCCACTTCCGTTCGTCACATTGTGTAAGGACTAGGAATTATCATTAACGACATGGAATTGTTTTTTTCCTTCTTATCTTCACTTGTGTGAAACGCGTTTTAGACCCAAGAACAATTTGAGTTTCTTCATATATGTTTGCTTTGGATCTCTTAAATTTATTAATACTTTTCGATCTAACATTCTCCGTCCGTTTGTGATTTATATTTTAAATATCTGCAGGAGGAAAATTTTCGAGAGTATTTAAATCAGTAAACATCTCTCTGTTTTATTCGTACTTTGTCGTAAATTTGATATAAACCTCGGCGATTCAAGTTTAGAATGTTTTTATCGCAAAATTAACTCTGAGAGATAATTCTTTTGATAAATATTCGACGTTTTTATTTATTTACGTAAAATGAATGCTTTTGGTATTGATAGAAGCCTTTCTTTGAAATCTACCGAGTTTTAATATTAAAGAAGTTTTTCTGAAACTATTATGTAAAAATCTTCACTAAACAATTTTTACTATCGATATTCGGATATCTAAGATAATTTACCAGCGGTTTAATATTCCCATAGACAATGAAGCACATTTTTCAAGCACAATTTTCGGCATGTTTTCGACACAGTTCCAACAATCTCTTGCTCACGACGAAGATCATGAAATTTACGATCATAACAAAGTAAGGCATGCTTTTTTTATACTGTTTTGACACTTCGCGAGCAAAACCAAGGAGAAAAAACTCATTCCTCATGCAACAACCAAAAACTGCATCCCAACCAAACAGAACAGACTTTCGATCCTACGCTCGTACATTTGCATTTCTACTCGCCTCGGATAATTCAGTAACACGAGGATTCGCATTCCCCAATGCCTTATTTGGTATATCCTCGTGCATCGTCCCCAAATAAGATCGAACCAGTCGAATTTCTGCAGCAATCGATCCATCCAAAACCCCAAGCTCCGCTTGTCAAAACCGCTGCATCATTATCGATCTTAGGATCCGATCTCGCTGACCATATTTGGTGGAACGCACGCAGCTTCACTCGATGATCCATCAATTCCTCTCGTGTCGTCACGTCCTGTATGCAATCTTCTATGCCGACGTCGATGACATAGTATTCTCGGTCTCTGACGGCATCGTCGAGCCACGGATTATGACGAACGATCGAGTGACGCACATCCTGAAACAGTAGCTAGCCAGACTGCAACGGTCAGGAGGTTATTTTTAAGACTTAATCGTTCATTCACGTTTTTCCCAGGAACCTCTTGAGTCAGCACACACGAAACTAAGGACGTTCCGAAGTCAGTTCGATCCCCGCGAGAAGATCGCCGGCCGCATGAGGATGCGTGTTTATTTCGAAGCGGTGTGTCTAGCGTGCGTGAGTCATCGGAAGAGATTCTTGGTATCAAGGTCGCCGATGGTCGTGACCTTCCTCGGCCACGCCGCCGTTACCGATATTCTGGCGCCATGCTGTGCCACCCGAAATATTTCCCAAAATTTTTTTCGTGGTAGAGATAGTATCAAAAATGAACATAGTGGTTGGGAAGGTTGTGGTTTGGAATTTTTGCGATGATCGAGAGAGAACAGACGATACGTTTATTCGGTTGTCAGATTTTTGATAACGTTTATTCGGGACGCCATTAATACAGCCTGCATTAAGGATAGCTATTGCGTTAACAGGACCTTTCATTTTTCATTCTTTTTATCATTATCGAATTCTGTTTTTCAATGTTCTGGCTACGAAAAGGAATTTCAAAAATTCCCTTGATATTTCCTTCTTCGTCACTATTTTGTCTATCTATATCCTACGATTTTATGAAATTTAAAGAAACCGAAGTATTTGTAACGTTACGATATCCTTAGTCTTTAATGGGTTAAACGGAGTTTCATTGCTTCATTCAGGATACGACCGAACTATTATACAATAATTAAACGTCGCTTAAACGATCCAGATATATCCAATACGGAAGCAGGAAGCGTCGTGTACTTTATCAATTTACTACATTTATTTGTCGCGATCGATCCGCGAAAAGCTCTACGTCTACGAATCAACAACACGACCAACGTCTCGACGTTATTAAGATTCATATCAGCCTCTCTAATTATGTTTAATTAGTCACTGTGCGTCTCAGAAACGCAGTCAGCGCGCACGAACCGAGAGAGACCAATTTTCTGCATGAATAATACGACACTTCCTGATTTTCTTCTCTCGTCTGAATAATGCCCAGGGAAACTCGAGAAATTTTCTTCGTTGTAATTTCATGAGAAACGACCGTGCACCTCGGAATCGAATCTCTCATTAACACGATCTCGCGTGGCGCTTGATTTACCAGTTTCTGACAAACGGTTGCCGCGATGATTTCCAGACGAGCGGTCCTAACAATGGAACGCGATAAATGTCGACGTTCGCGAGCTCTTAATTAAACCTGTCCAGTATTCCCGTCGTTTCGATAGTTCTTTCCTTTCCCCATGACACGCGCCCATTGTCGTCCAACTCACGAGGCGTCTACGCACCAGCGTATTTTCCCGCAATTTCGCACAAAAGCCGAGAATGCTGTTTCTCACAGGTGACTTATCGTGGCGTATCTTGAGAACCGGGACGGGTTGGTTAATTTCAAGATCACGGCGAAAAGGTTGTTCCCCGGTGCGTGGCTTGATGTCACGGCCTTTAATCCTATAGCGGTACGCTCAGCTACAATATACGCCGACGCTTTTGAAAATAATGTTACTTTGTTATTAGACATATTAAACGGTTACTCTTCAGTATCTTCCTATTGTACGCTTCATGTTTTAAAGCAAACGCTTTTATCGCGCAGCTGAGATTATGAGAGGAATTTGTGTTTAATTCCAGCTCGGGTAAAATTTGTTTCGTAAATAAGTATGAGTAACAATACGATATAATATCTCCTTGGATCTATAGTAATATAATTTCTGAAAAAATTGCTCGCGAGATGTAACAATTCACTGCATAAGTCTCAGCTTTCTTTTTCTCGCCATAAAGTCACCAAGTTAACTGCGTTATCCCCGTTTTTGCTTTTCTCTGTCAATCTGGGACGTAGAAATTTGGGGAGATACCCTGTCGCTTCGTTTTTCCTTTTTTCTTTTTTCGCTTTCTGGAACAGTGTACCGGTGCTTGTACAATCATTCAACACGAACGTGACCGAAATAGGGATGAGCAGTTGCATTCTTTTTCTTGGAATTCTGCTCGTTCGTTCCGGTGATTTGAACGATGGGACAGAAGAGATTCCGAGGTTCTCGTGCTGTTTCTCGCGACAGCAGCGATTGTGTTGCGTAGAATCGTATACAATAACATATAAACTTCCATTAAAGTCCATCTTGGTAGTGGGAATAAGAACAATTTCAGAATTGATTTTTTCTATTTTTGATATACTTATTCGGTTTGGATAAGTGGGAAAGCTATAGATGCAAATTGATCGGTGAAATTGAACAATGTAATCTAACGTGTGTGAATGGTTAGAACGAAAAAATCTCTCGCACAGTAATCGTTAGGGCGTAGGTTCGTCGAGACGATGATTGTTAGTAGTTGAATAATAACTATGAAACTCGTGGTTCGTTAGTTTGCGATTAGAACTAATCATTTAACGTGGCCGTAATTGAGTCAACGACAATGGGACGGCATGGAAGATCTCGATGCGAGCGTAATTTTCTGATTGCGTGCAGTTGAATACACTGTTTCCTTTAATAATATCTAGCAGTTCTTTTCTCAAACATTATAAATAAGCCGTATAAAATTGTTATGCCAAGAACGAAGAGCTTCATTCACTTGTGGCAAATAAATCTTCGAAGAACAATGTGATAAAATACGGCTGCTATAAAAACTAGGCTTACAAACACGCGAGGTCGATAACAGAATGATTAAAGCAAACGGATCTCAGAGCAAATAAGAATCTACGAAAACAGTTTTATAGTGTTTGTCCAGTCGTGTTAATGCAAATTTGGAAATTCTTGCGTAAAATAAATTATAACGAGATACATCGATACGTCTCATACGTTTAGTGGAACGTGACGTAGAATGTGAATAAAGAAAGGTAACTTGGATACTCGTAAGCTTTTAAAAAATCAAACGGCATTACATACGCCTTGCTGACTTCTCTTTGCCTCAAGTTAACGAAGCAAGGACATTTACTTAATGAATTAGTGTTCGCGAGCCGTGCACTAATGAAGGATACAAATTGTACTTGCCGTGTATACAAAGCTTACAAAATTGTTCCATCATTGAATAAGTACAGATATTTATTAACGTGCGTCATGTACGGTATAAGAAAGAAAAGTTACAACAGAACGTTCAGATCAAATGCAAAAATCATATTGAAACATTTGATATATGTGTCCGTCGCATACGTCTTGGATCAAAATTGATATATATTTTATTACACGAGTTTGATTGAATTTAATTTAAAGCAAAAGGGAAATTAGGAAATGTAACTGGTCTTAAAATTATTCACTGTACAGGTAATCGATATTTCGATACAATACGCGATGCTCCATATACAAGCAGTCAATAAGAATTATCATCTGATTTTCTTGTAACTAGGTCGCGATTTAATTAAAGATCACAAGGAACTATGCGAATCATTCAGTCAAGGCAATATTCTCGATAACTTGAGAACAAATCTGATCTGCTCTGATCTGAATTTGCGTGAAAAAGGACGATGCGACGCGTGTCTGCTTTGCGATTCATCGGCATTGACGGCGGAACTTTCCTCCGACCGATTTTCCCTTTCGCTCGCGGAATTAGAAATTCTACTTAAACGCGGCCGCTCTTGTTCCATCGCTCATTACGAATTCCGTCAGCGTGTTGTCTGTATTTTTACACGTACAATGACCTTCTATAGAAGAAGAAGAGCGACTAGCGAAAGTGTCATTGCTCGCCGCTGCATAATATCGCTAACATCCGTCGCTTTCGCCGCGATTTCGTTGAGATTCGACGCGCGTCCTTTCCTTTTCGGTGTTTTCCGCGCTTGTTCGCGCTCGATCTTTACACTCGAACCTATTGTCTTCCTGCGAGAGTTGACAAGCTTTCAGGTCTTGTCGCCTGGAAAAGAATCGGAGAAAGGGCTACCTACATTATTAACGCGTATCTTGTTATACGTGTAATCATTGTGAAACCGTCGTCATTCGGTTGGAGGTTCTTGGAAAATTTGAAGACACGGGGAAATTGGATATAGTAGGAAATTCTTCAAAATGCAGGAAAATATCTGAAATTACCTGAAATTTGTCAGAGAAAGAATGCAATAGCATCAAATATTTCATACTATATACATAGGAATATCTTTTATCTCATAGTTGAGAAACGGACGACATCATTGAGGAACATTTCCCGTGACTAATAATTAAAAATAGAATGTGGATAATTGTGAGAGGAAATATTTTACAGCGAAAATAAATTTATGAAAATAATATATATAATTCTCACTCTTCTCTGCATTTAAATTTATGAAGTTGATAAGTATAGCTTCTGAGAATATTATTTCATATCTCTATAATATCTCCACAAAGGCCTCTTTCACTTCGAATTCACGACGCTGCAATATCTAAAATAATTTCCAATACCTCGAGCCAATTACCAGTCATCGGATATCGAAATCGTTCGTATCCTATAAAGGTAAATCGTTGTGCTTTCCACGGTAAAAACTTGAATTTATACGAATGCATTTCTTTATGAGAAACGCGAGATATCGGATGCACGTCATAACAGCATTCGAAGTAAATGTAGAATGAAGGAAGAGAAAAATGTACAACGGCGGCGATTATCGGTGAACGTAACCTTAATTGTTCGTGCGTTTTATGCGTAAAATCTCCGTATTCGTGCGTTCTCATTCGTAGAATTTGCCTATTCACGTCTAGGTATCTATACGTTTTCCATATTAGTCAATCGAAAGAAATCGCGTCTTTGCAGTTCGTTCGAATAGCACGCAACGCCATCGATGCTGTAAAGAGGGAAAAATATCAAGACCTAAAACAGAGTCTATACGAGTCGATAAAAAACAGGATATTTAAAGGGATGCAAAATGTGGCAATTTTTTAAAAAAATGCTATTGAATTTCACGGAAATATAACACGAAGAATTATCGTTACAGTGAATGTTTACAAGAAAGCAAAGACCTACTGGAGAAGATTTAAGGCCATTTTCTTTCCCTATTAGCGGCTCTTTCGCGAATTGTAACGCGAATAAGTTTATTTCATTATGTTCTCGTAACATACGCGAGATCCTCGACCAATGTTTGACGAGTGAAGAATAGAGGAAACATTACGTCGCTGTTTCTCTGAAATTCACCGTATCCTAAGAATAGCATCGACAGATCGAACCCAGTTCTTACTTCTCGTCAAGAGGAGGAGATTATGAATTAGCGGTATTCGTTCGTATCGTTTCGTAAGGAATTTTATCGCGACGGGACTTTTCGTTCGTGAAACGCTGGAAATAGTTCGGACGAAATGTGTTTTGCATTCTCGTCTGGGTTATAATGCATGTTGAGCCACGGGCAATGAACATTAATATTCAGGCGCTGTTTCGTCATTCAATTTCTCGTATTCGCGTTCCTTTGTAGCGAAAATGCCTAAGGAACTGTTACGTGGCGGTAATTCATGGCGCGAGCCATGAATATCGCGATTATATCGCTCGGAACGACTCGTCCGTTTCATGAAACATTTTCGTTGAGACTTTTGACAAGACCTTCCAGGCTACTTACTCCGAAATTCAATTGCATTGCTCCAGTATTAAAGGAGTAATGACACGATATTCGAAGATCTTGGTAATAATGGAAATCATAGTCACTTATGTTGTGGTCATAACACTCTTCCAGTACATTATACGGTCTAGAACAGTTTTATTAAGAATACAGCGGCATTCAGACATACGAGGTGAAAATTGTAGGAAAGAAAGTGTAAAACTAAGAGTATGCATATTTTATAGCTGCACAGGTAGAAATAGTTTCCACTTATTTTTAAGTAGACTTAAAGGATAGAGTTAAATTAATGACTACTTGTCAATTGCTTGTTGCACAATCACCGGATTGCGGTGATTAACTCATTTCTCTACTGAAACACTGTCGATTCGCTAAACACGCGTAACCAATGCGATCGTTCTCTAAACGGTTACTTTATCCAATTCAATTACAAGTTTCCCTTTTTTTCGAGCGCATACAGTATACTTAGATTAATATAGTAACATCTCAAAAAACTAAGGATTTACTTCTATAACTTCACTTATTGCAAGGGAATAACATAAACAATCGTAAATTTTCCCATTACAGTATTTAACACGTTCTTCTTCATTCCCTGATTCACGTAGTCGATCAATTTAGTTTCTGAGCGATTCGTATCTGCTTCTACGCTATTCTCAACCGAAAAAGTTGGATACAATGGAAATGATGGCCAAGTCTGACGCATGATATTCAAACGGACGGAAAGAAAAGAAAGCAAGGAGGCAGGACAAAGCGCAGGGAGGATCGTCGAAGAGCATCCTGCTGATAGAATTTGAAAAAAGGCTTGTCGATGCACTCTCTCAACATGGTCGGGGATCACGACCTTGCTACGGCGAATCCGGGATTCGATCACGCTCGCCTTGCCGCGAGAGACCCGGTCGAAACTGGCCTTTTCTTTTCGTGCGTCGATCACGAAACCCGCCATGGGAAGTTAACATTCCGGTGGCGTCGCTCCAGCGGCAACGTTAAGGCCTTTCCAGTCGATATTGGCACGAGAGAGAAAGAGACAGAGAGAGACCACGGATCCCTTTCTTATTTCTGCTCTATGAGCCACGCCTAGCACTTGCTCCGTGTAACCATTTGCACATACCCTTCACTACATATAGAACACGAGTGGGAAACGTGGGCGAGTCATCGGCCACGATATATCTCGACCGATGATATCGCTGGCAGGTTATCGGGCAAAATCCGCCGATCCCGAAACGAGAGGAAAGCTCCGAAGAAAAATTTCCGATGGAACGCTGGTGGGATCGTTCGCCGAGGTTTCAATCGAAGTTGTAGTTGCGCTATGGTCAGGGGAGGAAAGGTCACGGTGCGGTGGGATTTACGTACTGGCTATGGTAGAGATGGAAGGTGAGCTTGATACGGATCATAAATTCGATCGATTGTTAAATCGTAGCACGTTTTAGCAATTGATGCTTCAGGCAAAACGGGATCCGAGCGTCAGCGTATTGCAATTGCAGATAAGAATGTGATACGGTTGCGTTTAATTTAAAAGCGGATGGGCTATTCTGACGTAAAAGATAGGCAAATTTCACTGATTGCACGTTTTAATTAATAGGTATTTTACTTACTAACGCGCGTGTGGGTTTAAGACAATACTCAATCGCGTAAATTATTATAATACATCGTTAACTTGAATGTAGAATTGTGAAGATAATAAGAAGTAACGTGCTACCAGTTATTTGCCGAGGATATTGCGGTTTGATGACAAGGCTAGCTCAGTGTTTGCGTTCATTCGACAACGATCCTTATATGTATTTTCATCTTACGTCATAACGGCCAGGAATAGAGTAAAACAATTTCAAACAGTCTCAAACAACTCGAAGAGACGAAGACCGATCGATCCACGAAACAGGCATTTCCTCTATGGACCTTGTTCTACTCACCATATCTGGACTTATTACTTGCTGCTATTTGCAAAATTTGATGCAACGCGCAGACGAGACCGAGGCACTGAAATCACGTTTCGCGTGAAATCTATTTTTCACCGGTTTCGCGCTCGTTATGAAACAAGAGTGGCAGGTCGAAGTGAATCAGTGAGAATCGATGAAGAAAAAGGCGAACGAATCCAGTTCCGATTTGCGTCACAGACCGAAAGGGGATAGTCTACAAGCGGATTGATACACTTTGATCGCTTCGTGGAGGACGGTACGAAGACAATCCAATTGATCATCGTGGAAAGGTTCCACTTTTCGCTTCTAAATATGGACCGTCTCCATTAAAAATTTCATGCCAGAAAATAGATCAGCCCGAAAGGTTCTATTCTTAAATGTTTCTCATACTTAATGGATAGGACGTATAGTAATAAATGGCACAGCTGAGAATGGGGTGAATAGTTTCTGTACCTTCTGAGAATAGATCCTCCATGTACAATCAAATAGAATGTCTGGAATAAAAGTTTCGATAAATTTCTCAATTTAGCGTGCTCTTTATTACGTTTTTATAAATTTGGATGGAAACCGGGAACTTTCAAATTGTAGGATCGCTGGCTACGTATATTCGTGTTCTAACTGTTCCAAGTCGACGGAATCGCTTATGGCCATTTATTCGAGGACAAGCGAACAATTGGCCAGAATGAAAATCACAATAGCACCGAGCCATTGTTGAAATTTGCCTAGCGTTTCTTACATACGTTCCATTCATCTTACGTTCCGAACGTGTACTTCCTTCTTATTTCGAACAATGTTTCTTATAAGGATTTCCTGTATATTTATAAACTATTCCCTGCTATTAGAAAAATCATGTTTCGAATCGTTATATAAACGGAGCAACGACGTCTCCCCTCAAATTTCAATTAAGGACAATAGTATCGCTGTCTGTTCCACTCGGTGATTATAGTTAAAGATCGATCGGCAGTTATCGAACTCACAGTGGCTTCTACATCAATTATAAATCATTTAACATCATTGCACCATGATATATCGTATCGAAGCGCGTCGAACGATCGAGCAAAGTCGGCGAGAAGGCGCGTGTACGCAAAAACATCGGGAACTGTCCGGATCGATGATGAATCACGGTTCTTGACCGACCCGCGAATGTGAATAATCGATCGCAGCTTTCTCATGGAAGCGAACGAAGCTACGATCGTTTGGGCGTTCGAGTGCTCGATACGCTTTGATCGGTCGTTGCTTCGGTTGACAATGCATTCGTCAGTGGTGCGTTCGAATTATTCACCGCCTCATACACGCCATTACGGTCACGATACTCTTCGAATACGTAATATACCACTGAACCCACTGAATACCAGTCGTGTTCTTCGATCTGCATACAATGACCCGACGAGATACGAAGAACATTGTCGCAATTATTATCAGAACGCGTGCATCGGTTTTGATTTTTAAATATTTCATATCTAGTCGGTCTCTTTCTTCTTTTTTTCTTCTACTTTTTATATACGTGCGTTGGCTACACACGCCCGTGGTTCTAGGAGGAATTTAACCTTTCTTCCATTCTTCTCACGAACGGTCGTAAAAACGGGGCATTGGTAACGTATTACGGCGATGAACGAGAATCGTGATTTAGTAGAGAAGAGAATCGACACCACGAATTTTAAAATCGAACGAGTTTACTTTTTCATATCGCGCTATTTATTGCTGTTACGATATTGTGGATAATATCTGTAAAAGCACGGCAAAATGGCGATACCTTTGCTGGTATTGGCAAAAGCGTCAGATACCCTTTTGAAGTTACGTCAACGCGGTAGATCGAATATAAATCTTTGAACGTCATCACGATTATCATCAGACTTTCAAGGGTTAGACTGCTCAGTTACCTGTTTCGGCGCTCATTGTTCCTTTGTGCTTCCCATGGCTTATGTCCTTTTTGTATGCACTGCCGTCGCTCTTTTCGAATTCGTTTATATCGTTACGAACATTCTTTTCGCTAAAAATCGTTTGCTACTCGTATCAATAAAAGTAACATGTTTGAGTAATTTTTGAAAAAAATCTACGTAAAAATTGTCGAATCGGGATGAGTGAAAACATTCGATATTTACACTTGGGAATATTTTCTACCTTTTCTATATTTTTATTTAAACGATTGCTTAAACGTTGCAGCAATCGAGAAAGAACATTGATATACTCGCAACTCGAACAATCCTCAAATTGCAAACTAATATAGTAAGAAACGTTAAGAAATAACATAAAATGACTCACTGCGTAAAATATTCGCTTTCAAGTACGAAAAAATTTTCTCTTAAAAATCCTACGAGCCAATGAATTTTTCTAGATATACAAAATTCATTAACTTTCTACGACCATACAAATCGGTGGAGCATAAAATTTACCTATTCTTTAACCAAGCTGAGCACCAATTAATTTATTTGCACGATAAAAAGATTTACTGATGACAAGCAACATTTGTAAATACGGTAAGCAGAAACCACAATGAATCGACCACTTGCGCGAACGTATCGACTCGAGAATTGAGTTAACCCAGGATCAGGAGATTAGAATCGCTTATCCCAGCCAGAGAACCGCCTCTCCTAAACACTTTACATTTCACGTTCTTCGAATAATTCCGTCAGGCAGGATCAGACAGTCTCGTAACTCGTAAATATCTGCCAACACGGATGAGATAGTACAGGAATACCAGAAATGTACTGTTGCCGCTTACATAATGGACATGCGCATAAACAACAAATCCCGCGATTACTCACGGTCGAGCATTTGATTGAAAACGCATCTCTATTCCTCTAATAACTCAATAAAGTCGCGACATTGGATAACGTTAATTGAAATTACAAGCGATCCATTTACGTTCTAGCAACTTCGCACGGCGAAAAAGAAACAACGTCATCGAATACACGGTTTTTCCTTCGAGTTTGATTAGCTCTGTGAACACGTGTTAACGAATCCTCGCTAATTTACACGAATATTTCTGGATGATAATTTGTCCAACGTAACCCCTCCGTGATCCTTTGACATCGATATTTTTAGTTTTTCGGACGAATACGGATAATCGTGTTTCAATGATTATTTATTCAGATTCGTTGAGAAAATGTTCTTATGGACGTCGCGCCTGTAAATATTAATGTTAGACTGTGAATATTTATGCAATTCGAAAACAAAGGAATAGAAAGATTTTGCACGAATGAATGAACTATGGAACTAGGAGAGGCTCGTGCTATTAAAGACGAACGGCGCTGGTAATTTCATCATAATTTGTCAGACCTTGCAACCACGCTCTACTACAAAAAAAAAAATGAATAGTCTATATCCATGGTAATGGATTACGAAATGGAAAAAAACATGAGGCGGCACGCGTCGCAACGACGATCATAGGAGACGCGACTTTTTCTTAGCGATTACCGTCATTTTGATGAAGGAGCATTATCGTTCCTCGTTGCGTTCCTTATAATCGTGAAACACGCTCGTATAATCGACAGTTTCTGCATCGTCTGTTAATGGTGTACTACTTGCTATCGTCGTTTCTTAGTATTGTTCAAGTACTTGGTAGAGAAGAGACATCGATGAGAGTTGTTTCTAGGACGACGTCGTATGATCTGGATTCTTTTGTAGTCTCTAACCGTCGAGTAATTTTTATTTCAGTTTAGTATAACGTTATTGACAGAGATTCATGATGATTCGAGACTGAAGAATTATCGTATTGCGATTAGAGTTTTTTGTTAACCGTTTTATTATTTAGTTGAGGCTAATCAATCGCTCGTATATTCTACGATTATATATAGAGTATCGTGATTGTTAAGTTTCTGGATATCGTGTATCATAGAAGGAATGTGATGACGTTGAGGGCGTTGCTTCTAAAATAACATTGCGTAAGCTGGAGAATTTAGTCGCGTGGTTGTCTTTTTTCTCATTTAAGCGATCTTCCGCCAAGTTATAATCTGAACTTCTACATAGATAAATTTTTTATTACAAAGTCGTTACTTTAATTTTCAATTTCCATCCCCTTTCGTACCTTCCACTATCCATAGTCGATATGTATCGTCAATTAATGACAATCAACGTAACGTCACGTACTGTTGTCACTACATTTCCTAGTAGCACGTGTCATTGAAATCGTATGGAAATATCTGCGGCTATTGTATCTGGCATGGCATTGTGCAGTTCGGGGAACTATTATTATGTCTAATCTTCGACCATTTTTGCTTTCTCCTTGAATTTTAGTCGAACGTACACGTGATGACCACACATGAGCGATATTTATTTAAAAAATCGTTAAAATCTAGATACTACTTTTAAATTTAAATAACATTCTCTTTTGAGCTCAACATTAGGTAAGCGATGGTTCTGCTCGTACGTAACGCCTTCCAAGTATTGCAGCTGTATTTATTGTTAAATATTGTACGACAACAATTGTCCAATTTATGTCTAAGATACAATCAGCATTGTGCAACATAATGGAGCTCAAAGTTACATTGTTGTTAGTTTTTTCCTGAATCTGTATTCTTGTGTGATCGATATTGTTTACGATTTTTACAGACACACATTGTTGCGTACCACGATTACGTAGTTCCAATAAATTTCGTTGTTAAGTTTTGTTTTACACCTTTCTCCGCTTTCAATTTCATATAACCGATAATCCCGGTATTGTCTCGTAACGCGCAGTAATAAATAATCGATTCCATTAGATTTCGAGGCGTTGATAACGTTCGAAACACAGGAAATCGCGATGGTCAGTTTGTTCTTGAGTCAAAGAACTCCAATGTAATTTTATCTGCTCGTATAATAGATTTTTCGTTTTATCTAGAGGCCATATTTTCTATTTTAAAGTAAGTTTCAAGCGGGGAGATACGCTTGTCCTCTGGAAAATTCGAAGAAACCAAGTTCGTTCGAAATAAACGTCAACCCGGAACAAAGCTCGATTGTTTCGATGCAAAGTGGTAAAAGTCGCTACGTACAGTTACGAAATGTTTTCATTTTGAATTCACCTGGATTTCTGTCAACCGATTCCCCTCGACACTGACAAGCCTGCCGCATCGTTGCGTGCATTCCGATTGTTGACCGTATGTGCGTTCTTGAACTTCCGCTTGTACCCGTATTCACTACGAAAGTATCCGCTCGACTCTACTTTGTGCTGCAGTAGAAATTACGCAACTCGAAACCCTGCATAACTTCAAATTAATAATCTTCTTTTATGTTTTTCAATACTCGATAGAAATATCTCGCGTTCCTACCAAGACAGAGTTATGAATAGCTGAAAGAAAAACTACACGGCCATTAACCATTGAACGGCAAAGCGAAGTACTTCTTACGTAACGCATTACCGCGATAAATTTAACGTTATTGGACAAGTGGATGAAATGTGTAGTTTGTATGGCGTTAAGCATAGAACTAATTAAGCGCGGATGAGAACAAAGATTTTCACTGGCCTCCCTTAGATTTAGCCTCTTCTTCTCTTTATAAAAGATATTCGTTTCAGATAAGCTTTCTTTAATATTGATTCAAAATTTCAAGGTAGAATGCAATTAAAAAAGAAATAAATTCAGACTAATATTAATTATTTCTCTTAAGTGCTTAATCAATTTTCAAGGCCATTTTTACTCTCTCTCTAATATACACAGTGTCTGGAAACGATACTTCAGGATACTGTTAATTGCCTTTAATCTATGACATCAATTAAAGCTTTATTCTTCGCTCACTCGTTGTAACTTCATCAACGTTATTCCTTTACCGAGTATTGAGCAATAGATTACCAATATCGTTTATCCGTTTCCGCGTTCGACTTTCACCGAACGAAGGAAAACTTCATTGCGACATGATGCGATTACACGCGTACAAAGGGCGCGAGGAAACGAAGGAAGGCAGCAGCGCGTCTTCCCGCGGCAAAAATCTAACTATTTATTACCTTCGTTGTCCGTTAGATTGACTGAATACATCGAGGCTAGCGGTACCGCATACTAGACAACGTGCGAATTAATATTCAATTGCCAATACATCGCCGTTTGCGTGGATTTCTTGGAAGCGTAACGATCGATTTCAATCGCTATTAAATTTATTCCTCCGTTTGACATGTTGATATATGTCGATATATTCTATCGTTATTTAATATGCTATTGATCCATTGGTATATCGGTATCGAACAGTTTAATACGAAAGTGTTAAAAATCGAGTCATATTCTAATTAAGAACTTTTGTAACTGTTAAATTTCGAGCACTCTAGTCTAATACGTTCATTAAGAGTATTCGGATAGAATGTACGAAAAGAATAACGCGCCTAAAAGGAAAACGTGTATAATTTCATTGAAAAAGAACTGCAACTGTTGCATTATAGAGTGCATCGTTGCATTAAAAAATAACAAGCTACTGCAAATATGGACATTTCGAAATCATTCGACTTTTACCTTTATTCCGGATATAGTTGAACTTATCGAGCTTTATTATCGCGGTCCCCTGCGACGTCGATTAACAAAAGTCGATCGCACGATTCGCTAGGAAACCGGAGGAAGAAACAAAAATGGCTCGTTGAGGACGCTCGTGGGCGCATGTTTGCGACAGCGTGTGGCTAGTTAAATCGAAATGACAGCTGCACTTCTGCGTACTCGATTACGAAGATAAAAGCGTCATTTGAACATTTTTATTCGCCGTTCTCTCGTTGTTTCTCTCCCAACGTTTTAATGACGGCGATTTAAGCGAGACGCACTGCCTTTTTGTATCCACCAACCTTGCCGCCCCCGTCATTTGCACCACTTGCTTGCAGCGTCTTACCTAACCGTAATTATTTCACCTAGGAAATCTGGATCCGTTGCACGCGTCGGATGCGTTTTATGCAAAACGAAACCCCGACGTCGGTGCACGTATTTTTAAAACGCTGACGAGGACGTTTCGTACGGACGACAAATGGAGGACGTTAAGTTTTGGACAGCGCGTGCCGTTTTGGTTGATCGGTGACCTATTTCTAAGATGGGATTGAGGTTTATCGCTTTATCGAAGTGACCTGATTTAAGAATAAGCCAGATACTTGAAAACGGAACTTGTAAAACAAGAAGGAAAGAAGCGTTGAGATTTTAATTTACGGCGAAAAATAGAGATTATTTTCATTTTGAACTTACGTTGGGTAATTGTACTATATATAATTTCAGGTTCACGTAGAGGCTCTGTACGAATACTTATTGCCTATATTTCTCGCTTGTTCTTGAGTATTTCTCAATATCTTCGCGAAAGGTATAAATAAATATTTCTTTATGAAACTCAGTCTGAAAGTTCTGAAAAATATGTAAATATTTTTTATTTGATAAAATGTTTTAGATAAACAATGTTCGACGAAGTTTCTACCGAAATTGACTGTCATTTCTACACTTACTGTAGATATAGAAAATTTTTTAAAGAAGGTTGCGAAACGAAAAAGATGAAAAGTAATGTTAAAGGCTACGATAAAAATACTCGGCATAGCGCTAAAAATACAAAAATACGATCACGTAGGAAACAAAGGGTGTGACGCTCCTACGCAAGCAAACACGAACGAAATTGCCGAACACGAGTTTACTCGCGCTTACTTTCTACCGTTACCAGAATCGTGTGAAATTCGTCAGACGCGATCCAAATAGAAATCATCGATCGTCGAACCGCGAGGGCCAACATGCGCCATTTGCGTCGGAATTCGACGCGCAATTACGGTACTCCTCTGCAACGTCATCGCTTTCGTAATGGAAGAGGGCCTCGTCGATAAAATCGAATTTTCGAGGCGTTGCCCATAGCAGGAAATCGCGATTCAGATCGACTTCTTCGATTAACAACGCCGTGTCAACGCGTATATTTATGAGCCTGTTGGAAGATTAAAAAGTGCAAAGCATTCGTACGCAGAAACGTATGAAATGTCCAAGGTATTGGTTCTAATTTAATCGCAGATATCTATGCAAATTCAAATATCTTTAGCAATGTAATTTAAAAAATGGCAGAACCTAAGCAGAGATCTATTTCGTCTACCAAATATTTTAACGAATATCCTTCTTTATAGTTTCGAGTGTTAAATGTGCATTTTATATATTTTTCAATTTTCAATTACCTTCAAATTTGTATAAACGCATAAAAATCCGCGATCTACTCGCGATTATTTTGGAGTTGCGAGAAAATGATTTAGGGTAGCGTTTCTTTAGTTGCGTTTGCAAAAATAGGAATTTGCATAAAAATCCACGATCTAATGATCACACTGTAGTAATCGATGGGGGATGAGATTTGCATAAACGTCGTTGCGTGCTGGTACCGCCTGTTGCTCCACATTCCGCAACGCGGTCGTAATGCACGCTGGCAAGGTCCCCCTTTGTCAAGGATGAAAAATTCTTCGCCTGTCAGCCGCATACCGGTCCCTAATTGCCGACGATATTTTCCCGCGCCACTCAGACCAATTAAAATCGCTGACCGTTCGATACTAATCTTTTGAAACGAGTTAGATCTATTGTAGGTATAATATGATTGATTGGAATAGAAGTGCGAGGGATAGCCCTTGCGGCGCATATATGGAATTGCGTAAATCAAATTTGACACGCGAAGTCTTTTTATCTACAGTCTTTATTCTTTGAAGTGATTGATTCGAAGTGATAATGTATCGAAGATACAGACATCGATACAGGCAAAAGTAATTTTTCTTCTTGTCATTGAAAACCAATGAAAAATATAAACCTATATGTGTGTATATATATACACATGGAAATGTTGTATATTGTTACAAACATACTCGTAGGAAGAGAATAAAAAATGAGACACGAGTACAACATAGTTGGACAAAAGGGTTAAATTGAGATTTTGTAAGACAGCAATACCACGAATGATGTCCAAACACTACGAATGACACGCGATAAGATTTATTCGTCGACTATTTTATGAAGACGAAAAAGAAAGAGAGAGATAAGCACTGATTACGTCAAAGTCTCTAATTATCCTCTGCCTCCGTTTTTAACACTGTTTGCACAAATTACGTTATCATTTTGCGTGGTTGTGCAACCTAAGGCTGAGGACGTGATACGTTTCGGATACATTCGATACATCGTCAATGATAACCTTTATTTTTGCACGCTCGATAAATGTAAAATAGGGAACCGAATTACATACTCAAGATCGAATGGAACAAGATCGAAGAGATCGAACAAAGATGAACAAACCAAACCTCTATTGTGCACGATTATGACCGATCATATCTTCGAGCTCATTTTGATTCATTTCTCAATTATCTCGTAATATTCGCGTGTCGTCGAGTTCTCGTTGGACGTCATCATCACTGTTTTAACTATTGTTTTCGTAGAATACGTTATCACGGTATGTGATTGTACAATCTGACGGTGGTGTAATATGTGTGTTTTAAATACACAGTCAATGATAATCTTTATTTTTACACGCTTAATGAATATAAGGAAGGAAGCCAAATTACATCTTCAAGGTGAAATCGAACAAAATCGTGGAGATCGAGCAAAGGTGAATAAATCAAACATCTATATATTGTGTACAATTAAGATCGATCGTATACTCGAATTCATCGATTTTTTCCTCGTCTATCTCATAATGATCGCTTGATATCATGCTCAAAAAAAAAAAAAAAAAAAAAAAAAATCGTCCTAGGGCCAACTGCATAACATATTATGTAAATATTATTATTTCTATTTTATCACGCGATTGAACTATCAAATATTCTTCGTTTCTACTTGCTTCCAAAATTTCTTTCGTTAGATATCGTTTGCAAATACAATCAGACCTCGAGATGAAGATCGTTCGATGGCTACAGGAAAAGAACAAAAAATCATACGTACGTAGTCGCGAATTTACGAAGCATAGAGCCAGTCTCTCTTTCTACCGCGTCCAAATAACGCATTGACTGTTCCTTACATAATTGGAAAGCGCGCAAGTGATTTTCGTGTTATAAAACTGCATTAATAGGACGGTAATTAAGCCGTTAATGCCCACTGAGCAAGTTAAGTGTAGGGGAATTAGCGCAATAAACTCGAACCTCCTCGACCGCTTCGAACAGTACTTTCCACGATTAATTATAAATCAGAGTGATCGATGCCGGGACTCGTTGCAAATTTTCATCTAATTAGAAAAGAAAAGTTTTCGTCAGAAGCCTGGCTGTTACGAAGTGCCGATCCTATCGATAAACACGATGTTGCAACCATCTCTTCTAGCATCCTTGTTTGAATATTTTTATTAAAATTATACGTTGCTTGCGTAATTATTACCTTCGGTTCTTTTCTTTCTTTCCATAGAAAAATCGATCTCGAAAGAAGCTTCCTGACACGGGACCCGTCTTACTCAATTCTTGCACGGTCTGACAAAATTTTACAAGACACGGTCGCCAACTAATATTTCGTTTTTATAAATGGAGCACCCCTATACTATAAAGTTGAAATTATAAAATTTATTCGGGAAGTTGATCGTGATCACGATCGCGATAGGGACAGGTTCCACCTTTCCCTCCGGTAAGTTACGATCTCTCACGGGTAGTGTCGGCGGGACTGCACGTGACTGCGGTGCACGCGTGACACGTGCACGCATGCCAGACCTACAAACGGCTGTCAGTAGGTCTGACCACGACCAGAGGCGAGGAAAAGTTAGAAAACGTTTTGCGAAACCGACCGGAATCGCTTTTGCCGCGCGACGGAACCGCTTGACCTTGGTTCGACACAGTTCGGGCGAGCTCGCGCCGGTAAAAGTGGTGTGCGTGTCGAAACCGCGTCGGGGACAGTTTCAGCGTTCACGTATTTATCATTGCTGCAATTACGATGATATTACGGTACTTGAAAATTCAGGACAACAGGGGAATTTCTGCTGTTAGACGCAATTTACGTGCGCACGCTGGAAAAAAGGTACAAGGCGGCTCGTAAACTAGTTATTGAATAAACCGTTGAATAAACGCGTGTTTTCAGCCTTAGGGTAATCGAATGAGTTTAGATCTTTCAATTAGGGTACGATGAATTGGCATTCTGATTCTTTGCCTATAGACAGGAGTATTGAATTAAGGGAATTCCTAATGAGTGTAATTTCTAAGAATTGATGAAATTCTCTGCAAATGAATTTCCAATGACAAGAATAGTCTTCGACATCGTTGATGTATCATGTAATGGCGACTTATCAAGTTTATCGCTGGATTTATATTTCGTTCGATCATAGCAACTCAATTTATCGATAGTATTATTACCATCGTAATCGTGCATGTTAATAACTTGTTTTCGTTTTCATTTTACAGAAAATCTAGCGCCATCAGAACTGAAGAAATTGAGGAACAAGCAAAGGAAACAACGTAGAAAGGCTGAACTGGAACGACAACAGGCTGCCCAAGCCCAAGAAAAGAGGGAACAGCACAATAAGTCGCGGCAACAGACCGATCCCGATTTAGAACAGCCTACGCTAGATGAACTTATACCAGAGAAATTGGAAAGGGTCAGTAAATCGTGTAAATCCGATGATTTAATGTCCTCGAGATAATATGAAATTTAATTCGAGCTATTATTTTCAGGTTGAGGATCCTCTCGAGCAAGCAATCAAATTTTTACAACCACTGCAAGACTTGGCATCGAACAGAATAGAGACCCACCTTATGGCATTTGAAATATACATTCGTAAAGGTACGTAGCAATACAGCATTAGCGACACAAATCATTTGTAACATTCTTGTTAAAGAAAAAGATTAATAATAATAGTTGTAAATAATCATTGATTTTTAAGGCAATGGATTTTACTATTAGATTTTATTTAAAAAATCAAACGCATTTTGCAGGTCGTACGTTGTTAATGTTAAGGTCGATAAAACGCGCGCATGGTCTAGATCCTAACAATCCGGACCTCCACACGTGCCTAGTACGTTTCATGTTGCATACTAACCGCTCGCCGTCTGAAGGACCAGTAGGCGAGGTAGTAAAGCGACAAACTGCAGGAATCTACTCGACTTCAACGCCCACTCAATTGAACGCGGAATTCTTAAAAAAGAATCGAAACTCACTGCCGCATTTGCTTCAGGGTGCGAGGATGTTGTACGTCCTGGACCCGTCCGCTCAAACAAAAGCTCTCTCCCTCGCCACAAACATTGATGATCTCGAAGGTGTAACACTACAGAATTGTACAAAAGTATTGGAATCGTTGCGCAATGGTGACTTTGGCCATTGCGACTCTACAATCGCCGACTACATGGCGAAATGTCACAAATACTTCCCATACGCGACCGCTTTTCGACCGCCGGAGACAAAACTGACGGTGACGATCAAGCATCAAGAGAAAGAGAATTCCATCAAGAACTGATCCAGGCACGCGCTATCCAGCGTTAGCGAATCATTGCGTAGTTAGACGACGAGGCAATGGAGGAGGAGTGTGCTGAGATACGCTCTAATCTACGTTTAAGAAAAAGAACAAAAAAAGAGCAAAGAAACTAACGTTGAATGTAAAAGGCACGCGAACGAATGAACATATGTAGTGAAAGAAGAAGCGAAATTGGCGGATTTAATATTGATAATTATTAAACATGTATTATACACGAACTGTTCCTGGGAAGATTCATGTAGTGTGAACAGTGCTGGGACAGTGCTGAATAAATAATCTTTAATAATAAATTATAACACGATGGGACGCGAGACAAGCGCCTCTGGCACGGTCCCGAATTTTAGGTGAACGAAGAAAAAGATGGCTTTAGTTAAATATTAATTAACAATTGGAACAGAATGAATTAAACGAGCACTCTATCAACAGAGCGGTCACGTTGAAAAGAAGGATTGACAAAGTGTGAAAATGTTTAGTGCATAGATGGGATTGGGGCAGGGCAGGGAGGGATGGGATGAAGTACAGTGTGTAAAATATATGACGTGCGTAAACTAACACATTGGTACAAAATACAAGACTTGTATACATTCGTATGCGCGTTCTATGAATATTTCTACTTGATGTTAAGGTGTACTATTTTCAGCGATGTCTACGTAAATACTCTACTGTGTAGAGTTGAGAAACTAGACGATCATCGAGCACCGATAATTGTACCACGCATGTTCGTCGCTACTTTTTGAGAATAGACTTTATTCCAAGTCGTATGCTAACTTCTCCAGTTCACTTCATTCGCAAAAACCGTTCAAACTTGTCAAGTGAACGATCTAATGTTTTTCTTCTAGAAACACAATTTTATTCCTGTGTTTAAAGCCAGGGTAATAATCTACGTTTGGATTGGAGCCCTGATATTCCATCGAGATAGCAGTCAATATGGAAATAGCATCCATTTGCGAAAGTCTCTGTGAAAGTTATTATAAGAACAATAAAAGTGCATATATTGTGTACGCAGATTACCAAAGTATATGATAAATCGAAAACAATAAGTGTCAATAGCAAAACAAGCAAACGAAAAAAATATCATACATCTGTATGTTAACAGATTACAGAAATTTTAATAAAAGGTAATGTTCAAATTTACCGATACAAATCGAACGATGTTATGATTGCCTCGTTTATTTTCTGAAATACCAGTACATACTTATAAGTCGTGAGTTTCCTTGAATGAAAAAAAAAAAAAAAATAAAAGAATTCAATAAGATACAGATACTAAAAACTAGCGATAATGTTTGTATATATTTCACCTACTACTTTAACAATATATATGTATAAATACATATACACACACATTTCCTATCTTATTTAAGTCATAGAGTATAATTTTGCGATTAGTTAATGTTATGCCAATGTTGAAAGCTCATTCAAAGTCGACTTAATGGTAATCATAAAAATAAGATATTTGCATCAAGTCATAGTAATGTATATTTAACATTTCAATTTATTCGTAACATACAACGGACAAAAACTCAATACGTACATCCAAAATTAATCGATGGAATAATCTTCTATCAAAATATAATGAATACAATTGTATTGATTGAACTGATACCTTCTGTAAATGCATGGAATGTTTCTCAGGGCTACATAAATAATGTCGTAACATAAGCGATAATGTAGAAGTTTTACTCATTCACTTTACCATTAGTCATTTAATTATTGTACAATGCAAAGGAAATATGATATGACCACCATGCTAGTCTATCGATATACGAAGTGTTTCTTCTTGTAAAAGACTATCATTAGAAAAATTAACGCATATTATCATACATCATTCGCATCATACTCAACTTTTCGACCATGCATCTACCGAAGTGTTGCTATCTTTTAATATTATTTTTTTTCTTATAATACATTATTTACAGTACGCTTAAACTCCTGCATAATTATTACATTTCGAAAAAAGATATAACTATATATATATATATATATTAGTTATAATATATATATATATATATGTATATTAGTTGCTCCAATCTTTATCGGAGGTTGTTACCTCAGTATAAAAATTTCTACTCCGCTCATAACTAATTATTAAATCTTTAAGAAATAAACAATGTTGATTAAGGATGGTACATTAATTTTTAGAAGATTCAGTTTAGATTTGCCTTTGAATCCAATCGTACGAGCAAACGATAAGCATGGGTACCTCAACCCATATCCTCTTCCATCTCCTCATGTAAATGAATTCATCATATAGGTTTCATGCAAAATTTTTCAACGTATACGATTAAGTTCTAAGGTGATTTGTTATTCGAATTAAAAAGACTTAAAAAAAAAAGGAAATAAAACAAAAAGGAATAAAAATTAGAAAATGAAGTCAATGATTATTTAAATGTGGTTATTACTTTATTTTGTATTAGTAATATACTGCCATTTGCAATAAGCTGTTATTATATTTTCTGCAACTGCTATTTGCAGATTGAATAGTTTATGATTTGTACAAAAATTGCCCAAATTTTATGGTATTAAAGGATAACATTTATACAACCAAGTACGCTTTTTACAAATGTTAATATCTCTGTTTATATATAAAATACCCATACATTTTTACAATATTAAATATTTTTCTATATGATGAATTCAATCATCACGTGTAATTACTTTCTTTATGTAACTTTTCTCCATTATAGCGGTATTTACAAACGTGAAGTAATATTTTAAAGACAAGAACATGGATATGTATAGTATGTATATAAACGTATCATTATCGTATGCATCAAAACTCTGTGTTCAATTCCTGTTTGTTGTTACATTAATAACAAGTCAACATGAAAATATTATATCACGTATCAACAATCGCCTCTTCTTCAGACGTTTTGTAAAAAATGATATTGAAATATTATTTTATCATGGAAATGATACACACTTGTTACATGTTTCTACCATGCCATATTTGATCGTACTACTGTTTACATTTGTACAGTACATCGTTTGCAATACTGTTGCAGATAATATTACATCTTGATGAAAGCATAGTATCTTTGTATTATTGCTAAATTCTTTCATTTTCTGTACATTGTTTTATTTATTTTCCACAATATTATATGGATAATGTTAAAACTACAAATAGACTTGTAAAAATTTAAAATAGGGGGTATTCCTATTTTCCATCTGTACCTAATTTAGTTCTGCATGTAAATACTGGTAACGAGTCTTTTTACAGTAAAACTGTAATTCATGTTTATGTTAAAGAATTAATATTAATTACAGATTTAAATCTGCAAAATGTCACTAAAAAATGAAATAAATCATGAATATATACACTGGAAAGCTTTTCATTACAGACATTGTTATCTTTGTCATTTACATTATTTTTGTTCAACTACTTCCATTTTCAATATTTATTTCCTTATCTTCAGTAGAGTCGACCTCATCAAAATCAATAATTAACTTTTTGTGCTTAGGAATATATTTGCTAGAAAAAGATTTATAATGTTATTAAATAATACTACAATAATAGTTTAATATTATAAATGAATTAATGTTAATACAGTTTAGACGTACATTCTGCACACATTGGAACGCATGTATTAAATACTAGAAATTTGAATTTTAATTAATAATTTTAAGGAAATAAATCATGTCAAGTAATACAAGTCTTATGGTTTCTTGCCATAATCTGACACTTATACAAATTTAATAAGAATAAATATATGCAATTTGCATAATTCAAATACCTATATGTAACGCCTGCGGCATCAAACATTCTTTTTGCAGCTTGAATTTTCTTCTTCTTTGCATATTTATCTGACACATATTTAACTGTTCTTATTCCAGACTGTATTATTACTTTAGCACATTCATTACATGGAAATAGAGAAACGTATATGGTACAATTTTTAATGTTTTTATAACCCGTATTTAAAATAGCATTAATTTCTGCATGGCATACTGCAAATTCATTATTATCATTATTACAATGTAATATTACATTATATTATATAATAGAAATATGATCATCGTGACAATTAATGAGATGTTATTAGCTCACCATATAAAGACTTTCTTTCCAATGGATCGGCAGACTCTTTGGTCCAAGGAAAAACATCATCGCTACAACCATTGGGCATTCCATTATATCCAATACCTAGAACTTGCTTCTCTTCATTTACTATACATGCACCAACTTGAGTACGAGGATCTTTGCTACGTTTCGCACTTAAAAAGGCCAAAGCCATAAAATATTCCTCCCAATCTATATAGCTTTCTCTTTTATTGTTACTAGGCTGCTCACTATAAAGATATAAAATTCATGTTACATCAATTAAGTAACTAATTATTTTATTAAAGGTTAGAATATCGTATGTAATATACCTTTCGGAGTTGATTTTTTCAATAATTTCGTTGTTACTGTTTGATATCATTTTTGTTAAATTTTATAATTATATAACTTTTACAAAGAATTTCTATTTGTAATTTAATTCAAACTATTTAATCAATGAATAATAACACACCCCATTATGTACACGTTAGAAATTAAGACTAAACTAATATTTTACCAAGGTAGGAAATACACCCTTAAAGTAGTCATTAACAAGAAAGGCGAATTCAAAATTCCGTTAGCCAATTAAACGATTACAAAAGACCGGTTTCATGTTGCAAACATATATGGAAAACAAAAATCATTGCATCATTACAATATATGCTTAGGATTGAATAACTAATTATTTAAAGTGCCTATATAGTTATTTAAAAAAAGATTATTCTATTATTTTGGAACTTTGAAATTAAAATTTTAAACTTGTAGTTGCGTTATCTACAGAGTAACAGGTGAACTACAGTAAAGGTTGCGCTATCTACAGAGTAACAGGTGAACTACAGTAAAGGTTGCGCTATCTGCAGAGTAACAGGTGAACTACAGTAAAGGTTGCGCTCTACAAACTGTACAGGGTATGTATTTTCAGGTATGAGAAAGATTTCTTTACAGCCGGATTATTCATGATAGAGTGTCAAACATATATATAATATCTTATAGAAAATAGAATAACATTATACCATACAGCATAATTCTAATTTTCTAAAATCTATTGAATTACATTAATGTCAGTTTGGAAGGAAACAATAAATAAAATTAATTTATCAAGATTGCAGAACAATTGATTTTAAAAATAGTAAGTCAATAATAACTTTTGAAGTATGATTGATACATTGTAATAATCGGTGCATGGTAGAGCTTAGGGCAAGTTTCTTAGACACGACAATGGTAGTTCCTGGTACCGATAAATCATTATCTTCATTTTAAATTTATTCTTATACTCATCTTTAGCATATTATAAATTAGTACATAGTATATGTTTTAATTTTTTTGCTATTATACTTGTATATTATTTTGTATTGAAATCAATTTAAAGCATTTATAGATAGTTTCGTCGGAAATAATATTGTAAGATATATGTACATATTACCATGACAAATTGAACAAGTGGAATACAGATAATAAACAGAGGAGTTACACGCGAATGTGAAATCGTAAAAAATGCCAATATTTCATATGTTTCGTGAGTCTCGCAATTGAACTTGTGAGATAATGCTTGGTGAGTGGCTTATCGAAACATACATTTACTGATAATTTGTCAGTTTATTATGATAAATTTAAGAAGTGTAATATTTCTTAATTATTCCATTTAATATTAAATGTTAGGGAAGATATTTGCTTTTTATATTTCTACTCTCTTTTTTCTTGCAATTAAATACAACTTAATCACTATGTTTTAAAAATTTATATCTGTATCTAAGTGAGCATTTACCATCGATAATAAATAATAAACGAGCTAAACCGTTCGGAACCCCAAGCTGCTAAGGCTTTTTTAAACGCCTGCTACACAAATGAGTATACTTGGGCGCGGCACTGTAGACACGTTTTTCAGGTCTCAAGTATACTTAGCGCTCCCTATAAAAAGGGCTAATAATTCGTGGATTATGACACCCTTTACATAATCAGGACGTTATAATTAGTTTCCGAAGAAGACTTAGTTAAATGAAATTACTTTCTTGTAATTGTATGAATTTTAATTAGCAACTAATCACGAACAATGGGATCTGGTATTTCCCGATATAACTTTCTAATGCTTTACGTATTAAAAGAATAATATTTTTCAATAATAAATAGTTTTATTGAAAACAGTATCTAATATGTAAATCTAAATTTCAACGAGAACTTATATATTCTATGCTAAAATATTCTAACTGTACCTTACATCATGAGCAATGAAAATACTGTTTTCAATGCATGCTTATTCTAGTCTCGAACACGCTATAATATTTTACGATACGTCAGTACGAGTAAGAGTGCAGCTACTGAATGAAAAGAGGTTTCTTCCGCCAAGTAACGCGGCTAATAAAGTAATTTGCAGGATCGTGACGCTATTCTTTGGGGAACCATCACACCCTCGGAACTTTCTTCACGCACGTGTATTACCGTTTAATTGTACCCTACATCCCTGTTGTGGATATTACATCTTCTCTCCTTTATTCACTTTATATTAAATTAATAACCACGCAATCGTAATAAAACTCAATTAATCACAGAACTTTCAACTCATTACATTTCTTCCTGCAACTGTATAAATAGAAGAAAACGTTAAAATTATCCATCGATCTTCTAATGCTTTCTTCCATATATTTTCTGTTAATATTTCTTATTTCTCTAAAAGGTAAACAAATAAAGTACTGAAAGCATCGAACTTGAACAACGTACGCACACACGTAAAGAATCGAATTTCTCGGCAGCACGAAGTGATAAGGGGTAGCTCGACGATGTCGAAAGTTGGTCCAGGGAGGAGGATACGAAGGATAGTATTCCTGGCCGGCAGAGAACGGCGAGTATTGATTAAGGGGTTCGTGGGGAGGTATCCTCGTAGTCGAGGGGATTTGCTCTGTGAATGCGCGCGGAGCTAAATGGAGGGGGTAGTCATGGGGTTGAAGAACACCGACACGAGCCGACGGGGGTGTTTGGCCGATGTACTTGTTCGGGGGATTGCACCCAGTGGGTGCGTGTAGAACGCATGCGCGTCGTAACTCCGCTTTCGTACGCATGCACATTTCAGCGTGTATTTACAGTGCACGGTTGCCGAGCCGGTACGCATTGGCGGTTTGCACGTGGCGTTCCCGGTGATTGACGAACAAAAGAAAGGGGGTTCGAGCTGCAAAAACTACGAAAGTAAAAAAGAGAAAACGCAGTTAAAAGAAAGGTAGCTTGTCTCTCGGGCCGTATATATATAATCTTTCGGGCAAGACGTATACATCTTCGTAGCGAGACTCGCGTGTGAACGATCGCCTATCTCTCTTCGACTCACAGTCCGAGAGTAACGAGAGTGATCTCTGTCAAAGTCGCGTCTCGCGTGGCGTTTAGTGTACGCCGGTACATACGTGAAATACACGATATAGTGGCCGTCAGTTCGGAACGTGGTCGGTTGGAGAAACAGCGGGAGGTTCGTTCGTCTCGATAACACCTCCTTCTCGCTCTCCTTTTTTTTCGCATCCGTTCGTCTCGCTCTTTCGCCGTCGCTTCCCTCCCTCTAACTCTCACAGCGGCAACAGAACCGGCACTGGCACACCGAAGGGCTGCAGTTGCGATCGGATGATCGACGAGTACGCGTCTGTTGTGCGCACTGTTGTGTGTTCGTCCGGAATGTCAGGTGTCCTCTCGATTCTTCGAGTCTCCTATCCTCGGTGAATTGGAGCGACAGCAGAGCTGAAGCTTTGAATCAAACAACGAGTATGAGCGATGTTCACGAGGATCCGTGAGGTAAGGGAACTTACGTACTTACGTATTTTCCATTCGCGAATTGTAGGTTATACACGATGCTTCTTATAGTGGTTACACCGGTTTAGTCGCTATACAGATTTGTTTCACAGAATTGTTCGATGCGTGTCGAAATGTGGTATTAGTTTACGTTTGTTTCCAGGAAAAAACTCGAACGGACGAAAATCAGTCAGTAATTGGAGAATGTTATCGAGCTCTTATTGATTATTTTCTTACTATACCTTCGGCTCTTCTTTTCCGTGTAATCGTGGTCAACGTGATTTAACGTTTTGGACGAGTCTAAAAGTCCTCTCTCGAGGACTATCACGCGTGTGAGAGAAGAATATAATATAAGAAGATATAATTAAAAGTAAGGATATCTAAAGTAGATTTCGTAGAACGTCAGAACAGGCTCCTTGGGAGAAACTAATAAGTGTCACACTCGATGTAACAATTAATCGACGAACTGCGCGATTCTCTCGCAATTCTTTCTGACTCGATCGATATTCGCGTCTGAGTAGCGAGTAATTAATCGGCTAGTGGTATGATAGCACGAGGTACTTGACGTAGCGAAAGTGGCAGCAATAAGTAAGAGTTATCCCGACGGTGATAACCCTTTCTATTTGCGCGATAAAATGTTTAGACGCAAATTGAATGCAATTGAGACGAATTGCGAAGAGTTACCAACTGAACGGGGACTAGTGAAAAACCGTTTATACACATATACTACGTTGGCCATCTGTATATTTTAATTGACACGATGAACATCGTTGTTCGTGCTTCGGGTTAGTTTATTTATCGTGACTGTTCGACAGTGGTTGTACGGGAGCCGAAGCTGTAATCTTGTCCCCACGTGTTTATCCATTATTTCAGTTGAAGCCTCGCTTACACTTTATTAACACTCATTGTTGCCAAGTGTTTACCTCTTTAGATACGAGAATACGCATTGATTGGTAGTAATTGTCATCGGCTTGATGCTTATTATCTTCCTTTGTACGACCTGTCGACTTTAAGCAACACAGTAACTACGTTAGACTAAAAAAAAAAAAAAAAAAAAAAAAAAAATACAATGAACATATGCGATTTAAGATTCAGACAGAAATTACAGTATGTATATGTTCTAATTTTTTAATCTTTCTGTCCACGGACAGCGAATGTTTATGCATTTACGTGAAAGTATGAAATATCCAAAGAACGATACTTGTCATAATATATAGCGGGTAAAACAAAAAATATATATATAAATATTCACAGTCTACTGGTAATTGGACATCATCTACGATTTTTCGTTTATACATATAATAGGAGTTGGTGTTGAAATTCAATCGGCAGGTGTTCATTTAATCAAATACAAAGAAATAATATAAAAAAAAATACTTGGTGTAAAGTAAAATTAGAGAGTGAGGGGTCGAGAAGAAGATTCTCCGAGATACAGATGCGGGATCAAGTTTGTAATTGGAAGGTAACATCCGGTCCGGTTCTCACAGCAGGACGATCGGCTTTCGTTCGGCCGTGAACACGCCGTGGTGGAGGCGACGCAGGATCGTGAAAAGACGCCAGGCGAGAATACGGTCGCGACGAAGCTTAAACGTCGTTTGCTCGTGTGTGCCGCGCACATAAAGTCATTAAAGAATTTCTAAGGCGTCGGACAACGGCCTGCCTCCGCGAGCTTCGTTACACGCCATTGGCGACTGTACGGTGGACGATGTAACAACTACACGTATTTCGTCTCCTGCTGGCGATTAGTGGTCGCCTTTAACACTCATCCGTTTCTCGTGTCTAATTGACACGTTGCGACAAACCAGCGAATCGCAGCTAGGGCATTCAGCGATCTGAGTAAATCAAAAACAGACCATTCAAAAATCAAGTGTTGGAATACTTTCGTGAATGTGTATATAGGTCAACCTGTGTATATAAGTCGAATCTGGTTTTCGTGACGATGAAAAATTTGATACTGCGTTTGGTTATTCCTTCGCAATCGAATTCTTATCTGCTTACGAGTAAGTAATAATTGCAGGTGATTATAGTTTTTTATTCTGACGCGAGATGCAAGGATTAATAATTGGTATAAGTATGGAATAATAATGTAATAATTGGTATAAGTATGGTATTGGTATTGGATAATGTAACGAAATAAAGCCCGAAACACGTACATATTGCGGTTATAAAAATTTCAAAATACTTATTATGGATACGTCTGCTGTGTTTAATGGTTAAAGGTAAACGGTTTGTAGATAAAACACGTAAAGAAAGAGATAACGACGCTACGAAACTGTTTAAGATTACTGGGTCGATCGGAGAATTTACACGCTAATAGACATCGCGTTTAATAGATATAACTTTGTTGTAGAAATATAGTCGTTGTTACGATAATCAATAGACTGTAAGTCGTGATTCCAGGATATTTTTTACGTTCTTTTATATTCTCAAATATTTCGATTACTCACATAACTGAAAAAAAGGGACAAGAGCTCCGAAGAGATTGCCGTGGCAAACTTTTTCTTCTTTCTGTCCACTCATTTAATTCTTTTCTTCGTATCTTTCGAAAGCTATTCAGTGGTATTGCATATGCATACAATTGCAGGTTTCGATGATTCACAGCAGTTACATTTTCCTCGACGATAGCGTGTCAACTAAACACAAGATCTTTTGAAATCGATGTTCTCGGAATCGATGTAATTACTCAATCCGAAGCTTTCGATTAATCGATTGCATAATATGTTCCCTGAATCCGTTGACTTTGCCATATAAGCGCAAATCTATGCGGGTGCATCTAAATTGCAAACCAGTCTGGTAAAAGAAATTTTCTCTTTTCCTTCTTGTTTTAAAATATGAACGTGGTTGAAATTTTAGAGGCAAAACGTGTGTTTACAACGAACCTACCATGCTGTAAGTTTAACGAAGTCACGACTTCGAAACCTACGTGTTCCGCGAATGCCCACTGCATACAAAGCACTGTAAATAATAACAAAAACGTTTACGGTGTAAATCGATAAAGCGTTCGATTGTCGGGAATACGTTTTGGTCTTTGTTTTACGGGGAACAATGAAGAAGAAGGCTATTTTCAGATATTATTAGTTCTGCTATAAATTGGTTTCTTTCATTAATTAGAATGGTTCATCGAGCAGAGTAATTAGGAGATCATCTACTTAAATCTAATCTTTAGTGAAGTTTAGCGAGGAAAAGTTGGAACATATTTGTGAGGGACGGAGTAAAATGGAAGGTAGAATACAAATGGATATAGTACATACGCTGCACGAGATCTTTGGTATAACAATGGGTACTTATGAGCCTTACAGGTCAATTTTTAACCTCTGAATCACAGGGTTCATATTTAATTGACCTTTCTCTTTCAATTTATAATCGTATTTACCTTTGATAAGTACATTGACTTTGATAAAGTTAAATAGGTGTAGGAATGTCGCGCCGTTGATTAATATTATTTCTCTGAAGTTGTATATATTGTATAATTTATATTTCATTTTTTAAGATATCACGATCGATGATTTCGTTTTTTTTTTTTTACTTAAGGATGACAAATAAGACACAAATTTTCGTAATAACTCCGTGTGCACCGACTTTCTGATTAATAGAACGTTCTGTAGCACATCGCACGGACTTACTCACACGCGCTCACTATGGTCACGCTCCAAAACTGTTACTTATTACTTCAATCTTATTACCGCTAACGGAGCATTACCGCGTTTTAGAATCATATCTCCTCGGGTCCTCTCCAATCTTAGCCAACAGAAAATTTCCCATTCACGAGAAACGTTATTTCTTAATTTTCTTCTTTTATCTCTATATTATTTCCCGAATTACTCTTCACCAGATATAAATGATTTCCATTTCCACTATGACGGTTGCGCTTCACAATCAGAGTGTTACAAGACGACCTGTTAGACAAAGATTGATAGAACTAATTACGATCGAACGAGTTAAAAGATTTTAATCGACCAACCGGTCTGGTTCTTAACCATAATTTTCTGCCGGTCTATTTTCTTTGTCCCTTGTCAGGATCGTTGGATGGCGGGTTAAAAGGGCGTCCCATCCCATCTGTTTTATTTACGCGCAGCATATTCCCATCAGCGACGAGGTATTCTCGTTCTTCCTCGTCTTTTTTTTCGACAGTATACAGGGACAATCCCAATAACTCGTCAAACGACCAGGAAGAGGCAACACGGTACCTCAAACCACGCAGAAACGTATGGCCTCGTGGAACGGTAATTGGATAGGCACGCTCTGTTTATGCGATTTAATTAGACCCACAGAGCTACGGCGTTTGTAAATGGAATCCTGCGCACGGATTCCTTCCATATCTTTTCTCATTGACTGACATTGAAATAAAAAGTGCACCATGTACGTGTTCTGGAGCGGCGCCGGTAATCACGATGGCTTTCTACGCTCCTGAAATCGAACTCGATCGGAAGTCGATGGCGTGCCTCGGTGAATACGTTCCTCCACTTGGATCGATCAATCGCCACGCTCGGGAATGATGATTAATTGCTTCGTTCTATCACAGTTATTCAATTTGATGATTTCAACAAGTCAATTTTTAAATCTTCAGAAATTAATATATTCGGTTAGTTTGGTTGATTTAGTTGGACTATCTTAGTAAACGTCACGCTTTACGATTTTATTTGATTTTCATTTCTCGGATATTCCACGATTTCTTCTTTTGTGCCGTAAACAGATTCCCTAGATATTTAGAAGATGAATATATTATGAATCGAGCCAGCAACCACTCAACGCGTTTGAAACTCGTACGATCAGATCTTTTATAGGTAATTCTTTTATTATTCAAATCAGAGGCTTTCTCGGAGCCAACACATCTCACTGTTTCGTTATAATTTAGAAAAGTATGTGTCTCGAATTAATTTTAATAATAAACGATCATTGGAATAGCATCGTATGAGAAATAGTAACGAACGTTGTTACCATTCCTGGTCTGCGAAATATTTACAAATTCGAAACGAAGACGTAACTTTTGCATTCGTCTTAGTTCGCGTAAGTTCACTTTGCATCGTTCGCCGCCTATGCACACGGATTTTCCTGTATGAAAGTCTACACAAAGTGAAGAGAAGTTGTGCGAGGAAACGTTCACGTTGACGCGGTCCAGTTCGCCCGTTGCATTCAACATTCAACGTGTATCTTTTCGCTACCCTTGCGGAGGAGGAAAACCCTTAATTAGAGCAGCCATGTAATTATTCAAGAAGCTTGGCTTTTTAGCCGACAAAAAAGACCGTGTGTAACAAACGACGGAATGAATAAAACTGCGTGTTTGCAGGTTTGTCGGAACTTTGAACGATAATACGCGCTGTGCAACGTTTCCGTTTTCATCATCCGATTCATTTCCCTGGGATCAAAGGTGTCGTTTTTGGATATTGCTATTGGAAATTCGAAAATTTAAATTCAAAATTTGAACGGTTGGAGATCAAGAAGTTTGAATATTTAAAAATTTAGAAATTGAATTCGCATAGTTTGTAGTTTGTTGGTTTGTATAGTTGAAAATTTGCGGAATTCAAGATTTGAATATTTGAAAGTGTGAAAATTTAAAAGTTCGAGAAATTATGTAGATTCGAAGTAAAGATTTCTCTTAGAAGTTCCACGATAAGGATCGTTTTCTCTCTCCTTTTGCTTGGTGCTTCTACCGCGGCAAAGGCTGTTATATTCAACCTGACGAAGTTCATCCGGCATCGGAACTATAGCAAAATGCGTCGAGCATGTTTCGACGTTGAAATTCATTCAAAAGGCAAATGGAGTCGCAACGAAATATCCGACGTGGGACGCGGAATAAGATAAATTACATACAGCAGTTTATATTCGCATTTAAAATGAAAATATTCATCACTGCTTGATAATTCAGGAAAAAATGATCATAGAACCGAAAATAGCATTACATCGTTACGTAGCAGTCTCACAGTACACAGTCGTTCATTTAAGATACCTCTGTTCACGTTACAGACCATTGACCACCCTCAACGAGCTCTTCTAATTGCCTGACCGGTCAATCTCAACAACCGCAACACTTGAGATAGCAAGCATCTCGGATCATTATCGTGTCATTATGCTAAACTAAATGACATCGAAGCGAAAGATTTTTCAGCGCTTCCAGGAACAAACTCTGTGTATTTTAATGAAACATAAATCAAGTCGCGCTCAACGATGTACACGTAACGACGTGCAAAATTTTATCAAATCGTACTATATTCAAGATTTCAGTCTTAATTCGTTAGAATTTCATTCGCGAGTTCAACTGTTTCTCAAATTTTTTATCTGTCGACAAAGATCCTCGAAAATTTGTTAGCAACATTTCTCGCAGCTTCCTCAAACAGAACCAGCCAACTCGAACTTTTTCGTTTTATCGTTCGGAACAAAGCTTGACACTTGACCAAAGTCTTTTCCATCAAAAGACTGGCTGAACAAAAAGTTGGTTGTTTTTTGCCCCTTTTTATTCCCAGGCATCTTCCAACTCGACTTGTTTCCCCTGCGCTCACAGATTGTCTGAATGGAGAACAACAGAAGAAGAAGCGGCGCGCTTCCGGCGGATCCAGTCGTATCGCTTTCATCGCGTTTCTACCGGGGGCCGGGCACGCGACTTTGTCGGCGCCTTTTACGGATCACAACGACGGTATCTTCCAGCGTAATCCGCCACCCACGTGTCCGAGTATTTGCCGCGCGAACGTAAACACCGATCGTGTACACGTGAACATGTATCCTATCGATTCGACTCGCCTCGTAGTTCCATTGCCTCCGTTCACCAGGACGCCTTCGGTGTTCGTTAAACTACACGTGACCTTGTTCTTCGAAATTACGACTCTCGTCCGGATAAAGCGACACGTGGGTCAAATCTCTCGCGAATACTGTTGACGCAGAGTACGCAATGTGCGTCATTGTGAAGCTGCTCTTTCGAAAAACACACCCGCCACGGGGTTAATGGCGCAGAATCGTCAACACGGCGTCAGTGTGTTACACACGTGGTCTGAAAACGTGGCGTGGCGGATGATCGCTCACGCGTGAGTCTCGTGTACTTACTTACTACGTACCGGACGTGCACAGGCTGGCATGGATGAGATTGTTGGTACGGTATCGTGCGTTTTCGCCGGTTGAACGAGCAGTCGAGTTTTCTGGGAAGCGTCCGGGAAGCCCGACGACCGATCAGCGATCCAATTCAGCGATTATCCGAGCCGCGGGTACGATTGTTAACCGGTCGTTGCTCTCTTCGTACACGCGTGCTTCGATGTGGCTTTCCTACGACTAGCTTATCAGCTGATGAATATCGTTATCAAGGAATAAATGTGTAAAGAATATACTATACTAATAATGGTGGAGAACGTTGGTGAAAATTAGCAAGTGTTCCTCAACATATGGCGTAATATTTACATAGTAGACAGTGGTATTTGTCCATGAAGTGGTATTCTCAAGAGAAGGGGAGAGTAAAAATGAATTTGACGAAGATGCTAATTTTCTATTAACGGGGACTATACTGCGATTTTTCTGTCTGCTCGCAAACAAGCGAATACATGTCGAATCTCATTTTTTCGTGGAAAGAAAGTTGAGTTGCGATGTTATTTGAAAAGTTGGTATTAGAGGGCATGGAGAAGTTTAATTTCGAATTCTACTTGAAAGTGATTTTCAACTGCGTGTGCACGATTCGGTGCTTTCGAATGGCGGACTAACATGACCGGAGCATCTGAAACGTATCGCGTTGGAAGTAATTAGAACTAATTTGTCTAAGTACATGCTAAACCGTGTAGCAATTACACGTTAAATTTCATATTTGCTATTAATTGAATTTCTGGTTATTTGTAAAAACACAGCACATCGCAATCACGAGTTATTCAGAGTAATTAGCAGAGAAAAGTTCAAGGATGGAGCTTGTATATCGAAGCAATTTTTATGCACGGAATTTTGCAATCAATCTGTGTATCAATCTGTGAAGCGAGCTGAAATTTTAATTAACGTTTTCCAAACATCAAACTTTTGCCACTTCGATGTGTAAAAAGTATCTTCGGTAATCCAATGACAGGTAATTTAAACATTCCTTTCGTTATTTAACTACGAGCTAAAAGAAATTCTTCACCTTCCGAGGAATGTTACTTTTGCGGTTATATCGTACTTCTTTGTATTCGTGAAAAGAGCACGTTAGAGGAACTAATGAAGTTAAACTTCATTAATCCTCTTGCATCTTATAAAGATTGGAAAGCAACCGATATGCACTTCGATAAGTTAATTGAAAGAACGCAACCGTAACTTTCTAAAGGATGAACCCCGCTACAAATTCTTTCACCAAAACAATCTCACGAGAATTTCTACGTAATCATAATATTTACCCGTTTCGTTACATCATTCGCGCGAACGATAGAAAAAGCAAAAAAGCAAAACGAAAAAAGCAAAAGTAAAGCGATGAAACGCCAGTGGAGGAACGCTTGCAGAAACTTTTCCACTTTCCAATACACATGGTGGTACGAGAAAAAACGTTGGATTAGCGTAGTTTTCTTTTTCGATTGAGCGCGACGATTACGTCCGTTCGTGGAATACTTAGGCACGGCAAGCCGCGTTTACAATCGAACACAATTTCGACGCGTGGCGACGTCGCGTTTCGCGCCTGGAGACTTAATTAAAATCGGCATAATTTATTGGGTGCGTGGGTGCCACCACGCTCGCGACGCTGTTCGACGATCGACTCGAATCGAATACCGCGATTATCCCGCGAAACTTGCCATTCGTAAATATACGTTACCACGAGTCGGACAGCTTGTGTCATTCTGTGGGCGATGATCACGTGTTCCGTGTTAAATTGATTGACCACGTCGTAGAAACAAATTGCATCGGGTAATCGGTACGTTTTCATGGACTTCAAATTGCGAGCGATAACATTTCGCGATTATTTTCCCGTTCGAATTCACGAATAAGCACTTCAGATGGGTGTTCGATGAGTGTGACCGTGGGTGTCGTGTATTGCGTGTACAAGTATATCGAAACGTATCGGATGAAAGGATATGTACATAGTTGTGTATGAGATAAGAGTCCCTGTTCTACCGTGATTTTTAAGAAGGTAAGGGAAATTGGTATTACGTGGAATTTGTTAGATTCGAGAAATTATGGATATACATTGTAAGAGTATAGAGTATATGCTTTGTTATTGGCGAATTTTTGTAATAAGTAATGTATTCTGGTATTTATATTTATGCATCCACGTATCTATGATATACACGTACGTTTATCATTTTTTAAAAAACATATTGTATCAACGACAGAACGTCTGGTATCTTTGAAGTTACACTTTCGATAGTAATTGCTCGAATCGCGCTATCAAATGACTGACGTCTTCGAAATGTAGTGTATAGGTAAAGTCATATATCAATGACCTTCGAACGGAAGTTAACTGTGAATCTGTTAGAGCGACAACAACACGCAAATTCGTACAACTTCAGAAACAGCTAGTATCTTATAGTAATTAGAGAATGCATTTGATGTCACGATGCACACTAACACTACTTCGCCATATTGAAATTAAAACACTTTTGAACTGTATAATGACTTTCTCAAGTATCTCTGATATCATCAACTATTTCAAAGATTTTATTTAAATGGTACATCCTGTCTCGTTTACACCTTTCATCAGTGTTGCCAGCAGCACGACCGTTGCTCCAGTTATAAAACACAAAACGACGGATGTCCAATTTTCAATTTCTCCAAAGGAACACATAGATACACACGACAGCGAGCGTATGTACGCATAATTAAGAGATATCGGTGGAAAAGCAAACAAGAGCTCGCTCGCTATCTTGGCTCGATTAGGTTGCATCGACGCTTCACCTTGAGGCTAACACACTCGCTTCTCTGCTCCATTTGTCACGATAACGCGAAAATGCTATTAATTGGCCAGCTGTCGCCGGTAATAATCGATCACCAGGGTCGGTTGATTTACGAAGAACTCTATAACGCTCGCCCACCGAATATCTGGTAATTACTCAAGAATTCCCTATTTCTCTAAAATAAGTACACGCATCGAAACGAGTCGGTTATTCGAACACATATTATCATTTATATTACTTTCCGTTTGTATCTAATTTAGTTTTGTATGCAAAATAATGATAATCGATTCTTGAGGAAATGAATATCCAGTAAAACGGTGAGTCATGTTCATATATAAAAAAAAAAAGTTAATTACAGACTCGAAAAGAATAAAATACCATTAAAAATGCAACAGATCATCGATATACAATATACATGCATATATGGAAAATCTTTTCACTACAGATATTGTGATTACAGCTGCTTATATTATTTTAGTGCTAATAACTCTGTATTTACTCTTTTAATTCGAAGAAATTAACGCGCCTCCATATCTTAGTTAGAAGAATCGAACTATGAATAACTAATTCTGACCTCGAACCTGTTAACACATTAATAACCGATAATGTATCATTGCACCTTTCCACGATTAAAGCAAGTCCGTGAGGATCAATTATCAGAGATTTTGAAAAGAAGCGTTTCAATTTCGTATCTTAATTTTTCGCGGCTCCTGTATTCCAAGATTTCGGTAAACTTCAAATTACCAGTCTCTCGTACATAATAATATGATAATATATGAGATATCGAGGTTACACGATCATTTCTATAACTCTACACTTTGCTATTTGCAATTATCGTGAGACGCACGAGACACCACGTGATCTATCCGCAATTACGTTAACAAATCACATTTCCAGGCAAAAATAGGGGAAAAAAGAAGTGAAAAAGAAAAGACTAATGTTGCTTGGATGCATGGTCGAGAGTCGTCACCTGTTTACAACGGATTGCATTACATCGAGCAAATATAGCGACAGCAAGTTAATAGATCGATGTCGAAGGACATACGTAGGTTTGCTCGTCGATCACGAGACTATCATCTGGATTTTCATCTCATCGATTCGAATAGATTCGACTTGATTTTCCTACTTTCAGCTTTTCTACCTACATATAAATGTATATGTAAGTTCCAAAGCACAAGACGCGAAAACATTGTTTTACAATTATTTCTCTTTAGAAATATAAACTTTGCCAATCTGGTGCGAAGCAATAAGGAGACCAAGTTCTTACAAAACTGAAATTTGAAATTTTTATTTTAAAGCAAACTACACGTATTGACGTGTGCTAACTCGAACTTCTAAGCGATTTTATAATCTTTCTGTATCTCTTTCGCTAATAGTAAAGCGTATCGAACGCTTACATCAGACAGCGTTCGCCGCTAGATTTACGTCACGCGAAGGCGATAGCGTTCTCCGTGGAAACTTAGAAGGATTTATGAAGATTTCATTTTTTTCACCCATTTATTCTCCTCTGTCCTGCTTTTTTTCCATTCCCCTCGTTCGATCGTTCGAATCCCACGCAACGATTCAGTAAAATCGCGAGGTTTCTGCGTGAGACGTCTCGCGTTCCCCGGGGGCTGTCGATGAATGCTAATGGCGTCGAATGTCGTTTAAATACAGAGGCGTTTGTGGACATTGCGAACGCGAGCCTCGTGGAAATTTATGTTCATTCCTTGAACCGCGATCTACCAACAACACGTCGGTGACTATATTTATTATCAGACTGCGAATATTTAAGCAGATTCAAATTTTGTGAACAGAATTGAAGAGATGAAACCTAAACAGAGATTTATTTCACGTGTTGGATATTAATCATGACTGAGCCCTTGCATAATAAACCGTGTAACAAGTTTGCAGTATCTACTTCGAGGTCGAGAAGTCTCATCCTGCAGTCTCATCCCTCTCAGGGCTATTACGAAAGATTGTCGACCGGGATATTATAAACAGCTCCGCGTAACATAAAACCCATTCATTCCCGAAAACGCCACTCGAGACTCGTTTTCCTTGCTGCCAGTCATTCGTGTCAGACTCATCTCTTGGCCAACGGCCTCCTCATCTCTTGGTCCGTTTATGGTTAGCTTGCGCCCGTGTTTTCCGGCACGGATCTTGTGTCGTTTATTTATCACATTAACAAGGAAGTTAAAGAACCCGAAAACGAAAAAATATTTAAAACTCCGTAAACATCTAAGCATCCGTAAAAATAGCCTTCCGCGTTAAAATTAAAACAAGAAAAAGAGAAAGGCAGTTCCACGGAACAGATAGTTTTCGAAATAAAAATCCTTAGATGTATCCCTATTCCATAAAAATCGGTCAAATTTACAACATTCAGAAGTTCGTATTTCTCAACTAAATTCGACCAAAAGGATGACTTATACCTTAAACCCTATACATTTCACGTGCACCGAAACGTATACCACTTAAAAAATGGCCCTAATAACTGGTTAGATAAAGCGAGTAGATAAAACCCATAACCAGTTAGCCAAGTACTGTTGTATCTCAGTTGGTTGAATCGCGGACGGCTTTCCTGGTATTCGGATCATCAAGATCGCTTCTTTCCTTGCTCGATAGGAAGAACAAATCGAGGCAACATGATCACGTTAAGACGTACGATAAGACAGAGAGGGTTTTGGTTTACAGGCTCGCGTAATCGACAGACGTGCCGCATTGCACGGCGTCACCGGGACTCTTTAGTAGTCGAGAGGAACCGGTGAGAAATCGGTGGCGCATCCGAAGGAAGCCTGCAGACACCAGACGGGCGAGAAGAGAAGGGAAATATTAAATCTGGTCTGGTGGAGGACAAGAGGAAGTGGGGCCGGTGCGGGCCACCGGGACGCTTCTCGGTCCTTTCCGCCTCAGGATGTCGTACGCCAATCGATTCCCGTCTTCGCAGCACACCCGTTATCGTAGCAGCTGGGGACCCTCTTCAGTGACTGTGTTCAATCGCGCCGACGTGCCCAGGCCCTCGCCGGAAGAGGAAGAGTACGCAGAGTTCTATCACGAGCGTCTGCACTCGGCACAAAGCAGACAGTTGCTGCCGCTGCAAGAGGACCTCGCCGATTGGATCAATAAAACGTTGAGTGAGTAGCTGTCTGATTTTATATTGCGAGATTTCGAAGGGGAGTAAGGGGAGGCAGGGTGGAACAGGGATGTGCAAGCTTGCGGGGCTGAGATATGTTGGCATTGCTGGTTGGTAACCAGAGAAACATGTGGGACCAGTGGTAGCATCGATGACATAACGTGTTTGTCAAGTGGAATTGTTGTATTGGAGGAATTAGGCGAAGCTAGGATTAGACATTGAAGTGGCTCACAGAGTAATCGCTTGATAAGGAGCAGCGAAACCTTTGAAAGGGACTGTTCTTTCTTTGTTTTTGCTTCTTATGGAGGTTTGTTCGCAAACCGTGAATCTTAGCAATTACGTTCCCGGACCGTGAAGAATTAAAAGTAGGAAATACTACTTCAGGATTCGAAGTAATTTTATTCTACTTAAAATGCATACTTTTTATAATTCGATATATAGGGTAGTCTGAATAATTCCTGATTATATCAATTCTTGAATAACATAGTAAATAAGAATTGGTTCACACTGTGCATGCCACTGTGAAATTTTTCGATCGATAAACTAAATTCGTCCATCGTCTTGATTTGCGAGAGGTGACTGGCGCGGAAACTCGTCGTATCCGCTTCCCGTAATCCAAATATATACATTTTTATCTATCGATCGATGTTTCAGTCGATTTGTGAAAGCCTCTCATAAATTCACGTAATATTTATCACGAGTAAAGGATATTTGTTTTTTTTTAAAAAGAAATCACAACGTGTGAATTTTGCTTAGAACCAACGTTTAAAATGTCTATGTTTAGAAAAAGCTCTTTGTACTTGAAATCTTATAGTGATTTTCATGGACATTTAGCAAAAGTAAATCTTGAAAATTCCAGACCGTGGAAGCATTTTCTTATCGTAACAAGTAAGCTTCTATTTTTACGTGCTTGTGAAAGTTACGAGGTGCAGAAAGGAATCGGCATGACGTAACGAGGATCGCAGTTCCGTGCGTGTACTCGGCTGCTTTTTTTCCGTGACCGCGTGTTTTCTTCGCGATGTGGGTTCGCCTTAAAGGGATGGAGGAAAGAGCTCGTCGCTCGGCGGTATACAAGGCGTGCGTACACGGCTTTCGTAGCACACAAAAGGTTCGCATCTGGCGCGACGTGGGAAAGGATATTCGTAACATTTGGCCTTTCGTTCCGTCACGTTTTTGGCGGATGGTCTCGCGAAGGAGAACGTATCCGTATTTCCCGATACGAAGGTCTTTCCAATTTAACGATTTGATGGTCGACAATTTTAATAGATCGTTTTGAATGTACAGCAAGAAATGCGGTAAATGCGAATAATAATTGATCGATCAATTTACCGTGGTTTGGAGTTATTAGAAGTAAAGATAATCGGAATATATTATGCAGAATCGTAGAGGTAATTAATGAAAGCGATGAGATCATAGGAACAAAGATGAGAATAAGAATAATAAGCATGTGGAACATTTATGTAACGTGTATATTGTTAATATAATAAAATGTATACCGGATGATGAACAAAGATGGGGCAAAGTGTTAGAAATGTAGAGAGGAAATCGAGGCTGCAATTTCCAGACTTTGTAAAAACAAAGCAAGCGATCGTAATTAACAAGGGATTGAAAAATAATTCAATTTTGGATTCGTTGATTATAAATGAATTAATATCGTTGAATTTGATTAATTAGTAATGGATGAAATGTGCATCGGTTAACCGGCGTGGATTTATTGCCGAATAATTTGCATCCGTAAAATGGAATCCATTATGACGATGCAAATCCGGCTGCATTGGTTAGGGTCCTTGAGCCCATGCATGATTCAAGAAATCCTATAAGGATCGATGATCGATGTCGTATCTTGTAGCAGATTTATGTGTTTCGCACAATGAAACGATAAAGTGATATTTAGGGAATCTTTGAAATGTTAGATATATTAATACGCATGTCTGAGATATTCCTGTAGGATGTATCTTCCCTCGTGATGGACTCTTATTGGGACATTCAACAGAAATTTTCTAATGATATAAGAGATATAAGAGATATTATATTGAGTATAAAGATCAAAGTATTTTCTTGGTTTTAGTATTGGAATATCGGTAGAAAAATGTACAAAAAGTACCGTAAACGATGATTATTATTATTATTAATGCAAATAAAATTCCATTCGTTAGAAATTCAAATAGAACTGGCTTAATTCGCTGTAACTGTCTAATTTAAATGAAGAATTTAAATAGAAATAGGATAATTGATACCTATAATCGTCTAATTTGAATAAAAAGTCTATTTTAAACAGAGGCATGTTCCGATATCTTCGTCTCAGACTCGTTTTTTCTCCTGGATAGCCTCGTAGATCAAACAGCAACATCGACTAAGATAATCCGCGAGATCTCTGGCGCGATACATTAACGAACTTCAAAGTGGGTGAAAGTTCTCTTCATTGACTGGATTACACGCAAAGATCACGAAACGCGCGTTCTCAGAGGCAACGTATAGCTAATACTACGAGAATCTTAAACCCTTTCCGCTCCATTCCATCCGAGAAAACAATTGGTGGGTGAATTCGTAGAATACGTATTCGTTTCCTCGTTCGATCCATTTACCTAGCGTTCAGTTGAAATTGTTACAGTTCCTAATTTCTCTGACGCTTCATACTTTGCCATTGCTTTTACTAAATTACAGAAGAATTGATTTTTAATTTGGAAAAAGATACGGAAGAATTTTTAAGAAGTACGTGAAAAGTTGAAAAGGTGGATAAGACAGATACTCTTTCTCTACCACAGAAATGGATGTTCCTGCTTTCTTAGAAACTAATCAGTTCACGGAGAGTCTAGCGCTTTTTTCGTCTCAGGTACCAGTGTGACCGCCTTTCTGAACTACTACTTTCCTAATACGGCGATAATACGAGCCGTTGCGTAAAATAGAACCGCCCCGATTCATCGAACGTCGCACAAAGTCAGCATTCTGAACTTATACTACTTTAAGTAAATAACTTTACCTACTTGATAGCCTACTTTTGCGTTGCTGTTAATAATCTGCCTAGAGACATTCTCGAAGACTCGTAATTCACAAGACTCGCTTACGTAGAGCTTCTTTTATCAGCGAACTTATTACAAAACTTGATCGATAATCCGCATTCGAGTATTCATCCTGCCGAAGGACGCGATGTCTCGAACTGAAATGGAACAAGCTACCGTTTCGTTGTTCCTTTTTTATCTGGTTTACCGGCAACGTTGTTATCGATGTCAAGGAAGGTTGTTTCCGTACGAAATGTCTGTAACATGTTGCCATATATTTTGGTGAACGGAGCGTTCGGACGACCGCGGTTTCATGCGACCTCGAAGAATCCAGCCGCAAGATCTGGACCACCATGAAGGATTACGACACGAGCGGTCTCTCGAAGAAAAACGACTAATACGCGCGCCGACTGGTACCGTGTCGTCTTTCTGGATGCGAACAGATTGCTTTGAATTACGCGAAACGCGGTTGCACAGAATTTATTAACGAAACGACTCCCCGTTACTTTATTAGCTCGCTATGGCGAACGCTTTCGGTCTACAAAGTACATTTTGAACGTGGAACATGGATCTTTCGATTTTATTTCTTATCCGTTTGATAATCTTTCTCTATCTGATTTTATTATCGAAAAGATTTAGAAAGCATCGAATCGATACAATGTGTAGGAAATCGGCACTGATATCGAAAGTAGCTTGATAAATATCTTCGTTCTTACGCGTACATAATACGCTTGTGCACTTAAAACGTGAGGTACTTTTGAATGCAGACGATAAAAGATATTATTATAAACACGAGAGAAGAATAAATAAAACCAACGCAGAGTTAGAAAAGATTAAAAAGAAACTTTCTTTTTCAAACTATCTACTTTGGTAGATACGTGCCGTTTTGAAATTCATACTCTTAATTATCACACGGCCGCATATCGAATGACCAAAACTGCGATAATTAGTACAATAATCTTTCGTTATATCGACGTTGAGGAGTACTTGCGTATCTAATTATATCGCGTGGTAATATCACGTTGGTTTCTCATCGCAGCTTCAAAGCTGCAGGATTCTAGAGAGAAAAAGAGGAACAACGAGAGAGAAAGATAGGTCGGCAGCCTTTGCTCGCGGAATCGTGTGTGGGTACCTCTGCCGTGTCGTTACTATTCTCGTTCCGCCGGTGCGGTGTACGATTGAAGCGTGCATACCCACACCCACGCCAGCGTTAACGGAGGAGGAGACCGTTTGAAATGCAGCGTGGCGGTCAACTCTCCCGTCTGCATTCAATCGAGGGGGAACTTAATGCGCGAGGGTGAGCCACACGCGGGGTGTTTGCGCGGGGAAAGATAACCAGGGGCCCGACGACGTTTCGCTATTTGAACTGAATTATTTCGAGTGTGTCCACGACTGTCGCTCCAATTAGCGTTTCGCGTGCACAAGGTAAATGAACGCGCAACGCGACTATGCTTCGAAACAGCTTCAATGATTAACGATCATTGACGGTGATATGAATTCTGTAAAAAAAAAGACAAAAAAGAAAAACTAATCCTCTTGTGGGATATACGTAATATTTTGCCGCGTTCGTTGGATTCTTCGTACTGTGGAACGAATTAGTTCTTTGTAAACGAATGTCTTTTTGTTTATGTAATTACAGAGAAGCTATGGTTTATTTTTGGAGAAAATAAAATATAAATTAATAATTGTTATTAATAAGAGATTGAAATATGGATAGTTTATAAGAGGAAATAGAATCGTTGTACACCCACATGTATCCCTAATTCTTTGATTAAATTACATCCTGTCAAAAACGAGCTAGTGTCCAGATACTTGTATGAGGTAGTGCATGTCACGAGGAGTGTCGTAATTGGATGATTGGTGGGGATTGTAGTTTGTTGGAAGGTTGGTGATTTATGGTGATAAAGTGGGTTTCGTTAGTGACATTGTCTCTCTTTATCTAAAATTTAGTTGATTGTCATTTATACAGTAACTTTAACATTTTTTTACTACGCGATTAGAAAATTTTCGACTAAAAACGTTGGAAGATTCTAACTTTATTGCTTCAATGAAAATCGTGTTTGAAAACATGAATCCGTCACAACTAAAAAATCGATTTCCTATTTGTAGCCTTATTGATAGCACGATAGAAGACATTACAATTGGATTTGTTCAACTAAATCCGGACATCTAAGCCGATGCGGCTCTCGATTTGGTTGTTCAAGGTTAACAACGTGAAAGATTAACAACGTCACTGCAACGAAGGAAGAACTACGTTTTCCATTGGTTCAGGATCTCTACTATACTGTAATATTAACGCTCTTAAATTGCTGGAAACAACCATCATATTAAACCCACCAATTGGAAATAAGTTATCTTGGAAACAATCAATGTTTATCCCACACGATCTCGCCGACCGAAGTGCCTATTTTCAATCATCCACCGTTTAACACGTGTCAGCCTTCCAGTGAATCATCAAAGACTCATTAAATTCTTACAAAAAACTTCGCAACTGTTTCACCCACGTCTTCGAATCCGGATTCCAAATGTTTCACTTATCAAAACGTGTAAGCTTAAGATTGTCTACACTTCTGGAGGATAGCTGGAGAAATGAAATACACAGAAAATAAAAATCAAGATTCTAAAGTTGAAAGTCCGCCATGACGAATATTCAGAAATAAGGAGAGAAGGATTATACTCACCTATCATCGAATGCCTATTATCATAATCGAAGGAAGGACTGTCCAGTTTAGGGCAAAACGAAAAATCAGCGAATTTCCTGTGGCGATTATTAAAATAATACGAAAGGACCGGACCTTTCGACCCACACCCTGCGTCTGCGCCGGCTGCAGCGGCGTCTGACTCAACCGGAAGTCTGCCGGGCACCCCTCTTCCTTCGTGCCACTTCTTCTCCCTGCATCGTGGCTACCTGAAGCCGCATTACGCATAATGGGCGTACATACGCATAGCCGACACGCTTGCGCGTGTAAAAGGGGTTCGATGGATCGTGGATTTAAAAAGCAGGGGACGTTCGCGAATAGGTTGTTTATTCGGCATGGGCCATGGAGGGCTACCGAACCGTGAATCGTACCGCTGTGGTGAGACCTTCGACCCTGGTGCCGATGGTGCTGCACGAATTCAGTACGAAACCATTTAGAATCCATCCTTCCAGAAAATCCCTCACAAGTGCGAAATTACGAATAACTTTGTTCCGTGGACTTTTCCTTCGTACTGTCTATTTTGGGGACAAACTGTGTGAGGTCCACGCGATGACGAAATAAAAGCTGTCGTGTCGCCGCGTGTTTTATGGTAACTGGTTATTGCAGTAATGTATCGTTCTCGAATTAATGCATCGATCGAACAATGCCAAGGACGATATCGGCGGGATACTCTGAAAAAGGCTTGAGCCGCTGTATAAGGAGGTCAGACGAATGTTAAAATCGAAGGGTAGCGTACCAAGGATAGTAAGAAAATGGGGGTCACGGTGTACGGTTGTTATCGACACACGTAATACCACGCTATTAACCCAGTAGAAATTATACTTTGAAAAATTCTGTCATAGATTGCCAGATGTCTCTGAGGGATACGATTATACGACTACTCAAGAAAAAATAGGTAAAATTACATACTGAAAATGTAGAACGTAACAATCTTACGTTAGACAAACACTAGCCCGATCGTGCGAAAGATTCGCACGAAAACTCATCGTTTAATTATCGAATACTTGGACTTCGCTCTTTCTCTTAAACGGCGTCGTATTATCAAATCGCATAGTGTCGAACATAACTACCGCAGTTGGTTCCGGGTGACCGAGTTGCTGTTGATCGTCGCGCGGTTTGCACTCAAATACGTTCACGCCCGTGATCTTTCGTAAGATCGAGCAAGGGTTATACATCCTATGAACACAAGTATGAGAGCAATCGTTATCACGAGCTCGTTGCGCTCGGTTTGCCATTGTGTGTCTCCAGGCCATATGCGAACGATACTCGCGTACCAGATCTGACGACGACGTCCGTATGCACGCCGTGTTACCTGTACACGTGTGCGCACACGTACACGTTGCATACACACGGAGCCCACGTGTGTGTCCCACGAAACAACATGTGATGGACTTTACTCCATAAGCCTACCCGTTAACAATTTTTTTCTCGTTCTGCCCCGGGTGCAACCCTATTGTTAGCAGGTCGAGTCACGAGCCACGACGCTGGTTCTCATTACCATCCGTATCTACGAGGCTTTATCGTTCCGTCAGCCCAACCTAGTTCCCATTTCCCATCGTATCCTGGCTATATCTATATACATGGCATGGATCGTGTCGTGGCCCATTGGGTTTTCCTTAGATTCTCGACCGTCTCCATCTATCCCTGCAGCGTGGGAGAACCGTGGGTGCCTCTGTATTATTTCTTTCCCTCTACGTAGCGTAACTTTGCACGTGTGCGTTCGTAACGCCGCATCGCGATGTCTGCTTCTGGTACAGAACGCGAGGCGTTCGAAAAATCTCGGCCTTGATCCTGTTTACAAGCCAACGAAGCCGGCAAACGAAATTGAAATGATTTCGCGCAGTCACGCACGAATTGGCCTATCGTGAGAGTGTCCCAGCTAGATCGTTTTTCGCTTGACCGAGCACGCCACCGTGAAATTGTTCTGGCGTTCCTAGCGATCAATTTTTCGTAGGCCGAGAAATTAACGTGTATTAAATACAAGCGAGGATGGATGTAGATGTACGACGAGTTGAGAAGATCGAAGGAAGAGTATGTACGAAGATTGATTCGATCAGAGATTCCTTTAGTAGGTAGAGGTTCTATAGATGAATCTGAAGCAATCCGTTGAATGGTTTCTCACGTTCTCTGACGGTCGTGTCATCTTAGAGACCTCTGTCGCCTTTGATGAGCCGCGATAGCGCGTCCCATGCATTCGCCAGCGTTAATTCGCTTTCTCCTTCGCGCGATAGCGAAACGCGGTTGAATAGTTCAACACTCCGATCGATTATGAACTTTTCAATGTACGAATTTTTGAAGATTTTGTAATTGAAAAGGATCGACAAGATGTATTATAGTAGAAAGTTGTAAAAGAGCGTAATTACATTTCTGTCACCGCCTCGAAAGCTCTGAGAAACTGTAAAGCGAAAGTCACCCTGCTATTGCCGGGAAGAATTTGACTACGATGGAGAGCCCGAGGAGAACTGCCCCATTGTTTCCAACAATGACGCCACTTCGTCGATGCTCTTGGCTGCTTTCGAGAGGCCATTTGCGTAATACGTTGAATCGACACAAAGATGAATCGTCGGCTTGTTAGTAGACTAAAAAGAATAAATTTCATAAGTGGACCGCATTTTTTTTTATCTCAGACTCGGAAATCGTATCGGGAGACAACTTCTTCGACGCCTTGGACAATGGCGTGGTGGTGTGTCGATTGGCGAGGGTTATCCAGGAAAAAGCGAGGACAGCGATTGATGCTGGAAAAGCGAAAGGGGTGAGTAATCGCGCTGTTGAAAGGCTACTGTTAACATTCGTGTAAGATGGACTGTGCGAGCAATATCGATCAGTTCGCGTATTTCTTGTCAAACATTTCATTTCCGATTGTTTTTCGTATGTTAATAAAATATAGATCCTGTAGATAAGTCATTTATCGATCTCCTCGTCTTCGTGTAATAAGCATTTTTTCAATGATCGATTCCTCGCGATTCTTTTTCAGCCTATGCCGGTGATAAAGGGTCGTTGCTGGGAAAATGCAGCGCGTCGCAGTTTCTTTTCTCGGGACAACATGGAGAACTTCATACAGTTCTGTAGACGACTGGGCGTACACGAGAATCTTCTGTTCGAGAGCGACGATCTCGGTAAGAAAGCCAAGAGCTAATCAATCTTAATTCGTTGAAATCGACTTGCCTCGTTTATTAGCCGCGTTTCGCTCGCTATAGCTGCAACTCGACCATAACTGAGCCGATTAAAAGCGAAATCCCGCCAATTATGCCGCGTAGCCGGCTGTGCGTGGCTATGCAAATGCAAAGCTACCACGAAAGGAAGAATAATCGCCGCGATTTAACCGCGTCTCGCGGTGGTAACGATGAAAAAGAGTGGTTTTTCCCTCGTAGCCGACTGACTTTCAATGAAACGACGAAAAACAATGAGCGCTCGTAGCTGATGTAATCTCGGAAGCGAAGAAGCTTCTTCAGAGTTGCGAAAAAGTGATCTGGGTCACGTGTTATGGGGATGGTTGTCGCGCAAAATGGCGCTGTTTATTTTTAGTATCGTATACATACGTACGTATACTGGAATCTTGAAGTACGATAACCGAGAAAGAACAATGGGTCCATAAAGAATAAATTCCGAAGTTTACTTTCCTCTAACTTTGCCTTTCAGTAACTTCGAACTTTTGCCGTTACTGACCTCTATCCTCCTTTGTACTTCGTCTTCCTTTTACGATCGTTACACATAGCTCTGATATACTGCCAATTCAGAAGTTAAGGGAATGAAAATAATATTCAAAGATCTCGTATCAAAGACGATTGTATTGATTTCAATTACTATACTGCAACATGCAATCAGTATCTAATGAAATAACATATATATTTTTCAAGAATGTTTCGAAAATTGTGTCTGTTATTATTTCATGGTCTAATTGCAGCAGTAATTATTTTTTTAATTCTTTCACTTTTTATTCTCATGTGAGAAGAAAAATCCGATTATAGAAGATTAATATACTTACGTTTCTATTAATAACACGTGTTTCTCAGATATATCACTTTCATCGAATATAACACGTCACTCTGCTTTGCTTCTGCTACAATATCTCAAATAGAGTGCCACAGACTGTTTAAATTCAACGTGGATAGCACCGATGTAGACGTTGAAATACTGCTGGCGTTCGAAGCTCGATACAGTGGAACGAAATATAATGGCAGAACTTTTCCTTTTTCCTTTTGTTTCGTTTCACGGTGCTCGTCCCATTTGAAATTCTTTTTCGTTGGAACGGAAACCTGTGAATCTGGATTTTCGTGTCATGCTCGTTCTCGTGCTACAAAAGTAAAGTCATCAGGCACGTAGATTTAACGTGGAACAAAGCTTTTGTCTCTTTACGAATCCGCCGACCATAGGAGAAACGAATAGCTCGAAGAAGCAATTGGGGTAGATTAAAAAGCTCATCTATTATCCAAACAAGGATAAATTTTGTATGTTCTTCCGTTGAGAATAGTCGTCTTAGTACATGAGGATTTTTTTTTAGTTTGATCCAAGATGCAATATTTTTTTCTGAATTAAGAAGTAGCTACAATTTTATTGCGAATAATACGATGACCATTTCGTTTGGTTAAGACGATCTATTTTAATGAATAAATGAGATGTACCACGAAATGTAGGCTAAATTGGTCAATTACAATGGTAGTTGAAGAAGGTCGAGGGTGTCATCGCTTACGTTCTGTAAATAGAATCTACATTTTTCTTTTTTTTTTTGGTAGCGTGGATGAGACGGTCGTAAAGAGACTGGTTTCTAGGTTGTCTTGTAATTTTCACCATGTGGACTGCGATGTATCACGTAGCCCGATATAGCAATCGGAGAAACTAAAATATCGGAAAGCTTCGAAGCACCTGATAAATTATGGACGTATAAAATCTTTTCATATATTGTATAAATTCAAGATAGAAAGTTCTCATTAAAATGCAAATCCTTTAAACGTATGTTTCACTTGGCCTTGTCTGAATTCTAACGATTTTTTTGCTCCAATTATTTTTTTCATTATTTATGAATAAATATGTAGTCGGCCACTGTATAAACCACTCTACGGTAAATTGTAAATTAATGTAAACTTGCACGTACGTAATTATGGAACGACCATTTCCAGCGTTTTCTCTGCAACTAGATAAACATGTAACGCAATAAAAAATTCCTAGAATCTAGCGAAATACATACGTATTGATCTTCTTCAAATTATCTGTATTTCTGCTACATATACATACGACAAATTTTTCATTTTCTTTAATATTTTTAATTTTACAGTCCTACACGGACAACCACGGAACGTGGTGTTGTGTCTGTTGGAAGTGGCACGATTGGCGTCAAGGTATTCGGTCGAACCGCCAGGACTCGTGCAGCTCGAGAGGGAAATCGCTGCCGAACAAGAGCGAGATCTTCACTGTCTGTCCGATAGTGGTATATCCCATAGCAGCTTGGTTTCTTGGCAGTTTCAATCACCGTCCCCGACCGCAACACCCAGACCTCCGACAGAGAAGATCAAACACAGCAGGTATTGTGCCTTTTGATTTCTCCATTCCCATTTATATCTTCGCTTTTGATGACATCGCTGTCGTACAATTGGTATTTCAAGAAGATATTCTGTTCATAATTAGTAACAATTTTCAATTCTTAACAATTCTGTAATCGATTTGTGTTTGTTGATTCAAACATCAGGGAAGTTCATAATTTTCAAGTGAAAACGTATACTATTGATATTAACTTGAATAAAATTTGATGATCCATATCTTAATGGAAATTCAAAGGCGATGAGAAGTGTGTGACGCGAATGTAATACTGTATCTGAAAAATCGAAAAATTGGCGATGAAAAAGTTTCTCAAGAGTGTCATCGATGTTCTCGATTTGAGAGCATTTAAAGCTTCTAGTACCTACCCACTTAAAATTTAGGTAACAGGACAAAAGAATCCTCTTTTATGTTGAATTTCAATGGCATTTCGACCCAATTTGCACCATATTTTGTAGTTCAGCATCGGAAGTCGCGTTGACGGCGACGCGATGGCTGGATCCAACCACCGGTGTGACGCACGAGCCCGAAATGAGAAGGTCGGTGAGCGACAATGGGCCAACGGGGAGCGACGGAGTACCCAGCGATACGACGGAGGACGATTGGTCACGAGGAAGCGCGGAGGACCCGGACGAGCTTCCATCGCCATCGAGTTCACCTTTGCCCTCGCCAGCCGAGCCGCCGGAACACACGGGTCCCATAACGGAACTCGATCGTAAGGTACGCTGATCAAACCGTTTCTACGTCCGATATAAAATTAAATGTTTGGTATGGTATTCAAGTTTCTCATTCCCATGCTTTAGGCACTTCTCTGACAGAAATTTCTGTTCGTTAAATAATTCGGAAGCGAAACCTTGGAAAGTAAGCTTTCGTCGTTTTAATATACATATTTTCTAAAACAGATCTAATTATAAATTGAAACACAGGAATATCTAAAAAAAATATCTTAAGCACTTAATCGTAAATTTAAATTAGAACTTTTCATTTATCGATTTCTCGGCTTATCGGCTAAGTTATTTGGGTCATCACCAATTACTTTACTTTGATTCAGGTATCGGAAGCTACAAATAAAGCAATTTAATTCATCATACACGCCCCAATTTCAACGATCTCGAAATAAATTTAAACACGGCTTGCTTCATAAATAAAATCAAATGAAAACACACGTTCAACGTTAAAATCATCTACAACATTTTTTTTTTTTTTCTATTTCACTTACGTGCATTCTACAGTAACAAGCATATAAAAGGTATAATGTTGCATTCATCATGAACTCTGAAGTCTACTCAAAAACTAGTCGCGAAACAAGTGCAAAATTACAACTGCTTATTATCCAACGAACAATGCGCGTTATTACCTTTTTCTCTCGTCCTCGTTTCATTAACATACGCTACCAATTGCGCCAGAAACAATTTATCTCGTTTGACGAAGGCTCAAATTGACGCTCCAAGTTTTTTGAAAGATTAATTCCGCTTTTATCCATAATAAATGTAAGTAATACTGACTAGGAGCGTGCAATTTTCTCGGTAAGTTGCATCGTATCACGTTCGCCACGAACGCGCCCGTTCACGTGGAAGGGAGAAGAAAGAAACAATAGGTATGAACGGGATGCTTTAAGCTTTTTCACGTATGCGTTTACACGTTCGTGGATCCTCGCATGTCGGATTCCTGCATGCCGCAGAGCGGATGTTCCGAGAGACCGCTGTAGCAACTTTCCCCGCGACACGTCGAACCGATTCATCTCACGATGAAGGTCGATCACTCTTTGTTCGTCTGAGCATCGTCTGTCATAATGTTATTTGGATTCCGTGGCCAACTTTTACATCGCGATGTGGCCTGTTTACTGCTTTTAGGTGAGAAGAGCCACAGAGGCCGTGCAGAGACTCTGCCAATGCCCATCCGAAAGATGCTCCAAACTGAAGGTGCGTAAAGTTGGCGAAGGACGGTACCATATCGCTGGACGAAATGTCTTCATCAGAGTATGTATTATCTATCTGATCTTTTATCTCGAATTAAGATTTGAACTACATGTGCGTATAGTATTATTTCGTATCATTAATCTACCATTCATTATGCGGTAATCAAAACTCGTAAAATTGGGCTTCGTTGCAACATCGTTGCAACTTCATATCGGTGGGTCTGTACATTGTACATTTCTAGAAACGCAATGCAGACATCTTATTATTAGAAACACACCCGCATCGAACAATCCTGGCAGCCTTCAAAAAAAGCTTTTTTAGATTGTTAACCTGCCGCGTACAGTTGGAAGTACGCCTTCCGTTACTAATGACAATATTACTCGACGTGTTCGCAGCTTTTGAAGGGAAGACACATGATGGTCAGAGTGGGCGGGGGCTGGGACACCTTGGAGCATTTCTTGGCGAGGCACGATCCCTGTCAGGTGAGGACCCTCAACCGCGAGAGCACGCCGCCTTCTCCTCACGGCAACAAGCACACCAACTTTCTTCCTATTCGCGCCAAGTATCGCAGTCCTCCACCGGAATCCGTCTCGGCCCGTTAGCCTAAAAGCACAGTGCCTGTTTACAAGTCCACGCTACTTCACGTTCATGCTGTTGTTGGTCCGTTTCGTACAAGTCAAGAGACAGTTCGATAGGGTGGCTTCTTCTGAAAAAGGATAGAACTTCTGTTCCGTCTTTTCATTCGGATCAGACTTTTATTCGATAGAGGCACGAGAAGTTACGAGAGTACCACGCTGATAGATGAACGGCGGGAACGTTACATACTTGAATCTTTATAAAATATACAAAGATCAGTAACGTCCCCTAGAAACGACGTCTTCCTTCTTTCCAACCGCTGTCTATAGCGTGTTGACGATATCGAGGGATTGGATAATTCTATCTCCGTGTTATTCTCGTGATCAAATATAGTAGAACTTGTATTAAATGCACCACTGTCTCTCATATACATATGCATAAGTTATACAGGGGATGGCACTATTTTTCTTACATGTCATGTAATATGGCTGGGGAGCACTAATATTACACGTACATCCTGACAAGCGTGTTAATATGCCATCTTGAGGAGACTCCCGCGATATTCGCTGATTCTTACCATTTTCACATCCGTACGAATTTTTGACGAATATATTGTATAGATCTATAGTATACATTCGCTCGTTATTTTTGTACATTCACATCGAATTATACGTTGTGTTCATGCTACAATGTATGTACTATATGTATATGTATATACGTATAGAAATGCGACTTGTATTTATTTGTACTTTCCTACATGTTCGCGTAAGTTGTTCGTTTAGAAGAACAAGGACTTGCCTTTCGTATATACGTATCAACGATTCCATCGGTTTCGATTTACGACCCGTAAATGGTTTAGTGTCACACATTCCACAGATGACAGGCATATTAACGCTTGATTTGGAAATTGTCTAACAGAAATAGATGGGAGTGCAATGCACCTGGTAGAGGTAGTCGTAAGACCGCAATGACCAAAGTTCGTAATGGTATACGTATGTTGAAACGACCACGGGCAATAAAGGCTTATCGGAATGTCGTTTACATCGAAGATAACGACCAACACAGTGTATCCGCTGCGAACGAGCTGCTTCGACTTCGAAGTTGATCCATGCGTGTAATTAGAAGAAAGTGCAATTAAGGACTCAGGTAACATTTTAAATCGAGCTTGCCGGGCTAAATAGAGCTACAGAAAATTGAACTTACCGATCGAACGACTCCGTCTTTTTGTAGAAATGCAAGCTTTAAAGGTTAGGTAACCGGTTACAAGAGTGCGGGATTATTATTCTGAAAAGGGGATGAAGAAATTAATTATTACTTATTTATACTTGGTCATTGCTGCGGCCCGCACGGGCGAATCTCGTAGTGCACTTAAATATTTCTCGCGGTAAGCAATGTAAGGCACATAGATTGTAACAAATAACAGGGTCGGTTACATCGATTAATTCTACTTGAAATATTAGATCATTTATTGTTAGATTATTATATAACAGTGTTAAACGATTGACATGAATGATTATTATTTTCATGCTTCACTTTCAAAGGATATCTTTGAACCTTTCTCATCATTGAGAAGAAAATCTATCTTCTTATATTGTTCTTAGACACATACATGTGTATCTACCGGCACCGACCCTGACGATAATTCTTACACTTTGGCACATAATCGATACGTACTAAATTTGCTAACACGCAAAATGCTTCACGATAATTGCCATAATATATGTTTTGTACTTTTATAATAAATACATAGGATAAGGTGTAACAAAGGACGTATTGTAGCGAAATTACAAGGCGACATGTGTTTATTCGGTTCACAGAAATGCAAGGACACAGTGTGCAAAGGAATACCAAAGCAAAGAAATATACGACGAGCAATGTCGGCACGTTGAGGCTATTAACGTTGCCGTTCAAAGCTTTTCTTTTTGTTAGACTTTTTCCTTTCTATCGTCTAAATTGATTTTGTATCATAGCGTTGTACGTTTCGTAAATTAGTATTCGACACATAGTGTGTAATCTATTTCGTTTTAGATATTTCGCTCGTATATCCAGAATGTATTTATTTGTAAATTATAACGCAATCAGTTCTAAACGTAGTGATCGAAACAGATTTATTTCACGAGTATGTTTAGTGTCATTATTGCTACGCGCGAATGAAATGATTCCGCCATATTATATTATTATCGTAAACGCGTTACAGAATAAGTATGTTTATAGTACGGTTAAGTTGTACGTACCTGCTTAATTAAACGCAGAGTATTCTAGAGTATTTTTCGTTAAACGAAATTTTATAATTGAGAATGATTTCACGCGTTTCGTTTATGTTTGTTCTCGTGTAAATTTATCGTGTGCAATGCTATTTATTCTAGCATCAAATGGATTTTTGTCCTGCAGATTTTTGTTAAGAACTGAAATATCGAATTTATGAGATTTACGAATCAGTTTATAAATATTCCATTGCACGATGAACATCGTGATATCATCGCAAACATAGTCTGTTTATTTTCTCATGATTTGTAATGTGATATGATTGTATTGCACATCCTACTTTCATTTTTTACTTAACGTTAGCAATCAAAACATGCTTCTATAAAAGTAGCTCGTAATCAGTTCGTGTATTTCATATAACGTATAAAATATGCCGCTAATAATGTTAGTTTTATTTAAGTACGATACTATTGTGTTAATTGTTATATTTTGTTGAACAATAAAATATTTAATTATAAATCTCTTAGACATCTGTATAGTAATTATAATTGATTGCTAAACGGATGTATTTGTAAGTAACAAATATATCTTTATTTTTCTCAAAGTGCATATGTTAATACAAAAAGTAAGTTAAATTTGGTAAACATCATTTTTCTCATGATAGTCAGTCTGGTATAAAATAACATCTACGAGTAAAGAAATACATAAGAATGCAATATAAATTATAACGTTCGAAAACGTTTGATAATTTAATTTTAATCTCAGTGATCAAATATTATGCGATTAAAGTAACAATACTTATACGTATATAGAGATATAAAATGGAGCATCGTATTTATTTATTGCAGCATCAATGGCGGACATTTCTACTTCTTTTTACTTTTACCTAGTGTTAACGTATGATGTTGAGGTTGTTGAGCGAATTGAGTTTTTCGCCTATTGAATTCCAAAATATCGTCTTCGAGTTTCTTTCTACTTTCTTCCAACTTTTTCTTTTCCTCTGTGTGATCTTTTTTCAATTTATCGAATTTGTTATGAAGCTAAGTAATACATACAAAAATGAAATTATATGGATCTTCTACAGAAACATTAAAAATTATAAATACCATTACCTCTTTCTCTGCCTCCTTCAATTCAGCCTCTTTCTCCTTTACTCGTGCCACGAACATTTGTCGCATTTCATCCTCCTTCTGTTGGAGCTCTTGCAGGTGAATGGATCTTTTTGCTTCGCAGGTTTGTTGGAAACTAACTGGTTTATTTTCACTATCAACATCGCTAAATCCCATCTGAAAATTATAATTATAAATAATTGGATTATGTAAACCAGATTCAGAAATTTTTATTTTGTGCAATAAACTACCTGTTCTAGTCGCTTCCTACGATATAGCTCATAATGACGACAATGTGTCTTTTCTCTCATATCTTCCATATTTGTCCTTATTAACATTTCACGCAATTTAACAAAGTCACAATGCGATTCATTCTCCACTATAAAAGGATCAGCATGGTTCAGGATAATTCACATATTTTAATAGTAGCAAATAATTGTAATTTTACCTTGTACTGTGCCCCATGGATATTGGCGAGAGCGCATCATTTTGTTACCAACTCGAACAAAGTCTGTGCTACCAACTACTGCAAAAGGTACATGGGCATTCATACTAGTATTTACTTCTGCAACATTTTCATCGTCTGTAGGAAATTGATAAATATGAACTCCATTATTTTGTAGTTCAGATATAATTTTAGTCTGGAACAGACAATAAAGAAAAAAGCTGTAATAGATAAATATATCTATAGATGACTGTAACTTCTGCTATACCTTAAACTTCTGTAATTCCGTTTTAGATATTGTATCAGCTTTGGCAATTATTGGAATAATATTGACTTTCGTATCCAGCTTTTTCATACAGACTAGATCAATTGACTTTAATCTATCATTATACATTTAAATATTAATAAAGATAATGTCAGAATAAAAATGATAAATGTTTTCATAAGAAATATTTTACACTATATATTTACCCGTGTCCTGTTGGACAAATAAAATATAGGCAAACATGAATACGACTGTCATGATAAGTTGGCAAAGATCGTTTTATCTTCAATTCCTCTTGTAAATATGCTTCAAATTGGGCATCTATGTAATCAACAACAGCTTTGAAGCTGTCCTCCTTATTAATTTGATCTCCGTAACCAACTGTATCGACAATAGTGAGCTTTAACCTAACGTTACTTTCTTGCAATTCATAGGTATGTGCTTTAAGTTTTACAGCAGGGAGATTATGTGGGCTTGGCATAGACTCAAAACTTGTATTAAATAGAGAATCCATAAGAGTCGACTTTCCAAGTCCAGTTTCACCTATTAAAAGCACAATTATAAATGTTAACAATCTTAAAAATTTATAGTACATATATGTATTAAAAACAAACAAACATATTTGTCTTACCGATACAAAGAATATTGAATACAAATCCATTTTGAACGGATTTATTTACCAATTGATCTGGAAGACTGTCGAATCCAACATGACCAGACAATTTTAAATTACGTAGGGTAGATTCCATCTGAAAATATGAAAAGGCCATGATTATTAACAGTTAGTAAGTCGGCCGGAAACTAGCAGTACTATCCATATACGGAGAACTTTATCAAGAATACTGTTGTTGTGACAGAATAGAGAACCAACGCCCTTCAAATTATAAACATTATGCGTATAAATCGAGGACTGAATATGTGTTTATACATGAAAACAACCATTTGTACACGTGATTCCTTCCAATAGGAATAATCGCTAGGTATAGCGTAATATAGGCGGAAAATTTAAAAAATGACACTTACCTTAGCACGTTCAACATCCGCCGACGCCATTTTTACTACTAGTGACGCGTGTGTTACTCATACCAGTTCATACTCATACCGTAGTTCTCTGTAATACCGTGTACATACACATCGTAATTTATTATAATCTACAATACTTATTCATTAAAGGTAAAATCGAGTGAAATCCGTATATATGTCGGGTATCTCTGTAATTATTTCGGTTTGAATAAAAGTGATTCTATAAGCATGTCATGTAAATATTCATACATTTCGTATATCTTATCGGTATTAATCGAGATTATAGGGAATAAATCAATAGTATTATTGCCAGAAGTTCATATGTAAGCAGCAAATCAAACAATGCATACTACCAGACATCATTTACAGGTTAATTTAACAAAAATAATTCATAATTATATTGAGTTAAAATTTATATTTCGCCTTTATGTATGTTATCATCGTGATTATTAACACATTGATTGCTGGATGAATTTCGTAATTTCGTATACCTTATTCATTGCGCCAGAATGCTGTTGTTTATTTCACATGATTGTTATATGCATATATGTATAATATATATTCTACTAAAGGAACAAAATTATTATTATACATTTAGTACGTTATATTGTTATTTCTATGATAAAAATATTACAAATTTTACGAGTATAATTTTTCTTTCATTGAAATACTTTAATTAATTTCATGGCATGGCGTAGGCATGTTATTGGGACTTTAATATCGAAAATGTAAATTTAAATTACGAATAAATAAAGCAGCGTGTAATATTTACATGCAGGTGCAGGCTCATATGGGTATATAAGCAGTTCGTAAGCCGCGCCCTCCCCCCACCACAGCGGCGTACGCCGCTCAGGTAGGAATTTACGGGCTCAGTTAGTGTTGGTATTGCGACCGCATCGCTAGGGTGTTTCGCGTTGCCGTACTGGCAGGCTCCTCATAACAGTGTCTACTTTCTAACATGGAAGATCAATTTGTGTTGTATTATCATGTGACGGGGAAAAGCTCTCGTTCATAAGACGGTCTCTGTGTAAACTATCGTATATTTTCCTCGCGAGGGAAACGTGTTATCAGATTAAATAACCGTCGCCATGGCGGACATGAAAAGTCCACCGTTCAGTGACATTAAACGGCCCGAGGAGGTGGTGGCGATGGCGATGAACGACAGCCTGAAATTCGCCGTGCTGATCGGGCTGGTCGAAGTGGGACAGGTGTCGAATCGGGAAGTTGTCAACACCGTACTTCATCTGGTGAGTAACATTGAAATTCCATAGATTTATCCGGCGTGCCGGCTATCTATTTCACGGTCATTCCCGCCGATTTTACAACATCCGACCAAATCTGTCAGCCTGAGCTGTCAAACCGTTTTCGCGACAATCGACACGGTGTGCACGACCTTGCATACTGTGAAATATCTCGTCGTTTAATCGAAATCGAGAGTAATACAGCGCGCGTCGTTTCAGAGAGTATACGATACCAAACAATCGCGCTTCTTTCCGCTACGATCACATTCAATGTTTGCCTGAAAATCATCATCAAACATCATGCTAACTTTACGGTAAACAAGTCCTTGCTCGCACGTTTTTCAATGAAAACAATTTCCAAAATCGAGCCATATCGTTATCTTCTATCGTTATATTGAAGATTCGAATAGATTCTTAGATTAAAATATTAATACTTTTATCGTTTGTTTGTTTGCCACTTATTGATATTTCTTACCGCAATTACGTTCTTAACTCCAGTTTTGTTTTGACTTACTCGTGTAATGATCAATTATTTTTCCGTGGATACAAACAAGGAAAAAAAAATATGAAACACGGCAATCGAAACGTAGTGTAACCACAAAAAGTTTACGATCGTGTTTTTATTGCTTTAAATCACGCGTTTCATAGTCGACATTGCGCTACGAAGCACTGTTTACTCGTCAACGTGTCGCGTTCACGATATTGTTCTTATTTCCCCGGGGAATTCGGCTCGTGTTTAGGTGTCCGCGCGCCACGTAGAAAAACATGCTTATCAGCGCGATCTTGTCGCGCACACCGTTCCCGCGTGGGATGCGAGTTAAAATTTCCGTCGATCGTGCGCTCCCAACGATCGCATATCATTTTATTTGTCAAGTGTCGATCGTATGATTAAACGTTTGGGAAATATTCGTGTTGTATAAATTTCAGGATAATTATGGACATTTTTTGGTTGGAATTTTAAATTCAGCAATAGAAGCTAATTTTTGAAAACACAAAATTTGTTCACAGAGGCGATAAAAAATGATGATACACATGAAATTTCCAATTAACGTTTGGTTAAGGCTGAGGAATACAAAAATAAACGGAATATTTTAAAATTCTTTCGACGCGTAATTGTCAACGGAGAATCTTTCTTTTTCTAAATTGGTGAGAAATCGTGATACGGATAAAACTAAGATTTAGATAAGACCGAGAAAGTATTTTATGATATTTAAAATACGATATATCAGATAAAATCCAACAATTCTTTCGTCACGTAAATTTCAGCGAACATTTTAAAATCTTGAAAATTCCTCGCAATAGCTGGAACTCGAATACCGCGTAAAGATTTCGTTCGAACAACCAGAAACCATAGGAACATGTATAGGCGGTGGAACGTGGCCGGTTCTCGAACTGGCGAAGACAAATAGGTAGCACGTGGCAGCGATTAATGTCGGCCGTCACGGTTACACGGAGTTACGATCGCGCCGCTTTTCCGATTCTGTCCGTCTCTTCGTTGTTGTTCAAAGAATTAGCCATGGCTCCGATTTCTGCCGTTTTCCATTGATCTTCTCTCGGAGCTTGCACAATCTAGAGCTTCACGAACTCGCCAACATACCGATTGTACGGTTTACTTTGACCCTGAATCTGTTAGCGTCATCGACGATCACGACAGCGTCACGATCAATGTACGTACTTATTAGTCGGTTGCTATGATAGATAATGCTGGGATTCTGGAACAGACAGAGTTTTTGCATTCATCTAACAATAACCGCGAAGGAGGATGGCCGTGTGGTTAATTTTCTGGAGAACGATGTTGTAACGGATAGTGAAAGTATACGTAGGGAGGTGGCTATGCGTGGTAAGATGAATGGTTATAACGAGCAGTTTTTATGTGGTTTTCGTGATGTAGGAGATTGATTTCGATGATGCGCGAGGTAATTTTCCCATGGTGTGTATAAAAACGAGAGTGATAGAAGATGGAAAGAAAAAGGAGGATAGCACAGATACCTAAAATTATTTTTAATATATCAACGAGGAATTTGCTTCTATTCCTTTATTTTAGAATTCTTCGATTGTATTATCTTTAAGCACGTAGAAATTCCTCTCCTGAAAAGGAAAGTGTTTCTTATGTTAGAATTGAGAAGGAAAGTGTTTTACCTTTAAACTAGATGTATATGGCTTCAAACTCTTACCTTTGTACTTATTTATCGACTCTGAAGGATATTCGTACATTTTACGTCTCTGTTTCATAAATGGAAGTCTAAATTAGATCCATGACTAAATTCCATTTCGATCGGAACAAGCGTTTATCGTGTTTGGACCGTAGTACGAATCGTGTGTAATTTAATATTATGTGGCTAGGAGCGAAGGTATTCAACATTTTGATTGTGGTTAAAGAGGCTTTGTTAATGAGTACATTTGTGTCAATATATTGTTAATAAATAGCCACGATTATTAACATCACTTGTGCGACGATTTAAAATAGCGAAATTTCAGAAATCCGTATAAGATTCCTTTTTCTTAGCATCGTCATCATTTAGCCATGCTGTCTTTAACGGTTAAGAGAAATTTATGCAAACTGTAACTAACTGAATTAAAAAATAAGGCGATATATAACCGTTAACAAGTAAAATACGAGAGTACAAGTAAAGTATAAAGTGGCAGTGAAATTAACTATATGCACGCGAAGTTATTTGTAACTAAACGTCAAATATAATTTGATTTTCGAAGGTTCGCTTTTGTGCTGCGAAATGAGGTGAAAAACTTCACTGGTGACGTTATTATCTCGCTCCGTATAGAACATTCAAACCATATAGTAGCAAATTCAATCTTAAATTTCACTAAAAATATTCCACCGTGAAAGCAGTTTCCATTTTTGGTCAGATTTTAATTTAAACTTTATATTATTTCGCGAAATTAATAAAATATTCTTATACAATTGAGAGAAAAATAGGATAATTTAGGAATATACATTGATAGGAAAAACAGCATTCTGTTGGTAGCAAGTAAAATTGTAAAATCGTCGAATCACAAAAGGTGAAAAGTTTAAAATAAACGATTAAAAATTAAGAATGTTTAAATGGTATATTATCTCGCTCTTCTAACTTCTACTATTCTACTATTTCTCATTAGCATAAGTTTGCATTACGTCAGTAGCAATGAAGCCTCACGCGCAATAAGTGAGCGGGAAACACAATATTCGATTATTGATAGAATGACTGGATATTCCATCTTTTGGTAATAATAGAAATGACATCCTTTTAATTCTTCTTCGCTATTCTACGGCGTGAAACTTAACAAAATTGAGACAGTTAAAAAGAATTATTTTTTCGCATATATTTTCTCACTATTGTTTTTTTCGAATTACAAATTTAAAAATAAATCCATCGAACCCAGTTTCATCATTGATAGATAAAAAAACTACACCTATAATCCTGATAGTCTTAATGACTTTAGTTTAAATATTTTCGTGAATCACTGTACAACTTCTACAACTGTCTCGCGGATAAATTTGTTCAAGTAGCTCTTATTGTTTAATCGTTCCGAAGTGGCGTATTTATACGCAGGTAGTAACGCATTAAAAATATTCTTATCCTTGAGCCAACGTGGCCGGAAGCGCTCAATAAGAAATTTTCGCGACATTACGCGTTGTCGACGACTTTATCGACTACGCAGGAACGCGTCGCATTTCGGAGGTGAAGGTCGTACCAACCTTGCTCTGAATGCGTGTGTACACCATTTGATGGGCAAATTTGCATAAGTAACTGATAAAGTGGTAGCGGTTTCGAGTTTCTCCGTACCAGCGATTATCCGTTTACTTTTCCCATACGTGACGCAATGAAATTGGCTAATTAGTCCGCCGACTTTTTCGTCTCTTTTTCTCCACACTTTCTGGTTCTTTTTATGTTGCTGCTCTGATTATCGAACCGGGAGTCAGAGGCACCGATGACACGTTTTCCAAGCGTCCCAAGGTGTCGGAATGAAACGCGTTTTCGTTGGCTGCTAGATATCCGAAGAAGTTTGCCGAGATTAGATTAGATTCTTTGGCTACCTCGAAGATAATTCGGTTTTCTCTTTGTAAAGTTGTAATCTTGTGCATATTGTCTGTGCATTTGCTACGACTTTATTGTTTCTCTTTAGAAGGAAGTTTTATTTGAGTTCTGTTTTTGTAGAAAGTAACTTGCGCCTCGTAAGTTTAGTTTAGAGAAGGGAAATGGAAATGCAAGGGCGAAAAAAGTGTCAAAGCATACAGCTTAATTAAAAATCGCAGATAGAAATGGCGATGATGATCTCAATGTAAGATAACGCGTATTTCTAAAGATTAGATTGTAAATGTAAGGAAGACAACTGTATTTGCGTAGAAGATATTAAGAAATGTTTATAATTATATTGATAATTCGAAATTATCAAATTAGCAATAATTTCATTTTTTATTATTACTGTAACAATAGGTATATCGTAGAATATCGTTTCACGATAAAATTTATTCCCAAAAATTGAAACCGGTAGATTCATCGATCAATTGAAATATGTATACGTACATAGATGCAACGACTACAGCTGCGCAATACCTTTCGTGATATAATATATTAGTATGTCGTTATGACATACTAATGACACAATTATTGTTAACGAAATGCTAGACGTGGAGATATAATGATAGCATTAGAATCGATAGTTGTTCTTTTACTATACTAACCCTTTTATGTTACGTTACATATTTATGTTATTAATGTAGACAACACGTTGCAGGTATATCGTAGTATTGTCGTATTACTAATAGCGTATTATTACTTGTATGTCAACAGTGTTACGTACTAGTTAGCATCATTAAACTCCAATAGACGTTTTTATTTTGAAGCATCTGTATTCATACCTGTATCCCATCACACTGGTATAGGTATCTTCTGCGGAATTAACTTCCGCGATATCTATTTTGGAATTTTATAAATACGTTTACGAGTAAAAATAATGTTTATTGACGTCACTATATTTTACCTGCGCTACTTTCCAACATCACGGTAAATAACATTTTCTTTTAACCCTTTTATGCCAGTAAAAATCTAAAATTGAGCGCTTAGAAACTTCTACATGTTGTATAAAATGTATAATGCAGTTACGCTCGTATAACTCTACGGTAGAACAGATATCGAACAATGTTACACGTTTGTGACACTATATCGGTAGAATTACTACACACGTTATACTAAATCCTACGCGTTAAACATACATGACCCATTGTACACCATAGTATTTAACACACGATGATGTGCTTTATTCTAAAAGCTAACTGCACAATACGGTAATTTATGCCAATTGTGCTTGGTAAGTCACTCATTAACTTCGTATCACCGTTTGAGTAATCTGGAATAATGGAAAATAAATTGCTAGCGCATTGACAATTTTAATGTACGGTTAACAAATGTAACATTTATCGAACGCTGTAGTGGAAAGAGTAAACTTTCTATCGGAATGACTTCTATCGACGTTTATTCAGTTTGGCATTCTCGCGCAATCGTTAGACGAATAAACCTATTTCGATCATTTTATTCGGACCATCGACACTTCCTTTCTTCGCTCCAATTTCGTATCTTTGGAAAAGCATCGTCCATCCAGTTCACACGTATAACACAGGTTGTCATCCATTGCACAGCGCTCGCTTATGCTACCAAGTCGTGCGCCGTTGAATCGGCTTTTGTTACGTCCACGCACAATTAATCATGCGGACAATGCACGTCGAGCGGAGCCGCGGCGATAGAAATGGAGGTAGACGGGGGCTTTTTAGCAATTGATAATTAATGTAAGCGAGAAACACGTTCCTTCGATCTACCCACGCGTATTCGCGTGATAATATCTTTCAACGTGTTCTCGCGTGTAACGCGGCCAATTCTTTTGCTTTCTAGAAGAGCAAAGGCTTGTTCTTTTATATTTTACCAATCGAATTTATTCGCAAAAGACAGAAGACCATTTAAAAGTCCAAAAGATTCGATAGTTTAATATTTGAAAGAATAGAAATTTTAAATGACCGAAACAATTGAAATTCTTGTAAAAAGTAGGTATGTACCTACTTCTTCTTTTGATCGAAATAGTGCTGTTAACAAAGTTACGAACATTTTATCGTACTCTATGAACTTAACCTACATATATCTAGATAATAGAACCGATATTCTATAAAATCGATAGCCGTATTATATGAACCTCTCAGAAGCCAAATTGATCAACTCTACTTTTTATCAAGTTATCAATTTCACATTATCTATATAGGTACGTAATTAGTATTCAACATGTGAAGAAAGAAATCTTATAATATAGAAGCATGTTCTTTATATTGTAGCGCAATTAATTTTCATTCAGAAGACGTCATTATTTCTCCAATTTACAATATTACGAAAATCGATCTATGAACCATCGTTCGTTTTTATTTCTCTGTATCGTGTTCAATACAGCTGATTTTGCAGCCGATATCTATCGGTGAAACGTGTTTCTCGTCGTGTCTCACGATCGTAATTCTTCCTGAATGGGATATTGTTCCTGGATGGAAGTGCAGTCTCGGTGACCGGTCGAACGTGCATTTTAATCAATTTTTCGAAAGGTACCCGTCGAGTTTTATGTTTAGCCACGATATCGTGAGTTGGAATCTTGAAGTTATTGCGTTACAGTACATGAAAGTTCGCTGTATTTGTAAACTGCCAGGTGATTCTGTGTTGAGACTTGTTTTTGGGACAAGTTTGATTTAACCCCTGTACATTTGGGAACGTGATATTTCCCAGCGCGATGTCATTCGTGCAACGCTTTGGTCGTGATATCTCGCTTCTCTATTTTTCAGTATTTATTATTACATTGTTATAAGTGTTATAACTATGCATTGCACATGTCGTTTCAAAAAAAAAAAAAAAAAAAAAGAGAGAAAAAGGAAAAGAATGGAAAAGTTTGCTTTTGGAAGAAGAATGTTTGATGTTTAATATTGCGCTCGCTCATTCGCACGAGATGAATGAAATGTCTCGCGAACTGATTTTTCTTTCGAACCTTTGGATGAGATGTCTCACGGTTGAATGAAATAACAGGCGTGATGTCTCGTACGAATGACACAACGCGCGACGTCACGTCTACAAATGCGAAATGATCAAGTCTGTTTTGAAATTTGGTTTCTAGCTCGAAGAAAAATATCGTTAGAAATAGGATTTTTGTTTGTTAAAAATTTTTGTTGATACAGTGTCTTAGAAAAAATTTATTATTTAGAAATCTGGAACAACAAATAGAATTGTTTCTCTTTTTTTTTGATAATTGTATTACTCTTACTCGTACTTTTTTTCCCATTCTAGTGTTCTGTGTTTTTATTTTCATTGTTGAACACATTCTTGGCGGTGCCATTGAAATGGTAATCTTGTTTGCCTTTCTGCGACAAGAAGAATCTATTTTAGAACTGTCGCCATGATGTCCGACCTTGTTTAAATGTTTCCATTTTTTTAAGGATAATATATGTACAGTTAAAATCAAACGTCGAACCAGTTTTCGTTACAAATGCTGAATTTTGAGAGAAGGATTATTAAAAATATAAACAGAAAGTACAGCCGTATTTATCGTAGAATATACAGAAAAATCAGTGCAGTAAAATCAGTTGGGTATCGTTGTTCAAATAAAGGTCATGAACATTTCAGTGTTCGTTAAATATAATGTAACAGATAGTTTTTAAGCTACGCTATTGGTATACTGAATTGGTATTGCCAGTTTATATCTAGATAAATTGCATAGAAATAAACAGGCATTGTTTGCTCATGAGCTTATTGTTATAACTAAAAATTCAGTTGGAATTTTGCACATGTTTGCACATTTCTGCCTGACCAGAGATTTTATTCGTTAAATCTCTTTTTTACTATAACTTTTACGGAATTTAGTATGATTAGATTTTACAATGGCTCCAAATTAGCCGATTTAGAGTAAGAATAACAAGTTTTACAACACATTAAGTATATCATATTAAAGTTCAATCTTTTAAACATTAAATAGCACGAAAAGCATTTTTCTCCCGTAATCTTCAGTCATAATTGATCGATCGTTATTTCTTAGTCTTTCTCTCTCTAGTTGATACATAGCATTTAATATTTATTATCCTGATAATTAAATGCCATGAATTTTCGATCCAATACTTTCTAAAGAGCATCGTATTTTCTTAACGCGGCCCCGCTAACTTTGTAAAACTATACACTTGAAATCTCCCTCATTTTATAACCAGTGAAAATTTTTCTTCATCCACCTTCTCGAAGCGGAAGAAAACTACTCGTTCGAAAGTTGGTCAGTTTCGAAACTAATTTTCAAAGTGCGATTCGTTACATCTGTCGGCCTGACGACTTTACTCTTCCGGTTCACCTGATATCGGAGAATTCCTTATTGCTCTCGGCGTCTTCGTGACAAAACCAGTCAACGAATTCTTGTCGATCTCATCGGGCCCTATAAATACCGTCCACTGTCTCCTTCGTAGAGATCGATCGCCACTAATTGATTGGACAAACGTGTGATTCCGTAATTTCCATATAAATGGGAATGCAGATTCGGCGTGTTGCAAGATCGACCAGCGGAATTCATGGCCTATTGTCATCGTTCGTTTCTATTCGGCAGGCGTGCTCATCGATCGTCTGGCCGAGCGCTACTGTGAATCGATTGTTTGTCATATTGCTTGGCCACGAAATTTTTAAATTCACGCGACGGTCACGTGAAAAAATATCAAGTTGGAATTTTGCGCGGTTGTTCGGAAACTTTCGAGGTTCCGATAGCAACGACGAGAGCGTCGGTTAATCGGGAACGCTGGTTTTCTTTCCGTATTTTTGCTTGGAAAATATTTACAAAAAGCCCGAGATTCTAGAGAATTTCTACCGTGTTCGTTGTTAGAGATTTTGCCCAGGAAACTTTTTTGAATAAAACCACAGAATGAAAACTAGATCTAGAAAAATACAAAGCTTTTTCGTGTCTTAGCGGTGTTTCACGAGATGTCGGATGAGCATGATTTTGATAAAAATTCGTTAACTAAAAGTACTTACATGTTATTAAATAGATGTGATTTCTAGTGACTAAATTACCAGTTTATCGAATTTTCTGCTGGTTTTCACCCTGTTCACCTTTACATTCGTATCTTGACAGTCTCGAACATTTAATTTGAAGGTGTTAGTCAGTGCTTTATATTTATTTTCTCCAATCGTAAAAGTGATTCGTTCGGAGATATCTTATCGCACAAGCATATCTTACACGACTAATATTGTTCGAAAATATATTGGTAAATTATTGATAATTCCAATGGTCGAATCTATAGAACGAACGGATGCTTCCTAGAAAATGTTCCTTTCTCAATAATATCGTTGTCGAAGACCCGATATCTCTAGATTGAAATTTCATGTTAGATAAAAATTCACTTATCACGATTCAATCGAATAGGATGAACGAAAATAAGAAAAAAGACGGTATTGATTCGAAAGCCCGAACTGGCGCCAGTCAAGGATTTGTCAGTGGTTTAAACTGTCGCTCACGGTATTGACACGTTTTGGCGCGTAATTAGTCAGCGCAATTTCCGTAACTCGAACGACTATCGCGTTGACTGTCATTCGGATCGGCGGAACAATTTTATGGCCGCAACGAGAACAGCAGAGTGGCCAGTAATTAATTCGGCGATCGGATTCGTATTATTTGCTGTTCGTGGCGAAACGAATGGCATTGGTACACGATGGAGCGCTGACGAGATCGTTTCGAATGGACGAGGTATTCGGTCAGCGTTCAAGATAATTGTTGCAGGTTGGCAAGACTGATAGCTTGAAGATTGCGTTCTCTTCCGTAATTGTCGTGCTAGTCGGTGGAAAAGCGAACGGTGTAATCTGTCTTATCGTTGATTGGACAAATTATTTCACGAAATGCACGGTTTTGAAAGAGCTCAGCGCCTCCGCTTGGCGCATTTCAGAGCAAAGATTTTTTGCTTGTTAAATCGATTCTTAGTATTGTAAATGGAAGTGTCCTAAATATCCATAATATGTCCCTCCTAATACTGTGTAATCTACCAAATCGATCGTCAATTTCACTAAAAAATTATAATCACTTTATCCAAATATAAAATATTCAACCACTCGACGACAAGTTCCAACATTTCTGCTTGAAATCAAAGCTACTAATTAAGATCTAACGAGAGATCGCTCTACATTCCACTGTCAGCCCTGCAACTAATTGGTGATATAAAGTTGTCGAGGAAGCTTAGCAGTAGGAGTAATCCTCGTAATTGGTTGCAACAGATCGATTTTCATCCGTGCGAACACTGATCTAAAAAAAAAAGAAAAAAAAAGAGAGAGGAAAGGAGGAAGGAAAAAAGGAAGGTAAAGTAAGTCATCGAGCAACATTTTTTTTTAGCTAAATTTACTCCTATATTTATAGACTTGGTGCACGTGGGGGAGTGTACGAGCGTGTTTTTCGCGCACAACACCGCTTCCGATAAGCTGTCAGTCCTTGTGTATTTGATCATCAGGTTTCGAATTCGGCGTTCGTTTCGAAGCATCGAACGCGTGCGAGCCAATAGGAGTGTTAGGAAAATATTTGCGAATTGTAACACGTGTCGCGAGTCGGGAAAAAAGTAACCAGGTAAATAGAAGTGGAGGCGCGGAACGCTTGTCGATTCGGGTTACCATTTACGTTTTATTTTACTCGCGCGATCATTTTTTATCCTTCCTTCTTTCCGTCTCTTTCAATTCTTTTTTATTTCGCTCAGAGTAAAGTAGCGAGACTAGATTGGTATACAGAATGGTTTATTTCAATTTTTCTTACACGGGACGTCTCCGTCGGAATAGAACACCGGTAGCTTTAAAAGAAAAGTAGGTAAAAATTTCATTACCTGTGCAATAAAGTTTGAGAAATTGACGAGAATTTGTATATTAGAAATACTTGGAAATTCGATTTCGACGCGTGGTTGAATTCGAGCGATCGTTAGCACCACGTCGCATAATAAACGATGATTAATTACCGGCCACGTTGTAATAACAATCGTATACCTTAATTCCACCTACTACTAATTAGTCCTCATTGTAATAGCAACGTGCTTTCATTGTTTGTAACGCAGCGATTCGAATTAAACGGAGGCTGACTGCGGCAATCTTGTTACGTTATACACGTGAAAGTAATTAATGTGTGATTGGCTGAAAGACCAAATGAATCAAACACTCTAAAACTAAAGTTCATTTCATTAATATCAGAAAAACGATGAATCGCGGCTCGTCGTCCGCTTGGCTTCTATTTCAGAACGATTTTCGTTAATAGATAATGGGAAATATTCCTAGATTTGAATTTCCAATACACGCAAATGTAATTCACGTTCTAACGAATTCAATCATCACGGTTACTTAGGATCAGTTAATGGTATAAATAAAGAGATGACGGTAAAATAAGCATTTGAAATTTCGATTTATTTCTCGCAATTCAACTTCGTATTGAATCAAAATGATGTAATCTATATATAAGTAAAAGTAGGTAAAAAAGGTACATAAAATTTCCTCCTTCAGCGCTTCGTTTTCGAGAAAATTGTGTTTGAAATATTTGTCGACGACACTTCGTCGATAGTCAAACATAAAGTTACCTAAGTGCATGTGTACCCAGCAAATCTTTAACCTCGATTTTCTCGAAAAAGCGAAATGTCCAGCCAAAAGCTTTACTCCTTCCTCTCTATATATTTTTGAGCGTAAAAGAACCTCCTGACTTTTCGGATAATCATCCATCCTGAAACACTCTGTATTCATTGCTAATAGGGTTAAGCACTGCAAAGAAATTACAAATTCCATCGAACGTTATATTTCTTTCTTCGTGGTCGTACAATCTCTGTTTTCTTTTTCAATTAGAAAATTATTATCCTCGACTCGTGACGCGAGCGTAACGGCGAGACAAGCGAAACGCGGGACGTTTCGTATTTGGTTGAATGTCTGCGACAGCGATGACATAACTGTGTCTTAACTCGATAAATTGGTTGTGGTTGTACAGTAATAGGTTAGAGGAGATTCGCCGATGTTCACTGGTAGAGCATTGATTACACACGCGCACGTACAGCCGGTCGCGTTATCAAATCATATTCGAAGCAATTTAGAGGTCAGCTAGCTTATCAAGATAATATCGCGACTAGAAACCACGGACAGGATCTGAACGGAAATATACTCTGCTCGCGAATACTCCGGATGGGAACTATGACACACTGTTTGATAAAGTTTGTGATTTTCCGATGAACGCAAATGGAAATAAGATGAAATAAGATGAAACAGGGAAGATCGTGTTTGACGATAATTAGGAACAGTGGCTAGAAAAAGGATTCTACGCTACTATATTTATTATGGCATTTACATGTTAGTTAATTAGGACCAAGTAAATTTAAATTTAAATTTTGTATCGTATAGTGATACTTTCATAGGTTACTTAAATTTGACATTATGAAAATGAAATGTATAGAATCAGAGAAGAAAATGCATCATTGCAATAAATAAGGATACGTGGCAATAATTTTTCTAGCTATTTGAAAATGAACAGAAAGGTGAAAATCTTTCTGTGCTAGTTTTTTCATCGATACAATTTATTTGACAGTAACTACGTTAAGTTCAATTATGTCAGAGTAATTTTATTAAAGCAATAAAGATTCTGTGCTCGTTACTGCCTTCCATGCGAAATTAATCTACTTGAGTTATTCATAATCGATAGTCGACTAAAGAATAGCTTTCGTATGAGTATTTCTTTCACTATCATTCTCCGTGGAATTCTCGATGAGTTTACCGAACAACTTAAATTTAACTTCTTTGTATAAACAGAAGACAGACACGCAATAATTAATCAGTGGTTAGAAACCTGGTTGAAACGAGAAACACGTTTTTAAACGTGCCTGATTACACCGTATAGAGATATGATGAATACGCTCCGTAGTTCTCGCTTCCTAAATCTCGATCCATCATTATTCTTTATTGTTACTCGACTCGTCATTATCCTGTATTTATCAAAACCTTTTTACACCGACTTTATTGAAATGTCTACTTTTCTGCGCCCGATACGAGCATCGTTTCTGAAGTATAGCGATATAACAATACGTTAAACTTATCAAAATCCTCATTGAAACGCTATTACATATCTACCTTTATACCTTATTACAATTTCAAACAGAACTTGGCGAACAAAAGCACGGCGATAATAAGCTCCGTTATTGATCGACTAGAATGAATTCTTTTTCGCTTTCCGGTTTTTATATTTCACTCACCGTGGGGTTTCTGGTTTTATTTTATTTTTTCTCATTTTTCCACTTTTAATGGAGCTGGCGCTCGCGAAGCGTAGCCTGGCATTCTCGTATCTTGCGAAGGAAAAAATTGCCACGATAAGCGAATTCGCTATCGATACGACATGCTTAATCGCGTTAATCTCCTAGTGCAAATAGTACGGTATCTCTTGATTTGTTGCATAGTTAGCTCGCGTTCGAGCCTGATCTCATTAGGCCGTGAATTTCGTCGTACAAGGTTATTCACAGCGCGTTTGTGCATCAGCCTGCACCATTCGATTTCTTACATTTTCCTTTTGCTTCTTTTAGTACAAAAATCCTTGGGAAAAGTGAGAATATCCATGGAGCATTCTGATGGAAAGCCTCGCTATATCGTGGGATCACATACTAACGGAGAATATTCGATATTCTCGCGAAAAATAGTAGTTGAAAGCCAGGAACTTTTTACTGTAAATTATCGCGAAAGTTTCAAAGAACTCCCTGAGGTCTGAGAAGATACGTCACTATTGTTTGAAGACATAAGAAAATTGTTGCGACGTAGAAAAGTGCGGAACGATGTAAATAGTTACTTATCGTCAATGTGATACGATCTAACTGACGATAGTGAGTGAGCGGATTGTAATGCAAGCTGTAGAAAAATCCAGTAATTTTATATTACGTGATTGCCTCTATCTTGTAATCTGTATCTGTTATTAATGAATCTAAGGATGTATATATCTGATAGAATAGTGGTAATGAGAAGATGGCGTGAATATTTACAAGGAAAACTGAGAGTCCAGCCGTTTCACTCGTATTGAATTTGATATTTTAGAATCGACCTGAATATACTTCATACAAAACTAAAAATAGGTAGATCGCCAAATTTTGTAGCAAAGCTACGGTAATCGATACTATTTACTCATTTAGAAAGAAGGAAGAAGAGAAGAAAATTAAGGAAATGAATATTTCTCTATGGATTTCAGTGATCGAAATGACTGGGTGGAATTGTAAACGATGACAGGTACGCGGAGCAGGTCCGTGGCCGCGAAATTCTTTTTCCAGTTGGCTCGCTGGAGAAGCACCTTGAGTAATAGCGCTATAACGATCGAAATTTTTGGCAACAGTCCACGTGTACTCGGTCCGCGCCCGGGGAATTTTTCTGTCGCTTAAGGGCAACGACTCGGGAGACAAATTTTTCCACCGCATTTTACACCGGTACCCGGATGCACGTTAGAAATACCACTCGAATCCCCGGGAACCGGCTTTATTCCAGTCCCCGAGACTTTCTCCTAGATGAAATTACCTGTTTATATTCGACTGTTCCGCGCGACTTATTGGGGAGTTGTTCGAGGGGCGATGCGCGTTACGCTTTTATTACGAGCACAGAGGTCGATATCGGTGCATCGATAAAAGTAGCTGGCTTTGATCCAACTCAGTGTATACCGCGTGAATGTTTTCTTTTTCCTTTGATAAAATAGCGCAGGAACCTCGCCCTTTGAGATTCCGTCGATTCAAGATTCTTTCCTCTTTTCTTTCTCTTGCTTTTTGGTCGACTTTGTGTAAGTTAGGTGTTGGGGAAGAATTATGTGATTGAGGAAAAGTATAACTGAACCAATAAATGAACCAGCTAGCTATTAAAATTATGTTCGGTTGGTTGCATCTAGTTTAATCTTTTGGATTAATGATTATAATTACACGTTAGCACATTTCGAATAGAGGTAGTAATGGATCGAATTAGAGGTGGATTGAGATGTTTTATCGGATAACGTCGTCGGAATTTGTGGAACGAGTTATTCGTTTGTAACACCTCTAGGAGGAAAGAGAAGGAAACAAGGGAAGTTTTATGAGAGATACAGTTGGATAGATTGATGTAATGCTAGTAGACGTAGAACAGGTATTTTAGGTGGAAATTTCCAAGTGTTGAAAAGTTCTTGCACGCTTCTACGCTCGCTAAATGCCGAAAGTGGCAGACTCGACTTTTAAACCACCTGAGACCAGTTCAAAAAGTAATTCCGCTTTCGATATCTTATGCTTTCAATTTAACCGCATCCTCCTCCACAGAAATAAACGTTAGTTCATTATGTCTTATACAAACCTAAAGATCTTACTATATATTTTCTATTCTAATTCTTAATTGAATCCACTAGAACGCTTTCTACGCATCTAAATGAAAAATATTCCCAGTGAGTAATTTCACTGCATATTCCGATACGTCAACCTGCATCGAGCGAATGTATGAGTCAGCGCGGTTTGTAAGCGCCGCATGTCTAAAATCGATAAGCGCATCGCGGTCGTTAAATTTGATTAAAACTATCGTCGACGTTTATTCCTCGTCGAAACAGTGTTCGCTTGAGAAATTCGCTCGTCGAATTATCGAAGCAGCGGCACAAATTCTCGCCTGTTCCTGTCCCGGTTCTCGGTCTGCCCGCCAAACATTCGTTCCTGGTCGCGTAGATTTTTCTGTCCGGCTGTGCTTTCGGTACACGTTAGAAAAACTCGTTAACTCGAGCAGCATAGACGGAGGAGCAAGAGAGAGAGGGAGAGAGAGAGAGAGATGAAGAGAAGAGAAGGGTTCGTCGTATTAGCGAGAGCTGCAGTGGCTCGGTCAATAGGAGCCGACTCCACTTGTACTGGACTTGTGCTGATGCAGCTTCTCCCCGTCTACATTTTCGTCGCGCATCTTGCGTCGAAAATTCGCTAGCATATAACACGATTTTGTCAAATGTAGAGTCATTACGTCATCGATTATAGACATTTAAGTTTACTAATAAGACGCGAAATTCGTTTATACGAAGCTCGTTGCTAGGCAAGATTCGATGCAGACGGGGGACGCAACGTTGTTGAAATCATAGGATTTGTATCTTCGCTGTGATATCACAGCGCTTTATATCAAGCGTTTTATTTTTAGCGATATAATGCAGACGAGTTTACGGCCCCATTATAAGAAGGCCCTGTGTCGACCAAGAATGTGACGCCGCGTCGCGTCATTGCAATTTATATTTCTGAAATTTTATGACGCGGCGCACTGGAATATGGGGAGATCGTAGACTTCATATCACCGTGGTGATATCACGGCATTTGCATCAGACCTTATACTTCTATACAACGATGTAATATACATCAGCGTACGACATCATTATCCAAAATGTAAGGCCCACTGTAGAACAACGATGCGACCTCGCTGCGATTTGGCACCGGTATCCCTTTCCGAGTCGACTATTTTGTATTTCTGAAGTTTTACGATGCAGTACAGGCGAATACATTTTGATTAAATGCATCGAATTAACGATAAGATAATAATTAGAAGCAGCAGCTTTTGTCAAGTAACAAAATAGCTCTGTCAGGTTGGACAATTATTATTGCATATTGCTTTTTAAAAACCAATTTAATTGTGCTGCAATATTCTGTTGTGCGTAATTATGATGGTCGCAAGGAATAAAATTGTTGCGGTGCGATTTATCTAATGAAAATACATCGCGTAAAGAATAATGAAGTATCCGGCTACTTTCCAACGCCGATGTACGAAAGATAACAATTTACGTCGCTAATGCAAAGTCACGATGACGTCCCAACGCTATTCTGAATCAGGTTTTGTATCTCTAAAAGTGGGATCGTACACTCGTACATTGTTAGAAATATATAAACGACATTGTTCCGATTTCCCTGTGACGTTATGCAGTTCGGGAGCTTTATACTTCTAACGATGCAGTGCACACGAACGTGTGATTCTGTTATTGGAGATATAAAGCGATGGAATCGTTGCGCGATTGCGATGGCGTGAAATTACAACGACGCAACGTCGCGTAGCTTGGTTGCACCGGGTCTAATACACAGCTGAAGGGTTTCTATATATGTATGTAGATGTTGGAGGTCTCTGCGTTTTTAGCACGCGGATTTGTCTGGAACTTTTAAAACGCGGTCACACGACCGTTGAAATGATGGATGCCTCTATGGACATCGCAACGTTGTAACACGTACGAACAGCTACTGGAACGATGTTCGTCAATTTTGATGTCTGTGCAATGCGACGATGGACAACGCTACGACGTCGACCTAGCAGCATCAGAGTTTCACGTATTCATTTGGTCACATGTACGATCACTTGTGGTTCGATCTCGGTGAAATAATTTTTACACGTTCCCGTTTTGAGTTGTCGACTAATTCATCAAGCAATGACTAAGATTAATGTGACACGTAGCTCTACGCGATAAGTTATGCAATAAATCTCTATGTAGGGAAGATTATCCTGATCCCATTTATGTACTTTAGCATTTGATCTTTAGGACTAGATTTGGTCGCGAAATATATCAGAGAACTGTATTTTCTATGTTTACGTATCTTCATCGGTGGGTAATTTTTCAGGTAGCGAATGTGACAGTAATTGCTTAGAAAATACGGATTCTGATAGCACAGAGCGCTCGTATAACGATCGTACAGGTACAGGTGGGAAATCTGTTGTTAAGGGTAGTTGGAGACTGCACGTTAGGTAGGCTACAGTGAATGTAACGACTGGCGAGGCCATCGAATGCTTTTAGAGCAGACGTTTAAGGCAAGTGTAACGAGGGTGTTCTCGAAAATATTTAGGTCTAAAGAGAGCAATAATTCTATTTAATATTTTACCGTAATCGCATTGTCTGCTCATGTTTGGTACAAGTTACGTTAAAAGCAGGGAAATTTGTTACTAGTTTGATTCAAAATCGTTAGCTAATCGCGAAAGATATTAGTAGAATAATATACAAAGAGAATCTCAATATGTACTATGTTTTTTAAATTAATCTTAAGTTCTTGAATAATACCATCCGTTTTCTTATCTTCATCATCCTCATCTTTGGCTATAATATGTATAATCTGAGAATCTTCATTGTCTAAAGATAAATGCAATTTCTTATGATGCTGACCTACATTACACATACCTATGTTCAGTTGAATGAGCAAAGATTCAAGTAAAACAAGAGCTGCACATACTGACATTCTTACCTTGTTCTGCAATCTTAAATAATTTATAGAGCAAGATTACCATTTTGATAGGCAAATATTTAATCCTAAAGCACTTTAAACCGACCGTTGAGCAAATGAAGTACGATCGTTACAAATAAAAATTTCTATAAAGGGGTACACCGTCTCACAAAGGTATTTGAACACTCACCATAGGAAACTTGCCTGTACAATTTCGAGATATATCGTATATCAACGTTATTGTATTCCATTTATTTATAATATTCAATACATAATTCACAACAGTTTAAAAAAGAAAGAAAAATATATCGGCGCGTTGAACATCACAGCGCGCGAAAATAGACGACACAATTCTCTCTCGAAGCGTGCCATGAATACGACAAATAAACACGTAAAGAGTCGACGTATCACCGCGAATGATAAAGCAGCTTCAGCTGTACGCTTACCGCGGCCAGGGGTAAGTTTTGTTAACAGATAACGAGAGGCTTTCAAACGCCGCACACAGACAACAAGAGGTGTGTACACAGGTAGCGAAAGGCGTTATCTAATTTATTCCCGTCACTGCGTGTAATTTTCGGCGAAATTAAAATTCGCAACGTAGCCGTCTTTGTCGCGAAGAGTTTGCAACGCGATCGTCAAACATTTACCGCCTTTTGTCATGTGCGTGGTTGGGTAGCGACGGTATTACTAATGTAATGCTAAGTGAAAGAGGAAGACCGCGAAATTGAATTGCTGAGAATGATTGAAAAGGATTGGTTGTTTCGATTGGATGGATAAATTTTTGTTTCTCTAGCCTCTTTGTAATAATAGTTTACTAAGTAACCATATTAGACTGCGGAGTTTTATGTATGTAAATTTATATTTTTATGAGTACGTCTAAAGAAGTGAAATTTAAATAGCGATGCATCTAGGTATTTTATTTGATAAATGTTCGTGATCCAGTTATAGAAAATCGAAAAAAAATACACAGGTACTACTTTGTTACGTTAATGAGTATAGTCGTTGCAATGCGATCGTTATAATGCCTGTTACACGACGTTAAGATATAGAGATTTTTAATCGTGATCAAAAAATTGCTGGCTCGGCGAGGTAAATGGCATGTACGTTTTATCTAGTTAAGCATGCTGCTTAAACTAATTAAAGGATCGATCAACTATTTAAATAGCTTTATCGCTTGATAAGGTGCTTAAATGCTTAAAAAATTTTCGCTTATCGTATAAATTGAAAGAGATTAGTGTTATGTCATACCACACTGTGATATATACAAATGCTATAAAAATTTTCCACAAAATTTCGTTTTGTTCTTTAACGTTTCTCCGTTGAAATTTATAAATCTCTAGAAACTATATTTTTCAAATGCTTTCCAAAGTCCTCTAGGTATTAAACGATATAAAAGAAATCCAAGATTAAAGCAGATCCTTTCGTGAAAATCGCGGACGAACGATTCATCCTCTTGTATTACATCTTTCAAACTGCATCGTTTCAATCGCCATAATAAAAGCAAGCATACATTAATCGTTATTGAATTTCAAATCGTCAGTCGATACGTTCTTTGCGAGGTATAGAAAATATTTTCAATCGAAGCATTTCCACCTCTCGCGCGCGCTATTCTCTCGTAAACATTTTTTTCTTTTTTTCTTTTTTTAAATAAGCTTCGCTTCGTTTCAACGAACCCTGGTTAATTTTCCACGATATTCAGAACGAACTGTCTGTAACTCGCAGTAGCTTTTTCCATTCATCGGTAAGACAATTCAGAGTTAATTATTGATCGTAGCTGCGAGTAACGTCGGAAGCAAAAGTTGCAGAGAGCCTGTTGTAGTTCCGGCTTTGTGTACTTCGGAGAAAGATAGAGAACGAGAGAGAGAGAGAGAGAGAGAGAGAGAGAGAAACGAAAAAAAAATAAAGAAACTTCTTCGCGAGTAATTTATCGTGCGTTGATGACAAGCTGCAACTTTTCCACGCCGATCAACTAAAAATAGGATTACGGTGATTTACGGCGACTCGTAAAACCAATATTTCATACGCTTGTCCAGAACCTAACTTTGACTCGAGCCGGACCGGATATCGAGGATGATCGATTCCTGCGAATGAAAATATATTCCACGTTCTGCGTTCCGCGCGGCGCCGCACGGAACAATTTACATGCGCACAGTGATCCGATAAAAATGGATTACCTTCGCGTTTTCTGTCGCTGGAACGTTGCGAAAGGAGACAGAGAAATTAATAGAGAAGGAAAAGATTACGTCGTTTCTTTGCGTATCGAAGCGTTGATTCTTGTTTTTTAATGCTTTACCTCTCTCACTGTATTGGAAGTTTATTTCAATATTTATAATGTTTGATCCTATGTACAATTCTGTTAACATTATATTGGAGGACTGTAAGTAATTAATTCCCACAGTGTAATGTGTACAATTTAAAGGATAATCTTTCCAAAAAATTGATCAATCTCGTAAATTAAGAAGTACAGGAAAGTGACGACCGACATAATTAATTAATGGAACGTGGAGTTTATCAGTTGGACTTCCGAGAGGCTTATATGTAACGTAGTCCGTATAACTTTTGCACTTGCATGTTCAAAAAGGAAGGAAACAAAAACACTTTTAAAGTCTTCATGCATGGTTGAAAATTTAATTAACTTTCGCAATTGGTTCCGGGTTATTAAAGCGTGAATGGAGTAGTGCTATATAAAATGAGTAAAAAATTAAATTTTTCCTAGACTTTTAATTTTACTCACTTTTAGAATTATTAAGCTCGATATAAATAGGCAGTGGAATCTTTCAAATAATAGAATTTTTCAATTGAAATTGAGTAGAATTTTCGTTCTCGTAACCTTGTTTAATTGAACGTCGCGTCGTTTGAAATTTTTCACATGTTCCTGTTAATTGATTCGTTTCCCTTGAACGTCCTATCATCAATTTCCCGACAAATGTTCGGAACACGTCAGACGAAACGTGTTTTATCTATGGCATCGTTTATTAGCCATTCGTTTTCTGTTAATGACTTTTTTTATAATGCTGGTCTATCAGCGAAAGCGCTATCGGCATTGGTACATGGCCAGTCGGTGATGAATAATTCGCTATATTTTTCATACGCGTTCAAACATCAATAGCTAACTATCGGTCGTGCTATATTCACACGGTATAATTACGTACCGTTGTCATAACTTCCGAAGTAATACTTTACAAATAGCACATTATCGAATGTTCACTCCTGTGGGATGATATGTTTACTGGTAAATTAATAAATTCATGCTGTCATGTCATGCGATGAATAATGCTGAACTTTTCGAAGATAGAAAATATCGACTAACATGTTTGTAAAATGACATAAATTAGTCACGCTATAAGTATGTTTAACAACTATCCGTGTCTTTCCGTGGTAGATATTTTTCATTTATTTTATTGCGAATTCAGAAAAAGTGATTTTAATTTAAGGTATCTCAGATTGTGACATGCAATAAAATAAAAGAATTCCAAACATACATTATTGGCTAGCGCTTCGTTTTCCAGATATAACGATGTGGAGTTGTGCGCGATTGTCAAAGAGCGTTGCTCGAAAATTAAACGAATTCGGGCGGTTGTAGGTTTTTAAAGCAAGAGCGACATTTTTCTGTAACAATTATCAAATTATTACGAACGGCTGGTTCAACAAATTTCCCTTGTGAAATCCATCATATCGTATACATAACGCGCAACATGTTTTTTAATCAAAAATATATACTAGTTATGATTTTAAATCGGTAAAACGAACCTCACTAAGGACGTTCTATTTTCTTAGTTGTGTCGAAAGCAACGTCGTGCATCATCTCCTTAACGTACTCGTAAGTCGCGGGAATGGGTCGTCTGGCTTGTTGACGCGATACGTCGTGGAATGTTTCGCGAAGGAAACGATCACGGAAGCGAACAACATGCGCTTCGCCAGGACGAAACGCGGAGAGTAAGCCGAGCATAAAATTATTGACACACCTGTCGATAACATCGTGTGATAAGGGCAGACTTACCCTCTCTCTATCTATCTGTCTCGTTTCCAAGTCCCTTGGACCTCGTTTAACAACGGCGAGGAAGGGAATTTCGCTTGCGAGATCTCGCGGCTTTAAAGTTTGTCCGAGAAGCAGCCAGCTTGGGATTTAATTTGAGAGGCACGAAGAAGAAGCTGCTGGACGGAGAAGCAGATAAGCTCACCGCGAACTTGGCGCGAACACTATAACGTTTCGAGTCGTGGTCTCTTAATAAGTTCCACCGTATCTGACTAAACTCGATGTAATGTCGAGGCAGGAGCTTAACGAACGAGCACCGTTCCTGTATAATGCACTCGTTCTCTGTTCTTCGTGGTTCGGAAGGCGTTCGTAGGGAAATTGGTTGCGTTAGATTTTCAGGATTTTCGCATGTTTAACCTCTCCGACCCTATGCGCTCCTGTTGACAAGGTGAATTAGGGAACTTGGAAATTTAAAAAATTCAAAGAATGAGAAAATTCAAAGCGACGAGGCAGAAATGAAAGGAAGGAAGAAAGAAAAGGAAAGGTAGGGTTGATTCAACGATTCGATCGTTTATGACTTTATGAGTTTTATAGGGTGGATTATTTCCTGTACTTTCGGCGTGAATGAAGTTCAGATGCTTCGACTATGAATGGGAAAGTTTGAGGAAGAGCGGGAGAGATCGAATAGCTGTTCGGAATATGAAGTTCGATTTTGTGCAAGATATGCGTCTGAATAGTTTCTAGGTATGCTCATAAAGTTTCCTATGTAAGAACGCTTATATAAATGTATACAAAAAGAATTAATCTTTTAGAATAATTTTAATGATTTTCATTTAGCTAGATACTTCGATTAAACGTGCAACTTGCTTTTACCGTTCCTTTTAACGTTATCATTTTCAACGGTTTTCCGTATTACGTAGCTGGTCACGTAACAAGCAAAAACGTGTTACCAAGCAAGAATTCGAACTAGGATTCTTCCCTTGCAATTAATTTAACCAATTACGCTATCCAGCTCGTCCATGAGTTCTTCGTCCCTGAAGCTAATATCCGAAATGGCCGCCAACCACAGACCATAAAGACTGCTATCAATTAGTAGAAATCTCTAACAATACGTCCACTTTGAGCTTCTTTATATCATCCCCCGATCATCGTAGCAACTACATAAATCATTGTCCTTTTACTTCAACACAAGCGCACTGCTTTCAGATATTGCATTGGAACGTCGATTCTCAGAGACATAGACACACTCATTCGTAAAATGAAATTGTTTTTTTATCTAGAGTTAATGAAATTTTATATAAAGAAAAAAATTGAAATAGCGCTATGAGTTTTTCGTTTAAAGTTTCAATATCTTTTACTGTATAAATATGAATAGAGCGGTAGATTGCGAATAAAAAAAAAAGTCCATATTATTTCAATCAATGCAATTTGTTACCATTCACGTTTCTGAATAGCAGATACAGAGCTTGTTTGCAATTCTATCCTCTTTTAAAATCCACGGTTAAATCATTAAATCCGAACCATTCAATTGTAGTAAAATTTCCTTTGACGTGTTTCTATCTACGCAGATACGAGTTTCATAGAAATTAAACTTTCGCCAAGTCAATCTCTTCGTTGGTTTATTATTCAAGGTTTAATTTTCAATTACATTCTGTATCCAACGTAATCAGATAGAGGTCTTTTTACTTTGAATATCGTCTCAACTTGTCAAACTCCCTCGATCAATAAGGGAAATCATTCCTCGAAGCGTAATGCAAAATTGGAAACTGGTATTCATCGATGAAATATTCACCGGAAATTTAAAGTTTAAGGGTTAATATCGCATGAAACGCAAGTTCGACGAACGTCATTGTTCGAACTTGAAACTTGGTGAAAAACGAATGTTACGATCTATAGGGTAACGTAGATTATTTTCCAATGTTTCATCGATAACAAAAGAAATATTTGTATCTTAACAGAGGAAGCAATCGGCAGATTCTTCCGAATAGGCGCGTCAATTATAACAGTATCGTCAATTGGTTTCCCAGGAAAACGAACAATTTTGCTGTGTTTTTGATTGATGGACCAGAATCACGAATTAAACGTATCGTTTTTCATCCGACGGAAATGCTACGCAGACAAGAATACCTGCTGTTTTCAGCGAAGGATATTGAGTATTTAAAAACTGCCGGATAGCTCCAGAACTATTAGTTTTAGGCTGTGTGGTTGTCAGATGCCCCGACGAACGAATCCATGATTCAAATTGACGAAGATTTATTTCGATCGTAATAGTCGATTCAACTGTGGTTGCCCGACTTTTCAATGGATCGGATATTTTGAATTGGTAGGATGAACGACTACAGTGAAATCAGTGGCAGAATGTGTCCCGAGAATACTAATTGATCGCCGTATAAACATTTTGTCATATTTCTTAGAAATAAATGGAAAGTAATTGGATTTTATTTGCTTAGAGAACCAAAATGAAATATAAGATATTACATAAATTTATGTAATATCTGAATGGGTCTTAGAGGAGAGGACAAGTAATGATGTTTTGATTTAATAAATGATATTCGAAGCAACGAAATGATTACAATGCTGTTGTACGTCTTATTCTCATGGGCGGCTTTCGACTTCCCAATTCATACTCTTCGGCTTCTACACTCGCTCGCTCTCGCTTCTCAACTCACACTCTGCACACCTCTTGCATCCGTCCTCTCCGGCATCTCAACTAATTCTCCCTCTAGCGTCTCTTTGCCTTTTCCCGTACTTCGGAACAGGTGTCCCGAAACGCCCGAAAGGTCACGCAGGTCCTTTCCACGAAAATTGTCCACTTAAAAAGACCCAACGGTACATTGATGATACCTGACGATGCCCCGGCTCTTGCAACTTTGTTTACGGTTCGGCCGATAACCCCGCCTTTTGACCCCGTTACTACAATTATGTGAAATACAAGAATCTTGCACGTATAGAATATATATATACTTAATATTAATACTTTATTAAAAATTCCTCGATGAACAAAATTACGTCGCAAGAAATTTATAAACGAGCGCTCGTTTCGAACGTTTGCGACGAAACCTTACATCTATTTGAATAATAAAAATACCTGCAATTTTACACACGTTGTAACATAACAGAAATGTATTACGCTACACAAGAAATATCGCGAGGTAACACGAAACATAACGGATAGCTAACAAATTTGAAATGTCTATATGTCAAATCATTCAGAAAAAAAGATCAGGTGCAACAATTTACACAAGTGCAAACGCCCATGTTTATTCGGTATCCAGACTCTTTTTTTATCGTCAGGCCACGAGACTCCCACCCGCAATTTGCAACGAGCGCTTACTCACGTGTCGTACACACCCAGTGCGCTCGAAAATAAAATTACCACCGCATGAGTCAGAGGAGGGTAAATACGGCGTAACGCGCGCCCTTTCGCTCGCGGAACGTTCGATCGATCGGCGTACTTATACGCGAGCACGTAGCTGCACACGTTCGACACTGGGTTAATGACTCGAATGGTGAATGACAAGACGCGCGCTCCGATCGAGTCATTGTCATGCGGCCGGCCGGGGACACGCCGCTCGAGTCTTTTCACAAGCGGAAACTTCAATTTCACGCCGAGAGAGCACGAATCGCGCGCTATCGTTCTGGAGATCGGCGCCGACCCCGTGTCGTCCCATTTGCGATTTTAAACGACGCCCGATAAAAAGATGTCACTTCGTCGAGACGATTCCGAAAGTTGAACGAGGTTCTCGCTGGCTGTCGAAGGGTCGCTCGATCGTCGTAATAGCGATTGCAGGACAGATTTTAGAAGAAATGGACATTCGTAAGATGGCATTGGACGATCGTGTTAGTGGTCGTTGAATAAATTTTATGGAGAAACGAAGATCTTTTACGATCTTGTTGAATTCTTATGACAGTAATTGTTATATAGGTTTTGAGAAAAAATGAATATTTATACGATGGTGTTGAAAAATCGTAGCAACGATTGTTGAACAGGTACTAATGGGAAATATATATAGAAGGGAAAGCAGCATTGTATTAGACTAGAAACACGAATTGTTTGATAAAAAGACAGATATTTTTACGATGATAAGGTAAATAAATGAACACGTTTTGCAGAAGATGATCAGGACGATACCAAGAAATTTTAAAGCATCGAAAGATTAAAATCTTTTAGAATCTTTACAGTATACGTACTGACACTTGCCACTATGCTAACGAAGAAAAAAAATTGGATCACAGTCGCTTAGAAAATCTCGCGTAATTTCTTTCAATAATGTTAGCCGGATTCATCGGAAAAAGGAAAACGCGGAAAAACCATCCGTCATGGAGAATCGAAAAAATTCCGTGCACGTCCGTGTGGAGCACCTTGCCACGGTAGTTCGGTGAAAATAAAGGGACATCACAGCAGCCCGATATGCATATCGAAGAGGCGGCTCGTACGAACGTAATTGTGGCCCGGCTATCGGAAAACGAACTGGTTCGCTTTTTAACAGGGTCCGGTAGTCGTGGCGGAGAGTAGACATTCCAACTGTGCACCAGATGCGCCTTCTGGCAAAAAGCGACCCGCATAATGCGAGGGAACTCGAGGATTTCATTCGAATGAGAAACGCGTGCGTTCTCGCTTCTCGCATTGCGCCCACGATCGCGAAAATATTTTTCCCGCCATCCAACGCTATTCAGATTCTAGACGAACGGTGAATCTTTTTTCATTGCCGTGATCCTTTCCTCTTAGCAGGGTGAATTAGGATCGCTACGATTTTTCCAGGAAATCCGACTTAACCCATCTAGAGCTTAACATTTTAAGGGATAAGTCTATCGAATGGTGATTTTATTATAATGTTTAGAATTTTTTTTAGCCGATTCTTTGCAATCGAATCGATTATTAGGTGTAGACATTACATTACATTAACAATTGGCGAGTTAGGATCGTAAATCGAGATTTATAATTTTCGGAAAAGGTTTAAAAATTTTCGCGTTTCTAATTAAAACGTGTACAGCGCGGTAGAACTCTTTTTCAAAGAGAATTGCGTTTTGTTAGTGACGTAGCATATTTGATGCAAAATTTTAACGAATGTAAAGAATTCATTCGATGTATCGTTCTTTGTACCATTTTAAAAATAATTTTTGTCTTCGCTCTCCTTTTGATTCTGTATTTTTATCGATATGGCTGCCGGTTTAATTATTTCGTGATAGAATTTCGGTACGCGCGTGATGAAACGCCTCTCCACGGTGGTACATTCCAATTTTGGTTTTGAGGGGAGCAGGGGAATTGGATGCTTTCTATGATTGATGAAGAATAGGAAAATGAAAAAAATTATTGCGTATAGACAATGAATAAAAAATATTTTGCAAATTAATATCGAATATTTTCTATTTTAATATTTTTCATTGGCATTGATGTTAAATGTTGAATACTTTTAATGGTAACAAAAGAGAATGTCAATGAGAAATTTTCTTTATCCCTTCTGTGAAATCCTGCATACCCGGCAGGTATATAAGTTTGCTGCATAGGATATGCAGGTGTGCAATGCGGAAACGGTGCACACGTCCCTAAGCTATACAGGAAACCTTTGCAAAGAACTCAGTCACGTGCTTTGGAAATCTGGCGTCCTCGTGGATTGGCGATACGTCAGTCGCTATTGAGAGCCGGATAGAACCACCAAATTTTCCGCATCTGAGTCAGGGTTTTCAAATTTCTGCAACTAACGCAAACATACAAAGTAAGCTAAAATAGAAGAAGAATTTATAATTTTGTAGCATATTTCCATAGTATGTATATTATACGCAATTCTCCATACGTGTGTCCGTTTCCTTTTTAAGCAATTACAGAATAGAATCTTGTTTATCCGCATTTCGTTTCTATGAACAAGTCCTGGCAATCATTTTCTATCGTAGTTGTTAGAAATGCACAATTAGAAGACAATAAATTAGAATAAAAGATTGATCGACAATTTGATTCCATTTGATACACGTATTCATTGGCTTTATAAATATATATGAATGTTGTAATCGAATGGCCGGATGGACGAGCTTATTATTTATATTGTGGGTAGATTTCGACGTGTTCTGCGTATTAAACGACGTAATATAGGCGGCTGGGTGGCAGGGAGCGCCGCAAGCCTCTATTGATTTTGTCCGAAACTGGTCAATCAGCGGCGATATATTTCTTCTCAGCCGCGAAATGAACCTTTTTGCTCCTAGCGAGCAGCCCCGTCTGGAGCTGTGATTTCGCTCGAAATTGAAACGAGGCTGCGTATCACGCAAAAATATGGCTACATTTAGGAAGAACACGTATGTGTGCTCGTCGCAATGTGTCGTGCAAATAAAATATGCGATTGATGCATAGAAATGATTGCTTTTCGGACACATTTCATAGATAGATAAATTTCATGCTATAAATTTCGGTTGCAGAATTTTGCTTGAAATTTTGATCTTGGAGCGAGTTGTTGGCAGAATAGAAAGAATGGATAATAAGAACGGATATCTCTTAAAGTCTTTCACGATCGTTATAGCAGATGCACTTTAAAACTCTTATCTATATCCAATCTTGTTTGACGTTTCACATATCATACAGCAAGTAGAAATTCTCATTAATTTTAATTACGTCTGTAACAACGATCTTTCTATTATCGAATAACCTTCAGTTTCATAAAATTCGAATAATTCCGCCTGTATATCGTAAATTGTAAGATACTGACGATAGCATAGATGTACGCGGAGATTGGTCGCGTCAAGTGGATACTTACGCAAAATCGTATCCTGTGGCACAGCGTCATAAATTTAAACGTGACATTCTGAAGAAATCGATCCCCAGTACAACCAAGGTGAAGCATAAGAGGTTACTTCGCCTCTTTATTAGCTGACATTTTATACTTTTATTCGTCGCTATTTTTACGGATCACGCGGGTCAGCGAATTAAACGGACATGTTTCACTGATTTCTCAAGGAACGTGATTGCAGAATTTACTTTTCGTTCATTCCAGTAAATGTTTGATTCAGGTCAAGCTTATGCTGATTCGGATAAATCGAAAAAATCTCACGGGCCATACATATTGAATGAACAAAACAGGCAAAAGATGGAACATAAATCAACTTTATTCAGAAGAATGTATAATTAGTTGAACAGTAGTCGTAGAGATCCTTTATGAATAGGTATATTACGTATACTATATTTCGAAATTTCATTAGCGCAGTAACAAGATTCGCCTATCATGATTTGTATTGCTGTTATCTTTTAACAAATCTGAAAATGTTTGTAAAAACTACAAGATATTTAATGTAAGTATATATTTCGTAAAGATCACAAAACTTATAGCACGATACACCTATAAAAGATTCCTATGGCTAGTGTCCAAATATTTTCTCGAGCCACCGTATATCATCCATAAAGTTCCAGTTTTTTAGATTCTTCCTAGATTTTAGATTTCTTCGCGAAAATTCTTACTGTACTTTTCTTTGAAATTCTCGATTGCCTCCAGGGAATTCTTATCTCCACATAGAAACACACGCTCGTGACTATATTGCTTGGTTAGACTTGTGAGACGTGTTCTTAAGACATTTATTTCTTAACACCACAGTCACATTTTACCTTTACATGGAAACTCTAACGTGATTGACTATCTTCGTACGAACTTAGGAAAACTTCTTAACTTTACAGTTTCCGATAAGAAGTTCGAATTCTGGAACCTCTTACTCTTTTAACACATTAGTAACAATATTTCTTCGCTTCGAAAAGTGGCGGGAATAACATTGGTCAAATTGATGTAACCGTTTAGCATGTAATTAACGAGATATGTATTGTGTTCTCTCCTATTATCTATTTACGCTTGATTCGAAATGTAAGTTGCCTGTAATTTGTTCTCGTTTAATAAATTACGTTCTCTGAATTTGTCATAATTTTCTGCTTATTTAACATAGTGTTTCAACAAGGAGAAGGATAATTTGAAAAGGGTAAAATGATTCCATGAAGCAGTAAATAGGGAATTATGCAAATTTCTTGCCTACATATTTCTGCAACAAATTATTTCCTAAATTTATGATAAACTTGGTTTAACTCCTTAATTCGAGAATTCTTGCAACTTCGAAGAATTATCTTCCTTTCTAATTTTCCTATCTTTCAAAAATTCTACCAAATCGAGTTTTCCACGGATTTCCAATACTAAGCTCGCGAAGAAAAATATCCAGGAAATATCGCGCGAACTCGAGAAAATGAAGGTGCGTCGAGAAACTCGGCAGAGTCGCTTTTCTTTTATGTTCTCGTTGCAGCGTTCAACGAAAAAATAAAAAAAATTGTTTGTCGCTACTATTCTCAACGAGATTAAGGGAAATCTAGAGACTTGGCGCGACACGGTTGGTCCGCGTTTCACGCGAGCCGAAAGATCCGCGGAGCAATGAATGGCTGAATGAATGTGGGTCAGGTCAGGAAATGGTGAATACTAACTCGACCGCATCATCCAAGGTACCGGGAGGAAAAGGGAATCCAACGAGAAGAATCTGGAGAACAACATCCACGTTTCTCATTTGTTCTCTCTGGTCGTATTACGAATGCACCGTCGATAAAATCTCGATCTCCGTGAAAAGAACAGTTTTTGAACGTTCAAAAGAGCTTCGTCCGGCTCGATCGATTTTTTAACACATCGCAGTTCTAGCAGAACTATCTCGTGTTTTATTCCTCCAAAAAAGTAACAATGGCGAGTAATCGTGGATTTTTTTAAAAAATCATCCTCGTGGAGATGAAAAGAAGTCGAGTAAATTATTGCGAACATGTAAATTCATCGTATAACAAATATTGGCACATCGCATTATAGTATTTACAAACTAATTAATTAGGTTTTAGTACATTAGATTTCAGTATATATATAGTAAGTATATCGTTCAGTAGTAACAGCAGATCTACGACAATTTACTATTATGCAAATAAAATGAACCTGATTAAAAGATGCTGGAGGTAAAGGTACCTGCAAATATTCTTTCTAACCTCTATAGATCTGTAAAAGTCCGCATAATTTTGCGTGGAAACATTTTTTATTTGCATGGGAATTTCGCATGAGTTGCTACACTGGTCAAATGTTTAAATAGAGACTGATTTACTGCGACATGAGTTAGCTTCAATGTCAGAACGATTTGCTTGGCCATAAGCAGTATAATTGTTTGTAGAGAAAATAGAGACTGATAACTATCACTGTAATTTTAAGTACGATTGCGTTTCTGCGAAATTTCAATGCAGGTAAGAACTATTTTAATTTTAAAAAGAAAAATTTTCTGCAGTTAAAGGATTTACAACTAATACAGGCATTTAAAGCGAATATATTATATATTGAACCGAATCGGAAAAATACGTAGTAAATATTGCATCGTCGATTGCGTATATGTTAATGATGTTTATTCAGTTAATAACTTTGAATTTCATTATACGTGACAATCTTAAAAATTGTGTACACTTAATTACACGCAGAAATTGTTGAATTAATGGGAAGTTGATTGGTAAGTTTTTCAAGTGGTATCATAAAGTGAATTATAATTTTGCGATTAAAATGGCAATAATATCTCTGCAACTTTTCTTGGGACAATTTCATGACGTGCTAGAGAAATTCTCGTTAAATTTGCAAAACCGTCCGGTGCGCAATTAACATGAGTCTGCCGCATTATGCTAATACTACATCGTGCATATTGTATTGTGTATTATATCGTAGCATACTGCTATTCAATCGATCATACAGCAAACTTGATTTCTTGTACTGTAATATTGAGTTACATTTGTGACACAGATTAGAGAGCCAATGAAACAAACGCAGGGATTATATTCCCCCTGAAGCTTAATTTCAATTCTAACAAATATGAACAATATTCCTGGCGGAGCTTGACTTTAATCCCAAATTAAATTGTAATTAAATCAAATACAGGATTACCTAGCGCGAGATGCAATATTTCGACGCTTTTCATCTGTCATAATGTTTGAACAGAAAATAGTAGAATCCACGTAGAAACACCTCTATGTAAAGTTATTAAAAAAGTTTTGTATTACATGACGAATGAAAATTTAAATAATTTAATTTCAAAGCATTCCCAACAAGCAAATCAGGCAATTCAACGACAGCTTTGCAATAAATTATATTTAATGTGTGTTTTATGTTTAATAATTTATTCGAATATTCCTTCTTCCTAACAAAGAGTCAAGAAATTTGATTCACCGATTTAATTAATGTTTTGAACGCTGATGGATTTTATCATTTTTATCAATCTTTTTATAAAAGTGCTCCACTACAGATCGGTTGGCTGTGGATGTTTTATAATGTAAATTTGTACACATTCATAAAAATATAAAATTGCACAAATATCCATAGTTTGTAAATATAGGTCAGTTACTCACTCGAGTATAAAAATATTTTGCTAGATATTTGTTCATTCTACAAACATCAATGTATGTTCATGCAGCAATGAAACTTTCATCACGGATATCGATAAAAATATTGCCTATCTGATCCCACAAAGAGTAAACAAAAAGATTTTAGTAAACAAAATAGCAAAATGTAGTAGCGTTTGAATTTCAACCAAGTTGATTATCCAAATCTCTCGTATCGTCTCGTATTGTTTTGCAATTGCGCAGTAGGTATCGAATGGCTATCTAGGATGTGAGGTTGGACCTATTTTAGAGGGAACGCGTGTTTGAATAGTTGCTAGGAATGTAAATGGAATTTCGGGCGTAAGGAGGTGCGTGTGGTATGACCTGCGAATATACATACATATATAGTGGCTGCGTAACGAGGTTCTCAGGGGGGCGGGGGAAGCAAGTTTAGTTGAATTTAGTTCAAGCTAGAATAGAGATGGAATTCAAATACGTACAATGAAAAGAATTAGAGGGAAAAATTAAGAGTTGAAGAGATAGTACACAATATGCGAAACGCAATGAAAAAAAAAAGAACGTTAATACACGGTAATCTCTAGTGTTCCTAACTCTCGTTCGTTCGTTTGAAGTAGCTCTACCTTCTACGGCTATCCGTTTTTGTAATGCTGCTGCAATAAGGGTACTTACGTCCGTTGTAATATATTTTTGAGGAAAGTTGAGCACTGAAACGAATATTTTAATGCAACGTACGTAACCTTAATGAAGGAGAGAGAGTATTCTAATATAATTTTCAAAGGTCTGCGTAATATATAAAAGTCTGTATAATTATTAGAGTTGTATGTATTATAGAATTTTTAATGCATAGTTGTATATTTTTTGTACATTATACGTAGCGAAAAATATTGATTATGTTTGATTATTTGCACTTTAATTTGCCTTTGCGTCTGCCTTGCTTAAGCAATGAATTAGAAGGTGTGTTCTCAATTAACGCGAAGCACGGGAGTTACACGCTGCACGAAACGTGTCAACCCAATCTGTCGTGAGGATGCACACTAATTCGAAAATTAGAGCGTCTCTGTACTTTATCAGTATGCGTAGATGCACTTAAGCACATCACTCGAAGGTTGATGAGCCTGCTGGATTGACTCGTAGATCAGTGTTCGCGCGACAGAAATAATGGACGAAGCCTGTCGTTCAACGTGTCAGTTTTAGTAACTTGATTGCATGATCGCGTATCGAAGTTTCCGAGAACGAGTTCACGAGTTTTAGCTCAGCCCGCGGCTTGACTTGGCACTGGTTACGACTCCGATGAAAGGAAGTAAATGGGAAGGCCGCTATCATTGTTTAATTCACTTACCTTATCGCTTCATTAATTCTGCGGACACGCCCCTGCGATAGCAACTGTGAAATTTATTGTTGGCGTAACTAGATGAGCAAATTTTAAGATACACCAGGAAATTTTCAAATTCGGATCAAAGCTTTGATTTTGTGGCTCACGAAGGTATTTGAGTCATTGTATTAAAGCTGCTGTTCTTATTGTTTATTATTTCTATTATATATATGCGTGTGTGTGTGTGTGTGTGTGTGTGTGTGTGTGTGTGTGTGTGTGTGTGTGTGAACAAATGGTTTCAAATTTTATCAATAAAATGATAACAGTCGTGTCTCATTACAGTATTAATGAGATTTCAAAAAGTTTCGTATAACGCACACGATATATTCAGAGAACTTTTCCATGATGAGCGATTGTGTCCTGTTCGAAAATACAGATTTTAAAGCTCCGTGATCATCTGCTTCAACATTCGCAAAATCCTTCGCTTCCTCTAAAAGATATTTCGCCATGAGACGATGTCGCCATGAGTCGTATATGTACATCGTTTTCTGGAAAACTTCGCTGAAGTTTTACCCGGCACGAACGATCTTCTATCGAAAAATTTCAATGTATCCAACTGACTAAATCTCTTACACCGAAGATATGTTATTCATCCACGTGGGACGTTGTTGCACGCTAAGATATTTAGTTGACGGGCACCGCGTCCTTGCAACGACGCTATAAATTTCATGAAGCCGACCCGGGGCTCGTAAAGTGGGCTTCTGGGTGACGGTTTCGTTGGTAAATCGAAGAAAACGCAGCACGGCAATCTGCTCGTCGATATTCGCGCCGCTCTCGCCTCCTTCGCTTCCGATACGATCCTACTACCGGCGGCAACCGAGATTTAAATGGCGACTGGTAATTGCGTTCGGGAACGAGATAGCGCTCGAGCTTTATCGATGAACTTCTCTATGGTTTTAATAACGATCCGAGTGCATCCCTGTGGTTTCCTTCTACGAGTCGGCTCGAGTGTCGTCTTTGCATGTTAACGCGTTCACAGGTAAATGAATTTACGAAGGGACTACTCTGTACGTGATTTGTTCGCTGTGAAAAGATCTCGTGATTTTGAGAGAGAATTTAGAATTTGCTGGATATACTGTAGATACTCTTTTGAATGAAAATACCGCGAAACATTGAGTTAAAAGACGTTAGAATATTAGATAGAATAAAATATAGCTATTCGAGTATCATGAATTATTATAACTTGTTGATTAATTACTATCATTTATATAATATATGCGTAATATAATTATATAATATATAAAGAATATTTTTCTTGGTTTAATGCTGATGTTTGTCGTATTAAGAGGGCATTTTCCTGTGAACGTTGGAAAATTTAACAATTCTCATGAATTTGTTTTAAAGTGGTGGTACGTCTAACGTTGTAATTTTTTTTGCAGTTCATTTAGTTACTTTTTATACATAATAATTTTGTATACGGTCTTGATTGTTTTTTGGTTTTGTTTTGTCTACAATGAACGTGTGTTTGAAAATCTTATCTCGCTGACGTAGGTAACTGGAGTTCTCAGGCTGAATCAAGATAATAAAATCAAGAAGATTCCTAATCAGTATATCTATCGTTCTTTTTTTTTTTTGTTTATTTAACAATTACTGAGAAAGAATGAAATTTCGGAATTTGTAATTTAAGCATTCGCTATTTTGTCATTTTTCAACATAAGCTGTTTAGTTTGGTACGGACGATAACGATAAACATACTGATTAAGTATCTTCTTGATTTTCTTTTGATTTTAGTCTACCCTGAGAGTTTCAGTTGCCTGGCCAGAGGGATACCATTTCTAAACACGCGTTTATCGCGGACGAGATAAAATCCAGAAACAATTAAAGTCCTATAAAAAATTGTTATGCGTGACGAAAAGATAATTAAACGAACTACAGAAGAGATTATTACGTTAGACGTATCATCGCTTGAAACGAAATATCTTACAAAATTTCCACTGTATTACTTTTACTTTGGAATAAATATATTTTGTTTCATATTATTCGAAAAATACAATTTGTGCTTGTTAATTGTATAGTTTTTGCGATTATAGACGTGGAAACGACAACGTGGTAGCGGATGCTTCCACGTTTGAACGCGAAAAATATATATCTATAGAATTGGCAGTTTAACGATATTTCAAAGGCTTAATTTGTGTATGAATTTTCGCAATTTTCAGAGTACCGAAGCACTCAGTGCGTTAATTTACGGTGTGTTGGAATTCGAATTTACAAATTTTTTATTCGTCGAATAGCTACTGTGCAGGACAAAATGGAATTCGCAAAATTTGTATATTTTCGAGAATTAACATTTAAAAATAATTTCCAGAAAATACTGTCTAAAAATAACGGCCGAGGAAAAATGTATTTTTAAATTTCTAAATGGAGTACTGTCATATTTTTACATCGTACGTAATCAACGTTGGATAAAAGCTATTTGACAACAGTCGTTTGACGCAAGAGTGGTTATCATAAAGCATAAAAAAGGAAAGCGATAAAGAGAAGATTCGCGAATATTACTGTACATTATTCAAAGAAATAAAACAATATTAACGACCTTTCGAAACAGGTATTTTGGAACTTATTTTTTACAAATTCTTGGACCATTATCAGCAACGTATGCTTCTCTTATCTTCGTGCAATAGAAGAAACAGACAGTCTGTCATTCAAACAGATATAAAATCATATCTTTTTCTCCAAACGCTTTATATTTATACATATATTTTTATAACAGGAATTTATGAAGCATTTATTTACCACGTCGTTTCGATACGTGCTCATTGTTCACGCGGAGACTTGTGAAACACAAGCAGTGTAAAGCTAGGCGTTTGCGTGAACATTGTGGTGAACGCTACTCGGTTATTAAGCAGGAAGGAACACCTGTAGTAACAACGAAGCCGTCTCAACGCCGCTGGATTTATTACGTTTGTTCATTAGGGATTTCGATGAATTTCGAGTAAATAATTAGAGACGAAGTCGTTGTAAAACTCATGGTGCACGCGTGCGTCCCGCATTGTAACGTAATTATCGCGAATGTTGTTCGTTTGCATCGAAATATTCACGACAGGCACGGAATTGTTCCGCCTCCGAAAATAAACGCGCGCCAACATCTGCGTCCTGCCGTCAATGTTGCTGTGAGTAACGAGATTTTTTCATTTCGTTGCTGAGAGGCTAACGTCACAGTGGTTTACGAATGCATGAATCATGAATAAAGGGTGAAGCATTACCTTACGCGCCAAACAACACGTTAATTCGAGGAATATTTCACTTTCCTTAAAGCTTTGTTAATACAGCATTATAATATAATATATAGCAATATACGTTACTTGAGTTTCGTTACTTTCGGTCGTGATGGCGACTTGAAACGTGTTTCACGATATTCTAGTTTTTACATAGTTATAATCGTAAAATTTGAGTTGAAAATAGGAGCGGAGGAATAACTAATTTTAAACCTATTGTAACGGATAATGTGTGAGGTATCCTGCAAAAGTATGAAATTGGTTCTAATCTAAAACAATTTTTAAGACTGGAAGGTTAGGACGGCTGAGAAGAAATCAATTCGTAAGGAATGCTAACTTGTTGAGTTCAGACGAGTAGCACGGGTTCTAGAATTAGAATCGAATCGATTCGAAGAAAGAGTAAACAGTTTAAAGATACTACACGAGAGATCGTTAAGAGGAAAAGAAGTAGGTTGAAGAAGAAATTAGTATGAAATCGTAAAAGCAGATAGAAGCATATCTGCAATTTGCTGACCAGTAATATTATTCGAAAAATTTAATTAAGCAACCGAGGCCGGGCATAATATTGCAAACCTCGACTCTTCCATCAAATATATCGAATATAATTTCACAAATTCAGAGAGATCGTGAAAATGTTCGTCCTAAATTCTTCTTCGGAACCGCTCGAAACTCGGTGACATAATCAAGCCGACACGACGATAATTTCGAACGAAATAAACTCCCTGGAGATCGAACGAACTCACGAGTGGATTCGTACACTGTTCGATTCGCTTTGGTTATTGCCAGCCTAACGCACCGTCGATCAAACAATACGTCGCACGCAGAAATGACAGAGTCGGGCAACTAGACCGAACGAAAACGTGATAAGCGGCCATGGTGTCCATCTGTTCTTTGCTACACTTAATCGTCGGCATGTAATCGAGCGTGTACGACCATCGGTGACTGGATTACCGCGCTTAGCGCAAAAGATAGAGCGAAGGACAGTGACAAAGGGGTGAAAAGGAAACGCGGACCGGGGCTGGTTCACTGTGGTTATTTTGTTCGGAGGAGTAGCTTCTCTCCGTCCCTTACACGACATTTCCATTTTCGTTAATGCTAACGGACTACGTAATTCCGCGGTTCATCTCGGTGGCTGATGCGCGTCTGCTTTTTTCCTATTTTTCGGCGAATCGCAACACGACTTCGTTTTGTTCCCAGAAATTAATTCAACCGGATTCACCTGCGGCGCTTAACCACCGACGATTTACGATTCGGTGCGGCAGCTATCCGTGAATATTTCCCTCGTGCATACAGCCCACGCACGTCATATTTTTGCTCGTTCTACTAGAATGCCAGTCACCTTTTGCCGAGTATGGTAAACGATGTAAGAAAAGTCGAGCGTCTAACGAGGGACACAGGGGTGATTGTCATTCGTGCTGTGAAATTCAGGCACCGATTTTGTTTTAATGATATCGTCTGTTGTATTTGCACGGTGGTTTATGGAAATCTCATGGGGGCGGGGGAGGGGGGGGGAGATACGTAGCGCTAGAGAACGCTTCGAGTTGGAAATTTGTGGTGTAATGCGTGCTTTCTTCGTTAGTGTAGTGGACTTAATCTATTAAGAATCAGACAGTGAAATATTACGCGATAGTTACGTGAACGCGACGTTATTACAGAAACGCGAATCAAGTAAGTTGGTTCGTTAGAAAGTTTTGTTGAATTTAGAATTTGGAAAAATTGGTATCGTGATAAATATCGAGTGATTCGGTAATGAAATTTATTCGACAGTAGTGAAGATTCAAAGACAGAAACATTCGACAAATTCGTGTGCCGGTGTCTGCAGGCTATAATAGCCAGCGATTGGTGCGGCTCCATGATAGCCGTACTGGTATTCGTTTCAACAATGTTCGCTCGTAAAATCCTGGAGATAACACTTCCCGACTATTGGTCACTTTTATAACTCTGACAAATGTTATCGTCCAATTTTTCCCAGACAAAGTGGATTTTTTCCAAGTTGCAGCGAATGCGGAAAATCTCCACGTTACGTGATCGTCGATTTTACAACACTATTTTTGGCTGCATTTTTTTATAGTCAGAACGTAAAATCTATACTACAACTTGTAAGCCGTTGTAAGCTCTATAAGAGAACGTGTTTCAAAAAGTTTGCCAAGTCAAAAGTCACGTATTATTCATTGAGAATTTAACCATTCTTTTTACTTTCTTTGGTAGATCACGTAGTTTAGAGTTTCGAGACCTGGCCCTTAAACCCACAAACTTGGATTTGAAGTTTAGGTTACGAAACTTTGGATGCTGAGCTTGAGTGGATTTGTTCTGTATTTGTAGGGTTAAGGTCTGGATTCGTGTTTCGAGTTTTGTGATCTAAACTGTGAGATTTATAGCTTACGCTTGACGTCTAAAGTCTGCGAGCTTGTGATCCCATAGTTACTGATTGAAGTAGTCCTGGATGGATACAGCCTATAGCTCACTTTGGTACATTTTTGATATTCCATATCAAAATCATGGTATTTAATATCTCACCTCTTAGGATAATCTTAGTCTGAGATGCTAATTCTCAATATTCCGCAATTCATTGCTGTAAGTAAGCGCTAAGAATTCTCATTGAACTTCGCTTTCACTCTCAACTTTTCGAAACTTGTATGCTACGAATTCTTCCAGCTACTATAATTTTACTTTAGATGATGTACTACAACTTTACTTTAATTGCCAAGTACTTTTAATTATCCACTTTCTATCGCGATCCCGTCATTCCATTACAATCCAGGAAATTTTTACAAACTCGTTACGTTTCGAAATATCATTGTGATCTCAGCTCTCAGCCACGCTAACTCGGTATCATTGTCCACGCGTTTTGTAATCAGACTGCGCAACGTGACTGGTTTTCCAGCGGTTACTGCCTCAGCGAGGTTACCGCTGCATTGTTTCAACTTATTTTTCTCGCTGGCTCCTTTTGTGTCTTCATCGGCCAGCAAGCGGGATATGACACTTAATTTCGTCCGCGTTCGTTCTTTATCCTTATGGGTCGTTGAAACACACGAGAAGGAACAGCAAGGAAGAGTAAATTCACGCGACTTGACTCGACAAGTTTTTAATAAAAGTCCGACGTGCGAAATACGTTCGCAGCTGTGTCGCAAACTGTGTTTGTCTATCGTAGATACTACTTCGATCCTTGCACTCTGAATCCTCCCCGTGCAAAATTGTTTTTCAATCTACGCTTTTTCCTATTTCGTTACATCGTCCTGTTTATTTTCGATACTGGCTATGTTCGCGCCGAGCTATTCGGAGAATTGAATAAATGAAAAGTGATGTGTCTCCACGTACTATACAGCATTGGAGTATTTGAAATATTTTAGGACGCGCGGGCGATTCGAGATTCGTGGGTTTCAACCGCGATTCCACATTTGTTTCTACGAAAATACGAGAAAGAAGCGAAAGATTCGTTTACTGTAGCAAATGGATCGAAAGATCTTTGTTGCTTCCGGAGATGTGGACAAATTTTTGGAAGAGAAATTTGTTGGAGTAGCAAAGCGTTGGTAAGGATATTGAGAAAATCTTATACACGTGTGATTTTTTAATGCAAAAATTGAAATAGTTCTTTCTGAGTACTAGCGTAATAAAACGGAACCTCGTTTCTTGTCACTTACTAGTCTGAGGTTTGTTAATTGCATTTATGTAAATGAAATCACCGAATAAGTTCTCTTCCGGACACTTAATTGCACCATGAGTGGTAATAAAAGTCTCTTGTGTCGCAACGTTAAGTGCTTACTCAGTGAGATGATTATATAATACGTAGCATTAAACGATATATGCACATACTGATTAAGCTAATATTCATCCTTGCACTTTAGTTATACGTTACGTGTGAACTGCTATCAGTGATCTGCAATGTTTCATGCTGCGGTTCATCTTTTAGATACAACTTAGTGCTATTATTCCATGCCTCATTATTTTACAACGATTTTTCGACTCATTCTCAAAATTATATTGAAAATTCAAATTATTCCACGCTACAATCACTAAGTACGTACTTAGATGAAAAAGATATCTATTTATAGCTTTGTTAATGTATAGATATTAAAACTGTCTTACAATCTTATCTTTCTCTATCAACGTTATATTTGATGTACTATCGGCTCATGAGCAGTCAGATACTTTCAGAGACTATTACATGCTATTGACATAGTAACAGTGTATGAACCTACAAATGAATAAACCAATATTCTATAAACATAAATTACTTATGATATGATATTCTACTACGTACAACTATACTGAAGAGAGATTGTAAACATCTCAAACCTATCCACTCGTTATTCTGGAATTAAATTATATAGTCTGCATGATCAATGATATTGATATTCTGTAAATGTTTAAAAGACTGAGAAAGGCACATTTAGTTCCAAAATCACATGCAAAATCGAATTATTTAAAAACGTATTGAACTTTAACAGCTGCTCTCCTAAAAAAAAAAAAAAAAAAAAAAGAAAAAGACGAAAAAAGGTGAAGTGCGATTTATTATGTAATCTTCATATAGAATCACTTAGTTTTTTCGCAGAGTTTTATCCCAGGATAACTTTTTTTACGCTTAAACAGCCTCTTAAATCTTCTTCTTCTTTCTTACATTGAAGCAGCGCCTAAAAGACGCAAGAACGCAGCGGATAAAAATGTATCGTGTCGGTCACTCGAACGATGGTTCCAGCAGGTTCTCGAGCTGCCTCTTTTCTGGAATGAGTAGCACAGGCAGAAGCAAAAACAATATCCGTGAAGCGGCCAGTACGCCGGTAAATGGCGAACGGTCTCGAGTTCCCCGGATATCGAGGATAATATAAGATCCCGAAACGTCTCTTGACTGTACGCTCGGTTTGCTCGTCTTGTCTGTTCGTGATTAATAGTTTTGCGTCAGACGATTCCTTGTATCCTGGATTTCCGAGTCGCTTCACAATCTCGATTCGTGCCGTCATGATACAATTAATTCGAACGCCAGGACCTTGCTATGATTGTTTCCATCGATGAAACATAGTTTGCCATAGAAATCAAGGGTTCGTGATTTTCTTTTCAATGGTAAATGATGCGAGTACCTTTTCGTTTTGTTTGCCTTCATTTTGTTATATATTTAAATAAATCATTGTTTCATTTGGGTGATTCTTTAATGACAGATTTTAAACTATAATTGATGAAAATCGCCGTGAGTTATATTAGAAATGCCAAGTTGAAATTATTTTTCTACGCGAAGTATTTGTGGTTTGTTTCACAGAGGTGCATAAAGAGATTTGGTTTTTTATTTAGAGACATTGAAAAACTTTGCGCAATGAAACATATTGCTTCTCTTTTTGAGAAGTGAAAGACACAGGGACATAGCACGGTTCTGTTCTTGTTTAAAAGTCTTTTAAATGCGCAGCCAAATATAAATTGCATCTGGTTTGATAATTTTCCATTTATTTTAATTTTCCGATTCTTTTTCTCGCAAAATTTCTCTTTTGTTCGTAATGTATACCGCTGCGCTTTCGCTACCAGTAATCTCTTTGCTCAATGGCAGAGAATCGCTAGTAGATATTGTCGTTTTATTTTCTCGCCATCCGTTTGCTAACGAAGTGTATATGTATTAAGAAGACAGAAATTTTAGGTTAATAATATATTTTTAAATTAATAATAAATTAAATCGTATCTCAAACCCTTTCGTGATTCGAGCAGAGAGGTTCGAAATACGAATACTCATTAAAGCTCTTTACCGTGGATTATTTGTATACTGAATAAATTTATTGCTTTCAGTACTTTTATATTAACGCACTCAGATTAAGCCAGATTTAATTTAGAGATTCAAATACAAAAGAGCAATCAACGTTAATTTTGAAGATTAATCTAGTATTAATCCAAAGATATTCCATTTCTCTTCTATATCATTTTTACACGAAGACACAAGCGACGTTTCTTTTTAAGTTACCTACAATTCCTTAAGCTTGCACGTTAAAAGTTGGATAGAAAACAGTACAAGTTTCTACGTAAGTCCCAATTAAACTTCAACTTTTCCTTGACCCAAAGCGGGTTCGACAAAATAAGAAAAAGAGAAGAAAATCCGAATGAAAGATCATTGCAAAGGTCATGTCTCCAATCTTAACAATTTACAGTTTTGTGCGCTTACGTGAGACATTGTTAAATGTTACAGTGAATTTTTCATATTACCATCTTTAAATCTTATAGGCTTACGTGACAAATTGTTCAACACAAAAATGAATTTTTAACCAAACGCCAAGGACTTCCTTTTCTAATATAGTTCGTTCTACATATTATAGGAAATATTTACCAGTTTTTGCATTTCATTTTCACGTACTCTTAAATTTTTATAATTATATGAAGATACTGGTAAATGCAACGATATTAAATAAACTCGGAACTCATAAACCGGTATGCAAATGTTGTAACGCTATAATATATACAACTATGTACTATTTATAACCACTGTAGTTTGATCAACAACGACCTATGATATTACCGCAAACATCGGATGAAATTTCCGCTACATTGCTCGAAACTCGAGTGGAATCTCGTATTATCATAAAACAATTTCAACTGATTTTCTTTCATCTTAGAACGAGCCAGTCCAACGCCGAAAGCTTTTTATGCAACGAAAATTTGTTCCCGCGTCGTGTGTATTAAAGCGAGTTCGTGAAAACGTCTGGCCGGAAGATTTATTCTGCTTCTTTCAAGCGAGATGCCGACGAAACTCGCGATGGATTCCATATGAATTTAAATGGATTTGATTCAAGGGGTTGGCTAGCGTGCCCTCCGTCAAATTCTTTGACAGAAACTAAATTTGCTTCGAAGTTTTGAAATCTTTTGCGCACGCTAGCGCGCTTGTGTCACCATGGAAAAAAGGAAAGCAAAGCACGAGATCGAAGCTCTTCTATATTCGAAGCGATAGCCGTAGAAAGCAGGAGAAAAATAACGGTTAAAATGCGGCCTTATGGAACCTGGAAAGTATTGCCTTAGGGTTAGGGAAAGCGTAAAGTATATGCGGAAGGTATACAGAGGCCAGACGGAAGGGTAACGTTGCGTACGTCAACCCTTACAAGTGGTTCCCGGATATATGTCAGACACCTTACTCTCTCGTATTTCTGATTTTTTGTTAGTCACGGTGACTCGCGATTCAATACCATACTCGTGATTATTATGCAAAAATTGCTGGTAGGAATTACCATTGATTAGCCGTTCTTTGAAGCGTTTTCAAGTTTATTTGTTTTTCTGACATCAAAAAAGCCTTAAATTCGAAAAGAATATAAACGAATCGTTAGGTGCATAGCTTGAACACTTGTAGACGTTACTTATGAGTATATGCATAAAACGTCTATTCACGCTTGCATTAATTTTTACTACTTGTATATTAATTTTTTACCATTAGCAATTTATGCTTATGTTTGTATAAAATTTCTTTCTTTATAACAAAATTGCGTAAAATTTCTGTCTTCGTAACAAAATTTCTAGATTTTGAATAGAGTTACCGAGAAGAAGGCACACAACGAACTCGCTAATCGCAGAAAATCATTTTCTTTCACCGATATTCAAGACGTTACTCAGTGTGATACAACGTTATGTAACAAAAAGAACTAATAGAAGTGGCATCCTATGAAATAGCGTTCGGTTTTTCTATCTTAGGATCAAGTTCGTCGTGTAAACTCATTGAACTTGTCGACAGGTTAGACGAAGAAACGTGATATATGATTCGAACGAGTGTCAAGCATTTTGCAGGCGAGTAGCAAAAACGGATGCCTTAGCTTGGATGTTTTAGTCTTTTTTATAACCGAGTCTAGTAAATCAGAAAGGAAAAACTGGAAATGATAAACGATTCCGCTCTGGATGCTCGAATATTTTTGTAACCAAAAGAGGAATTCACATTGATAGAAGTTCTTTCAAATAAACATTCATAAAGAACATTCGATTTGTTGTTTAATTTCACGTTTGTTACGTGAAAATCGTAATATTGCCTTCGTTAATTAGGTTGTTATCTGATTAGAGAATGTCACGCGTATTTGGAATACACAATAATCGAAATTAATCGATAGTATAGCAAGTTCAGATATTATATTAATTTATTCTCAGTACATATGTTGCGATAATTATATCATTAAATACACTGGAATCATTTATTTACGCGAACAAGATACTCGTACTGTTATAATTATAGAGATACATCTTCATTTTACAATTTTACAAACAAACAGATAAAAACAGGAAATAAAGATAAACTTGCTCGTGGAAAGGTAATAAAAAATGAAACGCGGAATTCAACACGAGTTAATGCTGCGTATTAAATATACGTACAATTCTCGAATTCAAAACGTTACAAATCCTCCCATCTTTTCATTAATATCACTGATGATATTTTACGAACAAGTGAAAATATGAGGAAAGAGGAAATGAAAGAATATAAAGAAGGAAACGATATCTTCATGTTAAAGCCATATTTTCTTTCCATCATAGCTTCGTGTTTCTACCATAATTTCTTCAGAAAATTGCAAAACCTTTATAATTCTTATGGGTTTAAAAATTACAGTAATTTATATAAAATGACGATATTATCGGTTCAATCGCCCGTATACTTCTCTCTGTAAGTCGAACTCCGATACACGATGATGCATCAAACAAAGCACAACACGGTTCAGCGCTTTGTAAACGTCTTAACACATTGTGGAAACGCGTTACTCGTCCGTGTTCGAGGAGACATCGATCGACATAAGGGGTATGTTTTATCAGAGTCCACGCGGATATTTCGCGTTGCATAGAGGCGATTTTGCGCTGAATTATATCTATTCATCTTTACAAAGATAAAGGGGCTTCCGTTCTTCCCGAGGTAGGTATTTTCTTGTTTGCGTCGTGTTTGTCGAGCAGCTTCATCGGAACTCCTCTCAAAACTCTTCTGTATACCCGACCAAAGAAAGATTTTCGGGGAAACACACAAAACCTTTTTCAATTCTTCGCTTTAGTACAATTTTCCACGCTTATTGAGTTTCGGTCGACATGATGGCTTTCACAACGTGTCACAAATGTCGCATTCGGTTCTTTTTGAAGGGAAAATGTAGCTGTCGGAATTTGTTGATTATAAAATTTCGCAAGCTGTGTGTTCAAAGAAGGGAATGTTCGCCAGAGGAATTTTATACGAGCTATAATGTTGTGAATTGTTGGAACATCTTGTTGAAAAATTTGTAGGTATATTCCATGGAGTGTTCCGCTTATCTTATGTGCTACTTCACCTTCGTTATGATTAATAGCGTAGAATAGTATGCGAGGAAAGATATTTTAGGCCATCAATTTCATATTTTTCGAAGTCTTAAAGTCTACTCTCTTATGACATCGTACAAAGTGCTTGTTTGATACTAAATATATTTTTGTTATTTCTAAAGGTAGTGAAGTTTAGGTTATTACAATAAGATACAGCAGGATTATTAGGTTTGTGGCAACTTATTGACGTCAGGGTATTTTAGTATTCCATGATCATCTTATATTAATATATTGTAGTTATCGATAGTAGCTTCTTGAGACAAGTTATATTTACGCAGAGTATCTTCCCGCTAAGGAAACTATAATTCAATTAGTATCTACTTGGAGGTCATTGAATGTCCTTGATCTATTCTACTTCGGTAGAAACTTTCGAGAAATTGCAGGAATGTATAAGCAATGCGGGTGATTCAGTTAGAAGGCTCCTAATGGAGGCTATCTCGAACATTTGCCATAAAATCAGTCACTTAAAGTAGTTATACCCCTAAATCAGGATATTCGTGGGGCCATATTTTATTTGAACTTCTTGTTTTTGTATCTGAGTTATAAGGTAGAAGATGTATAATCTGATCATAATAATAATGTAATCAAGATAATCAGAACACAGCTAAAGCTGAGCAGTATGTTTTCCAATTTGATTTGTGCTATTTTAGTCTGTTTTTCACACTAAACTGTTTTGTTTCAAGAGAAGATATGTAATCATATATCTGTAGTAAAGTTTATCATAGGTCGCATTGATATTGCTGTCTTCTTAGTAAATCATTGATCGAGTTCTAAATAACTAAAATCGGCGCCATTAACATCAGCCAATGTTGTACAAAGCCCCTGCGCATTCGTCTAATTGTGTGTCTCTAATCGGCCATTGAATACTTTCCAAGGATGATGACACGAGTTACTAACAAGGACTTCTTAGTAACAATAGCTTAATTTTATTTGATTCGTACAATCCTTCCAAAAGGACAACTCATAACGATATTTAGCACTATTAGAACTTTTTTAATCGCTAATCGAACTCTTTGTATCTTAGATTTTCTTGTTATGATAAGACAGATTAACTCTTTTTATCTCCGCATGAATCACTTCACGCTTCATTTCAATGATTACATATGTACGTAGATGTATAATTAACGACATCAGCCATTAATTACAAGCAATTTGTTGCATGTTAAAACTAGACTCGAGCAAATTATCTTTTCATATTTTTCTTTTATTTTTCTGTTGTTCTTTCTTCACAACAGTTAATACAGTTTGTCTCGCGAGGAGGAGAAAGTAACAGAATTAACCATGCTGCATTTTGTGCAAATTTTCTACGATTAAGAACATGTTCAACGTCTCTGTGTTATTACATATATTCTTATGACTCGCATGACAGTTTCTTCCGAGATGTATGCAAAATTCAGGAAACTACAGAAAATATCCCTCGTTAGCGTCTTCGCATCTCCGCTTATGTCTTTCAAGAGTGTCTCGGAAGGAAGGAATTAAGGGATCACGCTCAACGTGCAACAGTAGTTTTTAGAGTGAGAATTATTTAGACTCTGGAATAGGGTTATCTTGAATTGTACTCCATGTCGAGCTTCTATTCGAATTAAGCTCTAGGAGAAGCATGTGATTTAATGAAATACTTAAGATTAAAATGTTGGGACTTTGTCACTGAAATATTTAGGAAGCCTCACTTTGTTTCACTTTCAATAAACATTTTATATTTTAATGGAAATAGTACATCGTATCGAACATAATTTTGTTGCCATTAAATTATAATTATAATTATAGGAAAAGACATTTAATATTTTATAAAGCATTGTGCAACAGAAATTTACACTGATTCAGAAAAAACATTGAACATTTTAAATTATGTAGTAATAAGTAATGATATTCACTCGGACGCTAGAAATAATAAAAATGACGAACTTATATAACAGGCTGTTTTACCAATCTCTATTCGTCAACACTTGCTGTAACGTATCATACGTTTTTCAAACTCGTTATCAAACCTACATCACACGAACCTGTCATTCGAGCACGTTGGTATTTCGTTGCAACGTGTCAGTTACATAATTTTCAATGCTGCACGGGTTATATATACGAGTTATATATAGTTTTTACAGAACTGCCACTATTAAATATTCTATACTCCTTCCATGCTATCTAAATATTTAATATTTATAATTTTAATAAAGTATCTTGGCTTTCCATTGTTAATTTTAGAATAAAATCTCGTATAATTTTAATTTAGTCATAACGCAGAAAACAAACAGAAATCAGAAAATTAATTCTGACGTAAACCTGTTAAAAAATAAATCCAGAAAAGGTTCTTCACATTTTTGTAATTTCGTGAGTGAGATTCCTGCAATTACTATACCTCACGCTAGCAAGCTTGACACGTAACAAAAAGGAGCAAGAGAAACGCATGACACGAAGAAAACGCAACTCGTTCCCACAGCGAATGTACACACAGTGTACACTTTCTTCGGGAGGCGGGAACAAATCCATGACGCGCCGCGGAAATTCAACATGCATCGCGTGTTGGCTGTTCGAGGCAAGAAATCTCGAGGCGATGTTGGTCGATGGCTCTCCGGCAGCTTCTGCAACCGTGTACCGGAGTGGTAACTATTTGTCGCGCGATTTCGAGTCGCCCCTCCGAGCACGCCACTTATCCGAAAGAAGATAGTATTATAGCGCAGAAGGACGTCTGTACCTAAAGTTCTCGTCGACGCGACGGAGAAGACATTTAAGTCGCGAGGCGACGTTGATTCGAACGGTGCTTCTCATCCTAACGCGGAAGTCTGCGAAACACTTAGGCTACCGATGTTGTTCCGAGCGAGAACAAACGATAGTTCAAAACCAAAACTATCTCCGACGAACCCGCTCCGCTTTGAAGAACTTTATCCGATTAGAGCCGCATCGCCGCGATGTCATTCCCCTTCGTTCGATGCTCCAGGGTTTTTGATACGGGTTCTCCGCCGGAGATTCCGATGTCGAGAGGCTATGGATCGCTAGATAGCTTCTTGAGTTGTTTTCTGCCGTTTTATGGCTCAAAGTTTGCGTACCGGCGTACGTATTAGATTATTCCGTGTTAAGAAGATTACATAAGATGTAATTTAGCAAGGGAAACGTGTACAAAGTGTTACGGTATAGAAACATAAAGCTGTATACCGCTACCTACTTACATTTTTAATTGTGTTCTTCTTACATTTATAAAGCGAGGGAAAGTTTCACGATACTTCGATTATTTGGTTATAAAATACATTCGATGCCCGTATATTGATCTTAGGTCTGTAGATTTTTTTTCAGAGAGCCGAAATTAAAGTCGTTCTATATTTTATGTTGCTTGAAGATGAAAAAAAAAATTGTATTTTAAAATACTATAGCATAGAATACAATAGAAATAAAGATTTTCACAATAGAATGAGTAGAATTTACGAGGAAGCGTATCTCTGTTTATACGCTTGTCACTTTTGGGTTGTCTGACTCAACACGGTTTGGCGCTTATTCTACTTAAACTCGCGTAACTCGATGTCAGATTGTTTCTTTTGAGAAGTCTACCTTTGTTTGTATATTCTACTACCACTGTAAGAACGTACGTTCTCTATGATACTTTTTATCATAATTGGAAAATCTATCTGACTAGGAAATAAGCTCGACGCTATAATACCCCACGAAAGATCGATTTGTACGAGACAGATTTACGACGTAATTTGCGTAAACGCACTCACGAAATCACATGTTCGCTTATGCTTATGAATTACAAATCGTACGTTGAATTGCCGGTGGATGTTGGTGTAACGTTGGTGGAACGCGAAGTTCCGAGGTCAGGGCCGAAAGTATTTCCGTCCAGACGCAGCCGCGAACGCACAAGCTCATCCAGTCGGCGCATCAATTATTGCTTCTACCCAGGTGAATTAGCGACGGCTTAATTAAGCCTGCGTATAGAATACCGGTGCGAGACAGCTATTCCTTGCTATGCGATCGCATTGTACGAGCCGTCCAGTTTCACGTAATGGGTTATGTAACGCTTGTCAGATCGACCGGCATACTAGTGTAACATTCGGAATGGATATGCTTGTGGAATGAGTACCGGTATTTGCGTTGGGCTTTCCCATTGTGTAATTTTTAGCAGACTATGTTGGGGAATTTTTACAAATGAAATTTGGGGCGGGGGCGGAAAGGATGATTGGGATGGGAATTCGTTTGGCTTGCTTTTGAAGCATTTGTAACGTGGTGAGATATTTTGTTAAAAATTATTTCTACTTCAAATCATATTTTCAGTTAAATTTGCTCTCGAAACCAATTTCGTAGCATTTTCTTCGGTTAAGTTTTGGAGAAATTAGATTACAGAAATTTTGCGAATGAAATGATTTTCTTAGAGGAAGGAAGGATTTGAGTATTTTACGATGACAATTCGCTTAAACACAGATGCCAAGTTCCATGATTGACTGAATTTCAAGTAACTATTAAATCTAGAATTCGTCCTAGTATTTACTATAATGTGTGTTATTCGAATTTTACGGCTGCTCGGAAATAAGTCTAAGAATTCGATATTCTGAATTTCGAAGTACCCTTTTATTAAATCCGATATGCATTACTTTAGAGCTATCAATTTTTATATGACTCACGTTACTGAGCTATCAATGTCATGTCATAGAAAATTGTGTTTCTGCATGTTACGTCGTAAAATAGGTAAAATGTTGTGGCTTTAATATTATCAAATTACCGAAGCGATAGGGAACCGCGTGAGTATTTACGAACGCGATCGTTGTAGACTCGGTTAGTGTAATTGACATTGATCGAAGAATTTGGAAATTCAATCTAATGTTCGATGGAACTTTCGATCTCAGATGCTTACGTATATTGGGATTCTTCGGTGGTTTCTGTATAATTAATTGATGAAGCGAGAGTTTTGTATTACCTAGAGTTGGAAACTTTGCAAGTTTGTAACTTTTCACATTTAACTATTGAATGAGTTTAACAAAAATGTTTGATAGATAATACGAGTCAAACGACGACATTTGGTCTATTTTTTATTGTAAAAGTAAAAGATTATAGAAATTCTACACATATACTATTAAACCTGTTTTAAACTTTCATTATAAGAATTTCTCTCGAAAGACGCAACACCGAAGAGCAATAACGATCAATAAAAGCTAGGTTACATTATATAAATTTTCACGTCTGTTCAAATAGAAATATCTTATGATGTTCCATGAAAAAGAACCACTTCTTTCTCAATATTTACCCTACAAATCGAGATGCTAATTCACATGCAAACAGCGTTACGAAATCGATCACGACACACCGATAAAATCATTTTAAAAGAGAAAAAGAAGACACCGTTAAAGGGAGACGACCGTATAAAGGCAACGTGGAACGAAACGTAAAATGAAACGTTCACGGGGATCCGCCACTTTTTCCCTCGTTTCTCGCCTTTCGAATGAAGCTAATTACGCCACACGGCACGTTAATTTCTCGGTCGCCCACGCATCGTTTCAAATTAAAGACCGTCAAAGAATATCAGCCTACGGGCGAAAAAAGTTCTGCTTTAGACGTTCCATCTGGAGAATGTTGAGAAAGGATGGGAAAGAGAGAAAGGGAAAATGTCAGAATACGACGAAAGTTCGGAGTTAAAGTTTCGTTGACGAAGATGAAGATTCTCAGACCGTCTCCAATTAGCGTCCTATAATTACGATTCTCGCGAGCCACGAGAACCCGGTTGCAATTCTGTCGACAAAGAATTATTTGTTTTCCTCCCGTCTTTTCTCTTCTTTTTGCTAACATATATATACACATGTTTCTCATTGAGGGCGTACATAATTGTTCTCTTTTTCTTTCTTTTTCTGTAAATATGTCAATTGTGTTCCCTGAATTTTTTCTCTTTTTTTGGACTCTGTGCAATTCGTTTCGGCAATTTTATTTTTGAAAGTTTATTCGTCGTTTGATCCTATTGTATTTGTTTCAGAGCATAGACTTAGGTTAAGTCGAATTAGTCGCTTGTTAACGACACGTTCTGTTTAGGAGATGTTGCCTGAAAAACAGAGGATATTGCGAAGTAAATCTTCCAGTGTATTTTTTACCGATTGATAGCATTTAATTGCCACGGTAATCGATTAAATCCAAAAACATGCTTGATCGCTATGCTATGATTGTTATCGATGCTTCCGACTTTAACAATTTGTCAAGTATGATGATATTATCTCTGTATTTTGAAAAGTACAGAAAATGTCGTTTCTGTGAAAATTTTAAGTACTCGGCAGATTTTAGCGTTCCGAACAGATACAAAGATTTTAATTGGAAAAGTTTTCAAACTGAGAAAGTTTAGATTTGAAAATAGTTCGTATTGGAAACTCAACGATTGTAAAGCAACGTGCACGGTTAAAATATTCGACTTTTCAAAAACACCAGATGTTTCGCTCATATTGTAAATTTGGTACAGCCCGCTATCCTTGATACACATCCCCGAGGAGCCGTGCTTGTTTAATTCTTCCTTCCGTTCTGTATAAAGAGTTAAACGAGCGCATCTTACAACGCTTGTCGAGCTACGCTACGTGAACTTGTCTTCTTAAAACCTTCCTCCAACGTTCATTCGTTGCATGGAAGCGCGTGGTATATACCTAAAGGGAGAGAAAGAGTATCACAGAAACTGGGAGAGAACCAGAAAGAGATAGGGAAAGAGAGGGAGAGAGAGCGAGAGGGAGGAACGAGACCGCGCGTCCGCGAAATGAACTCGCGAAGTGAATACGCCGCGTCGCGCGTCGGCGCGCGGTTTAATAAATAAACAGCATGACAGTCGATATACTGACTCGAATGCGGCCGACGGAAATCGAGTTGGATGCGTTTCCTGTGAAATGTCAGTAAACGCTTACTACTCTGAAGCGTATAGATTCTATAAAATCAGCAACTGTCCATGGCATCGCGTGTTGCATGCTTGCTACAGATGCGCGCAACTCTGTACATAATTCCAAAGAAGTTTCGAACACGATTTTATAGAAATAGCCGTGAAATAATAGCTGCACTCGCTCTTGAACATTTAAAATATTTCTTGTAAATGAGAATGTTCTGATATGTGCTGATATGTGTATCTGATATGTGATCGTTTGAACTTCGTAAAGGGATTAAACGTTATTGGTATAAGGTTTTAGTAGGTTACAACGAAATATCGAGGATTTACGAGATCGCATCCCAATTTTTCGCGCCATAATTTTTTCTTTATGTTAACCTTTGCGAGGAACATGGGTGGAAATATTCCATCGCCCCGAAATTCCATTTTTTATAAATTATGATTCTGCAGAAATATGTTCGGTTGGGTATTGAGTTTACCGATATCGATGGAAAAGGAAGGTACACATGGATGAAGAACAATTTCGGGAGAGAGAGAGAGAGAGAGAGAGAGAGAGAGAGAGAAATTTACTGAACCGGGGTGAGAGCATCGCAGTCAAAGAGTTTCAGTTAGAGTACTACCCATTGGGAAATCAAAATGGCCGGAGATTTACTGGTTGGTCGGTATCAATGAAAAATGACGAACATCTAGATCTTTGTCTCATCACAGTTCGCTGCCCTTCCGTACCGATATTTCCATAAGATTAAATCCATTCCATCGCGATCGATCGGCAAAGGATAAAAATGACGCCGCTCTGTCCTATGCAAATAAGGTTACCCGATACTGATAAGGTCCGATAAACCCGATGTCCTAGATACGATACGTCTGCCATCTGCGCTGATAAAAATTGAGATGTTCGACAACCTACATTGCATCACTCGTTCGCTGCATTTAACTTTTCATTTTCTTCTCTCACATTCTTTTCGTAGCCGCGTTTTCACGCCACCATGTACCACTCGCTATGTTTTATATTTTCTTTCCAAGCTCAATCCTTTCTTGATATCTACAATTTCATGCCACTGTACTCCCCAGTATTTTATTTCATGCTAGTCGGAAAAAGAAGACAACTGTTTATTTAAAAAATGTTTAATATTTTTGGGAGAGAAGAAGATTCGCCCGATAAGATCAACAAAATATTAACAGACTAATATTTTTATTCTCGAGTTATTTTTGTTTGGATATGACAGACAGTTTGAAATAAAATAACTGTTCCAAGATAGTAAAAAATTAAATATAATTAGGTATATGATTTAGTTACCTCGTTACTTT